>NC_141687.1:385814433-386316933 GCF_964263255.1 Lissotriton vulgaris
ACGAGGATCCCCGCACACAGCCGTAAGCCTCGTAAGGCAGCGACAATCCTATCCCGTCCCAGCACCCACCGTGACTCACGGCTGCCCACGAGGCCCCCAGAGGCACTCGACCCCTTACCTGGCTACGCGAATGATGCTCGATCCTTCTGCTTCTAGAGTTTCAGAAAGCCGGCCAGGATCACGTGAATGGCCAGGTGCCGGCGTGAGCAGTCAGGTATCCAGGAGTGCTAGCGGGAACAGAGACCCCAGTCACAGGGAGTTGCCCCTAAATAGGCCAAAGGTCTCCACCCCCTGACCCCCAGGTCACGCGATATCGCCGGACCGGAAATGGGTCGGCCGGACGCCGATTGGGCCGTCCGCCCGACCAACCACCAGTGACCAGGGGCGGGGTCCGGAAAGGCCGAGTCCTAAGTGCGCGCGTCGTGATTCTCCGCGCTTGTCAAACGCGTGCCTTAATCGTCAGGCGCCTCCAACTGCCCTTCCTCTCTGCTTTTTTGCTACTGCCAGTGCCAGGATGCCTCTCGAGGTGATAGCGCGCATGATAAGTGCAATAAATAAATAAATAAATAAGTAGTACCTGGTCCTTGGTAGAATTTTAACGCTGCCAGATGATTTCGGACAATATTTTAAAGATGTGTGGTTTTGTGCTAGCTGTGCCAAGCTACACTGCCCCAATCAAGGTGAAAGTGGTCCTGAGTTACTTGTGTTCTAATCCAGGGAGGACTTGGAATGGCAGTTTGGGCTGGACTGTCCCTATTGTAGGAGGGTCAAGACTGATTTGTATGCGGCCGGGTACCAACTGAGGTGTCATGGTGAGCAAAATAACGATGGATTAGAATGCCACTCCCCTAAGTGACGGCCAGTGGTTATACTTATTCCAAGCATTTGTTCAGTCGGCTTTTGTGTGTTTGATGCCGCTGGTTTCAAGCAAAATGTTGACACGGTCAGGCAGTCCGGGATAGAACACTGCGGCTGCCAGCTGATCTCTGGCGTGATTCTAAGCGGCCTGCAGCTGCGATTAAACGAAAAGCACCGCACCACAGCAGTGAGAGAACATGTCACTGCTCAGCCACATTTCTCCTTAGTTCAATGTCTGCCGGGGGGGGGGGGGGGGATAGTGCTCTGAAACTGCAATAAGGAGTCATATCTGCAAGTTACATAACACTCAAAAATAAAAACATAAGTAATTTGCCTTTTCTGTTTGTCTTTTCCTCTGAAGTTCTTGTCGATTCAACCCAGGTCTCACAGGTCTGTCTAGTTCTCTGCTCCCAGGAGTCCTTAATCCAATCAATATCTCTGTATTGCTTCCTTCCTGTTTACTGCAAAATGCTCTACCACCTTGTGGTGCAGGAGCTGTACATGCAATCCCTACATAAATAAATTAATTAATAGTTCTTAATTTGTCTTTCGCCTGTGTACTATTTAGGATCCCTCATCTGTGTGCTGACTCTGTTGTGTGTCTTCCTTCGCCCTTTCCACCTATCTCAGGAGGTGGTGGTTTTGGGGAGGTACAGTGCCCCCTTGCCCATCATGTGCCAGTCAGCACCTTTGTCCATATTGAAATGGTCTATACCCTCACACTCTGCAGCCATGCCCATCTTTTGTTGGTCTGTCCCACTGCATTGCTGTAGTTGATACATATGCATATATGTTTATGGTATTTGTATAGCGACCATAGACAAAAGACATCACAGTGCTGTACAGAGTTAAAGAGCAGCATAAAAGTTCAACGAGTGGTAGAAGAGGTAGATGGGTTGTGGATGGTCAATGTATTTTGATGTAATGTTGTTTAAGGAGGTGTCTCTTCTTGTCTTTCCTAAATTGGAGCAGTGTTGTGGCAGTCCTGTTGAATAGAGGGATTTTGGTCCTTATCCTGGGTGCATAGGTGGAAAAGGCCTGCAGCCCTTTTCTTTCTATTTTTTTTAGACTTCTTAGTCTCCATTTGGATGGTGTCCTAGCAGGGGGTCTGGTGAAAACCACTTAAAATTGTGAGCTTTTCTGCAAGGAAAGTGAGGGTGTTTGTCATGATGGCTTTGTAAACGCTGCTGATGACGACGATGCGTCCAATGGGGGAACACATGGAGTTCCGTTAAGATGAGGGTGATGTGGTTATATTTCTACTGGCCTTGCATGAGACGTGGAGCGGCCTGTACGATGCCTATAAGGGGGGGCCAGTGTGAAGTCTGGGAAGCAATGGAGCAGGGAGGTGTGCACCATCCAGATTTGAGAGTATGAGCCATTCTGAAATCCTTTTCTGTAAGAAAAGTGTTTCATTTTCTTTAGAAGAGGGAGCAGGTATTATGGCAGTGTGTTCCTTGAGGGTAAGGTTGGTGTCCAAGGTGAACCCAAGTGCCTTAACGTTCTGTGAAAGTTGAAGTTCGAATCCATAAAGGTTCATGTCATTGAGGCAGGTTTATACTGTTTCTTGTTGGCAATTAACAGGACTTCTTTGTTAGTTGGATTGAGCTTCAGGTAGGCGCTGAACATCCAGATCTGGATGATGTGCACACTGTCTATGAGGCACTGGATATCTGAAGGAGAGGAGCCTTTTAAGCAGAGTTAAGTATAATTGGCCTATTGGGGAATCTTGATGCTGTTATCTGTGAGCAGAGTGCTAAGCAGCTCCATGTAGAAGTTGCATATGTCAGGAGACAGTATGGATCCCGCATGTGATAGACCTCTTTTGTGACCTTTAGGTGCACTTGTGAACATACTGGTGTTGGTTGAAAATGTAGGGAGAACAAGTGAAGGACATTGCCAGTGAGCTCAATTTGAGACTCCAGAGTGCGTACGAGGGTGGGATGGTCGAACTAAGAGGTGCAACAGTATTAGGAGACAGGTGTCCGTCAAGAAGTTATTGTCTAAAATGTGTTTGGCTACAGATCGTGCTGCAGCATGGAGACTGCTACCAGGCTTTTAGTCGTGCAGGAGATGGTTAGCATTGATGTGATCTTTGAGTTGAACATGGACTGCTTTTTCAATGAGCTTGCGAAAGAATGGCATGTGAGTGATAGGGCGGAAGAGGGTGCTGTAATCAGGGTCTAGTGTACGTATTGTTTTTGGAGTGGGAGACTCTGACCTGTCTTGAGAGCTTTAGGAAAAATGCCTTTAGTGAGGGAGGCATTGACAATGGTAAGTAGGGGTTAGAGAGCATCCCCAGAGAGCTTCGATGAAGGGCAAGGGTAAGACCACATTTTCATAAGAAGTGGCTTTGAGGGAGTTGCGTATGTTGGCAAGAGAGGGCTTTTGAAGACTGATCATTGTGGAATTCTACTGGAAGAGGTGGACATACGAAATGAGGAGGTTTAATTGTGTTAATGTGCTGTTGATCTTCTGTATTTTTTTTTAACTAAATAAGAATTTAATGGCATTGCACTGTCTGTGGTGGGGAGGTAAAGATGTATCTGGCAAGGGGGTGATGCAGTGCTTGTTTGTCTAAAAAAAAGTTCTGGTTCGGTTGGTGGCTTCATTGAAGGCGTTTGAATAGTACTTTGCTTTGTTGATGTGATGAGCTCTCTGTGTGTTGCACAAAGGGACTTCAGTATCATGGAGGTATTAGGAGTTCTGTTTTTCTTTCATTTTCTTTCCTATGTGCATATAGATTGTTCATTGTCAGCAAAGTCTTTAGAGTACTAGTGTGCTGAAGGCTTTAGCTTTCACTTGCATGTTTTAATTGGGGGATGATCACATAGTTAGTGTTAAGGTTGTTGAGTTCAAACATTAGGTTGTCTATGGAAAATTATTTGAAAGATCTGAAGGTCTGGTCATCTCTTTTGTGCTGGACTGTGTTTGTTGTTAGGGTGCTGAACAGAGAGATAGGGATGGCTAAGTTGTTGGTCCAGTGCAGCAGAGTGGGTGGTTTGTACTGGATTGTGGGTGATGTTGAGAAGACAAAGTTGGGGTTGTGGCCTTTAGAGTGTGTTGATAGTGTGACATGCTGTGCACGCTGAGTGTGTTGTTGAGGCCAAAGAGAGTGCATTTTGTTTATTTTATGCTTGCATTGTCTAGGAGATTTAAGTCATCCAGGAGCAGTACTAGAGGCCTGTAGGTGAGATGGAAGGTGGTCTCTGAGGTGCAGAAAGTGGGAAATGGTTTGTCTGCAGCTCCATGGATTTGATTGATTGTTGCTTGTCAAGGGTGCATGACCAAGAGGACATATGTAAGACATCGAGGCCTCCTGCCTTACCATATGAGCAGCCCATGCAATGGAGACAGTAGTTCGTGGGATGTAAAGCATCTAAGATGATTGAGGGTTAAAGAGTGAACCATGTTTCTGTGATTATAAGGGCATTAAGCGTGTGACAGGTGATGAGGTCTGTTATTTCTGGTCTTTGGAGTCCTGCTGAAAGAGCGTTAATGAGCATGAGTTGGATTGTGACTTCTGTAGTTGAGGGTGTGTGGTAGATAGTGAGAGGTTTATGAGGTTGGGTTTATTTGATCTGCAAATGCTACACAAGTGTTTCAGTCATCTAGATCTGGGTGCAGTTGTGTGGATTCGCAGTATAGGGGTGCTGGGTGAAGCACATGATTGTATCTTACCTTGTAATTCATTGGAACAGAGGTTTTGTCCCAAGACCCTTCCTGGCCATGAATGCCCAAACCGATGCTACCATTGTCTACGTCTGCCCTGTGCTAGGGATGCCCCCAATGTGGGGACAACCGGAAGAGTTCATTGAAGTAGGGAGAAGGCAGGAAGTGATGTCACTTCCTATGCAGGTGGATGATGAGGGTGCTCTTAGCACATCTTTTGGGGGTTAAACCATAGCCTTTTCTCATTGAGCCCACCTTGTGATGTCTCTGGTGTATGTTCATTAGCTCTTTGCCAGATCTGTTTAGGTCTGGCCCATCATTTAGGCTGAATATGCCCAGAATCGACTTGTTCTCTCAAATTTAACTCAGGGGTACAAAGCAGAGAATATATTTTTCTCGCATTTTTCAGAAGTGTTTTCTCCCGAATTCCCCAGGGAAAACACGCAGAACATATTTTAGTATGGTATGTCAGTCTTCGGTCGGTCAGTACCTTAGCCTTTCTTTGTTAGGTCTGCCCCTCAACTAGCTTGGATGGATATGCACTCTACACAGAGCCAGCTCTGACTGCCCCCTGTCAAGCTTTTTTTGAGCGCTAGCCCTGAGTGACCCTGAATTTACTCTGTGATTCCCTGCTGTGAACGCAGCTTGTTCCAACTGTAATTTATGTTTATAGTTGTACTTACTGTGCTTTGTTTTGGAAAAATGGTTGGCACAATAAAAGCGTTACTAAAAGTGGTCATAACATTTGGTCGTCTAGAAAACACTTTCTTGCCTGTCTGCTCATGGGCAGTTAAGTTCAGGGCAGGAGAGTGGGGGCGCCTTCTGTTTTTTGTATGTTTATTGCCGAGATCAGTGCATGTGAACGCGCTGAGTACACTATGTGTAGGAGCTGATGTCCATGGAGAAGGAAAGACTGGCTGCTCATCTAGAGTGATCGGATGAGGGACTTCTCAGCTGCATTGTACCTGCAAAACCTATCAATCCCTCCAAACGTCACCTCAGTAAACACACAGTTTTACCCTCTTCCCAAACCCACTGATTTGAGTTTCCATCAGAACCTCCTGATCCTCGTACCTGACCATCCATCAGAACCCCGCTTGATGAGCCTCTATTAGAACCACCTAATCTGCCCTCCCATCCTCATTCTCCCACCCCTTCGGTCTAATTATCAAAAATTCCTATTGCATCAGAATTTTCCCCCAATGTGATGCTCCATCTGCAAAAATCCTGTGCATCCCACTACCATTTGAACCCCCTCTCTTAGAATCCAAATCTGACCCTCAATCTGAAAGAAACACCCAACCTAATCCAACCTTTCATAACCCCCCCCCCCCCCCCCCAGTCTGACGTTCCATTGGATGCCCCTAATTTGACCATCAGGGAAACACTGCATTCCACCCTTCAGCATAACACCCTACCTGACCCTCCATCAAAAACAGTCTCCAGTCTTGAGCCCCATCAAAAAGATTTTCCAGTGTGACCTCCACCCCCATCCAAAATGCCCTGTGCTTTTCTCCTCTAGTCAACAATGCAAGCTCACTGGACATGCACTCTGTGTTCTAAAATTGTGTCCATGTGCTCTCATCCTCAGGGTAGTGGGTAACAGAGGGGCACTCAAATACCTGCATCACTGTAAATTATTTGAATTGATTTCATAGTCTCCCCTCTACACTTCAGTGCATCATTGCCTCTCCTCTAATTTGAATAATACAATTCCCATTACATACAGCCCTACCATTTTTTAGTTCGAGCCTGGGCAGCACATGCGCTGCGAGGCATGCTGTATTCAGGTATGGACTTAAAGCTCTGCCCATATTTTTCATTGGCTTGTGTCATTGTCCTTTGGAAACTGTCGCTTTTCATTGGTCAATAGGCTTAGTAATCCCTCCATAGTACCTCCTTGTCTCATTTTGTAACCTCCTATGAGGACACCCCTTGTTACATGTGTAGTTACTCTGCAGGCTTTAATTACAGCCTCTGAGCACTATTTGCTTCAATGGTTTTCTTCTGCCTGCTGTTGCAGGCAAGACACACACTCCCACAACGCTTATTTTTTTTTCAATAATATGCCACTCTCATACAGTGGCGGACGTACTTTTGGTTTAATTGCGGCGCCAAATGCAGGTGCATATTTTTTTTTTTTTAAATATTTATCAACTTTTTTTTAAATTGCCGCATACCGTGCTTTCACTTTAATGGCGGCCACGTCCCTCTCTTTAAACGCGGCTCGTCTAAGGAAAGGGGTGAGGCCGACATTAAAGTGAAAGGGCCGCATGGGCTCTTTTACAATGCAATGAGCCTTGCGAGACCCTTTGCATTGCAAATGCTTGCAGTAGTCTACTGTGCTGTAGTTTTCATTCTCATCCCAGAATGACCAACCAGCTTTAAACTCCACATTTTTTTAAATTAAAAAAGAAAATTGAGGAAACTGCCTGCTTCGTATTTGTATTTTGTGGAATTGGAAGCACCACTTTTTAGACCTGTTCGAATCTATCTGCGCAATTTGAATACAACAGCAACTAATCTACTTTCTTAAGGAACGGTATACTTAAACCACAAGTTGTGAAGCACGTTATCACGGACAGTATGCAACAAAATTAAGCAGAGCAACCAAAATGTCATTGTCCAGTGGTGAGTAGGTCTACTAGTCCATATATTTGTTTTGCATTTTAGGACCTCTGATATTCTAATTAAGCAGAACTACAAGTTCCAGAATGCAAAGTAATCAAGCATTGCAATGCAATAGTTACTGCATATGTTAGGTAAAGCCGTTTCATTGCAATTGCTTGTTTTCTTCCTGAGACAGTGGTCATTGCCATTTCAACCCTGGTCATATGGTTTCCCAGTAAAATGTCCATTCATTTCTAATGACAAGACACCTATGCCATTATCATATAAGAGGAATATATGAAGGATACTTGTTTTGTATGTGGTCCTATGGTTTGTGTTTGGACTGGTGAATGGTTTGGCTGGATTTGACCGTATGTGCATATCTTTCTTTCTGTCTGTCTCCATTCCCTTTGGCTGAGGGTACTTTTGCCCTCCCTGGTTGACACTCATCCATCCACTCTTCCGTGGTACCATGAGCAGAGTGACCTTCCAGTACTTCAGGTGAATACATATTGCACTTAAGCTTGTCAGAATTGGTTTCATTGTGGGAAGCCTGGGAAATCTGGCCAGGTGCAACACAGGGATGCAGTTCCCGAATTGCAGAAGCCTTTTAAATGTAGACTAAGGCAGACTCTTGAGCGGGTTCTGGCAGCCTGCCTGTACTGACCACTCAGGCAGTACTTTGATCATCAATCATCATCAATCATCATCGTTGACTTATGACCAGGGCCACTGGAATTATGCAGCAGAGGCTGAGTAAAGTATGCAGCAAGAAAATGTAAAATATGCGGCATAATGCGATACATTTTGCTACAGTATTATTTCATTAATTCATCGTTTTTAAACTTGGTAACATTGTCTGGGCTTTGGTTGAGTCTCACTAGTACCAGTTTAACACCCAAAAATAGATATACGAAACAGAAAGTTAACCAGTCAACCTTTGCAATGGGCCATATACTGCGCAGCAACACGTCACTGCATTTTCAGTAACTTTTGAACCATGGGAGCTAGAAACAATTTTGTTTTGGTAAAATCTGCCGATCATGTACAGATAATGGATTATGTGGCAAACACAGCAAATCTATAGTTATGTGAAAATCGCCGCACAATTGCATAATTCTAGCGGACTGTACATCTTGGGGTCCCGGTGGCTTCATCCCTGATGGCCGCTGGCGTTGCCGCCCCGTGGGCCATTGTCTTTGAGCAGCACCCGCCGCCTTCCGGTTCTTAACCCGCAGTGTTTTGAATGTAGAGCCCAGAGCGCCAGCAGCCTCTGCTCTGCTCAAATATCCTTTCACTGCTCAAAGGCAGCCTGCCTCGCCGTGTGAATACCGCTCACGATGAAGTCGACGCCCTTCCGTCCTCCACCCGCGAGCAGGACACGTGTGTGGCTTTCACTGTTGGCAGGGACCCCGGGGGGACGTGTGCGAGCAGGCATCCATCCGCCTATCCCATTGGCTGCCCTCGGAGGGTGCCGGCTGTGCCCCTGTGCCCTCGGTTTGGAACCAGACCGACATACCGGGCGTGTCCGCACAGTGCCCGCGCTGCCGCCAGAGGACATGTCTGAGGCCGATTACACAAGACAAGAGGGATTGACAAACACTGATAGCAGGACTGGGAATCTGGGATAAAAGGCAGGCGCGTGCCAGAGGAGGCTGGAGTGAGGAAGAACGGCTGAGCCCCAAGGGAGGGGGTGAAAGGTGGGGCAGGGCGACTGCCTCCCTCTCTCTTTCTCTCCCCTTCACCAAGGCCCTACTGACTCACCTAGTACCCCGCCCCGGTGGGGCTTCTAGGCTTCCGGATCTGAAGCTGAAAGACTCGTGCAACGCGGTGCAGGCCGGGTTTAGTTTGGGGCGCAGCAGCACCTGGAGGTCAGCTTCAGTTCATGGTGGTGCGAAGGGCAGGGTCAAAAGAGCAGCTTTGGTGCTTGGCCGGTCTCCTCGATTGCTGCCCAGTCTAACCTGGCAGGGACACAGCAAGGGCAAAGTGAGTTTTGTAACATGCACACGTCACTTTCCCTCGTGTAATGTATCGTTTGCTACCTCTTGTATTTTATTTAGTTTGCTTTTGATACATGCACAAAGTGCCACCATTGCCTCATGTAACGTTACGTTTGTTCTTGTGTTCTGAGTATCTGCCATTTAGTGCAGTATTATACCTCTACTTGTACTTTGTACGCTTTTGTAACATACACACGTCACTTTTTTCCTCTTGTAACGTATCGTTTGCTACCTCTTGTATTTTGTTGACACATGCACAATTGTCACTATTGCCTTATGTAACATAACGTTTGCTTTTGTAACATGCTGACTTGTGATTGTTCCTCATGCATCACTACTGTTGCTATTGTGAAGCGTTCCGACACCTTCGGGTAAAGTCCGCGCTATATAAAAACGCATAAAATAAAAATCATAAGTGGCCAGAGGGACCGATGGGCAGGTGTAGGGCAGAAATGCTTACAGCCCATATTGGCCAGGTTGGTCTGGGGTGGGCACACCTATTCAAACAGACAGAGTTTCAGTTTTCAAACAGACAGATTTTTTTTTTTTTTGCAGTTGAAAGCAGTTTGGTCTGTAGGAGCTGGAAAAGCTGCTGCACTCAATGATAAAGTTATTAGATCGATTTCCACCGGACAAAGGCTCGAATGGGAGAGGGTTCAGGCCCCTGAATACCCTCTGCTGCTTACTGACTGGAAAGAAGGTACTAAGTAGACGAAGGCATGCCAAATAAAAAAAGCCCCAGATAGTTGATGGCTGGTCGCGGCGGAATAGCATTTTCTAGATTCAGGACTCTAAGAGAGCTGAACTCCCGAAGAGGAAAGAAGGCACAATCAGTGTTGTGCTTGAGAGAGAGTCCAGTGTCCATCCGCATGGGGCTGGCACTGTGACACCCAAGAGTCAAGGCGCTGCAACGTGAAGCCATATTGAGGAGCCCTAACAGAACCGCTCAGCAGATGGACCAGGGCCGGGCTCCAGGGCCTGGTCCAACTGTCTGAGCCAGTGGAGGGTGTGCACAGTCCTTCCCTGTGATGGAACAGTACTGAAGGACCTCTGCGTTTCATGTTATAGCTATTGGTGTTGGGAGAGCTTGTGAGAAACCTTATGGCGATACTCACTAGACCAACATCCCTCCTGGCAATGTGTGTGTGAGCGCACCGGGCGCGCCACGCGACTTGTGCACGGAAAGCTGATTGGCTCTCGGGTGTCTGTAAACATTCCAAACAGTCCGGAGCGGCCGTCATCTTGTGTCTCGGTAGGATTGAGACACAAGAGGTGGCAAAAACAAAGGGGGAAATGACCAAAAGGGGGCAGGGTAGACCCCCCCTCCACCTCCCCCCCTGACCCCCTAGGTTTGATGTTGGCCATAAAAAGGCCCCATGGGGCAAAAAAAATAAAAATTGGGGGATTTTCGCGGGGGTGCGCCCGGTACGCAGTAGAGGAGAGAGTGCTTTTCATAGGGCCATTCACTGGCCATTATAATAGGACCATCATTGGTTCCTGTGGTGAGAAAATTCAACTGGGATAATGCATACATCCAATCCGAATACTCGTCAAATGTTGGAAGGTCGTAGAGGGAGCAGGCAAAACGTCACCATTCCCTGGTGGTTCTATTTTCACCAAGCTGCGTGTCTGACGGCATGTTAACAAGTCGACTCCCGGTTTCCAAATGGATTTAATGGCCAGTGAATGGCCCTATGAAAAGCACTCTCTCCTCTACTGTGTCCTGATGAAGACCCCAGAATGAGGTTTCAACCAACCCTTACAACTTGCGGGGTCGAAATGTAGACCAAACTACTTTACTTTTCCATACATAGGAAGACAATAGATGGAATTAAACACATCCTATGTAAAGAGAGCTATATGGAACTTCTGATCTAAATCAGACTGTAAAGGTTTTACTCAGTTGTATTGCGATTGTGTTATGGTCACAACACCTTTACCCAGTCCCCACACTTATCCCATCACACCTATCCCACCTAACTACCTTTTCTCTTTATCACTGAGAGTGCGTCGAGACATACCAATGAGACGCTTCCAGTTTCAATCCAAAGACCAACGTGCCTGTATTTTGTCATGAAGTTGAAATCAGTGGCAGGACGAGTAGCTGTCGGCTACCTAGCACCTCTCGGTGTCTGTTCTATGTGTCTCAGAGCTCCAGAACTTTCATAGTCCTCAACATTATTTTCCTCAAAGCCCCTTCTGATTGCGCGCTGCCATCCAACTCTAGGTACATTTCTCGGCATTTCTCGACCTGTGCCTAGCTGGGGCTCTACATTTCACTGCTTTATTTGGTGATTGAGTCTTGAGGACAACATTTGCCCTTCGCTGCTGGTCTCCCTCAGGAGGACTGCAGAACACGGGAGCAGGGGCTGGATTGGTCCTGCTTGGCAGAGAAGCCATGCTAGAAATAGCCCAGTCTCAGCTGGTCACTTTCCCACACTGTCTAACTCCATGTGCGGCTCAATAATTCATCCGGTGCCTCTTCGGTGTTTGTTTTAATTACCACTCGCACAATGGGAAAAGAGCGCATGAATAATTCACAAAGAGAATCTGCTGCGTTCCAAGTAACGTATCCCTCCGCTTCCTGCGCCCTCCCCTGACCCCCGGCAGCACACCTACAGTTAATCCTCTAGATAGAGGCTTCCACCTGGAGACCAGAAGGCAACATGAGCCCAGATCAATGTTCATGCCACTGCACGCCAGTGCAGGAGGAGTAGATGCACTGACTCGAGGTCTTCATGCTCCAAGTAAACTATCAAAAAATAAAAGTATGTTACTGTAGGAAAATCTCATCACTGAACGATCTCTGGGTGTCCTGTGAGCATAGGCGTCATTCCTCCAAAATCATTGGAATGGCAGAAGGGAGCTCGCAGGTCTTTAACTCCAATGACATCAATGGCATTACCTTTGGCCCGGATGCCTGCCTGTTAAAAACTCGCACGCGCCTTCAAGCAAAGGCAGGCTTACTTTTGAAACCGCAGTATTCATGTAAATCAAGCGGGGGTGGGGGCACAGAAGTGCTCTGGGCTTGCATTTCTACCTATAGCAACACCCAAGTGAGGCCCCTCTCTCTGGTGCGGGCCCAGGTTGGTTGGACGTCCTTGGGGTGCGGCCAGGTTTTGAAAAGTGTCTGCAGACCAGAGAGAAAGCATATAGTGCACAGGGAGGCCCCCCACTGCTACTCGCGTGGCTCTAGCACCACCATACTTATGCTCCATCCCGAGCAGAGAAGCGTGGAGTGAAATTGGGCTCCGTCTTCCGTTCAGAGATGGGATTGCATCACGGTGCTGGGCGCCATGCGCAGCTTCATGGCGTTACTGAGTCTATGCCTCTGTGAACAGGCAGTTCTTGGGCCATGCTGGGGTGCTTTTCATCCACACTGTTCAAGTACTGCACCTTGGACTGTCAGGTAAACAGCTGAGTCTGTTCTCAATCCTGCGAGGCGCCTCCTCGCCCCACCCTTATCTGGGTTCTAGTCTTCATCCTCTTCCTAGCTGTGTTCAGTAGGCTCAGTGCGTGGGCCTCTGATGCTCTCGGTCTGTCCCGAGACCCTGCATTCTGTGCTAGCGGTGCTGTGAATGCGGTTCCTGCCATCAGGGTCGGATTGGGATCACAATTCGGCCCGGGCACTTACGAAAAAAGTGGCCCACATTCAAGGGGCGTGTTCCATATTTAAGGGGCGTGGCCCACATTCAAGGGGCGTGCCCTTTCACGAAACACCATTTGCACAGACAAGGAATGAAAGTGGGAGGATACTGTTCTTACACACGACACAGGGCCAAGGTGACAATGGCCTACATGCTGAGCAACTAAAAAAATAGCAAGGCCCCTTTTTGTCACAAAATTATTCCAGCCCTCCAGCACAGGAGCACCTGAAAAGTAGCAAAGCCCCTGCTATTACTAACCTACTCAGCCCTCCGCAGACCTTCAGCTCAGGAGCACATGAACAGAGGTAAGGCCCCTGCAATTAGTAAATTAATCAACCCTCCAGGCCTTGGGAAAATGTCCTGGCAGGGGAGCACAAAACACAGTTTTCTGGGTCATCCAAGGTAGCCAGGTAGCCAGGGGGGATGCTGAGGTGAAGCTGGTGCATGGGAAGTGCCTTCCCAGTGTGTTCTGGCAGTTTGAGTATTTACCATTTACTGTAGTATTACCCTTGTACCTGTGTTTGGTACCCTTTTGTAACTTGCACAAGTCAAGTCAAGTCAAGTCAAGTCAGAAATTTATATAGCGCGCTACATACCCATAGGGTCTCAAGGCGCTTGAGGAAGGTGGAGAATTACTTGTCGAATATCCAAGTTTTAAGTTGCTTTCTGAATGCTAGGTGGTTCTTAGTAAGCCGAAGGTGAGTGGGAAGAGAGTTCCAGGTTTTGGCTGCCAGGTAGGAGAAGGATCTACCTCCCATGGTGGCTTTGTTGATGCGGGGAACAGTGGCCAGGGCTTGGTTGGAGGATCGTAGTTGACGGGAGGGGGTGTAGAAGGACAGTCTTGTGTTGAGGCATTCGGGTCCAATTTCGTAAAGTGCTTTGTGTGCGTGGGTTAATAGGCGGAAGGTAATTCTCTTATTTACGGGAAGCCAGTGGAGGTTTTTCAGATGACCAGAGATGTGTTCTTTACGCGGGATATCAAGTATGAGCCTGGCTGAGGCGTTCTGGATGCGTTGGAGTTTTTTCTGGAGTTTTGCGGTGGAACCGGCGTAAAGGGTGTTTCCGTAGTCCAGGCGACTCGTGACAAGTGCGTGAGTGACCGTTTTTCTAGTTTCGGTGGGGATCCAGCGAAAAGTTTTTTTGAGCATGCGAAGAATGTTGAAGCAGGATGATGAGACAGCGTTGACTTGTCTGGTCATCGAGAGTGAGGAGTCCAGGATGACGCCAAGGTTCCGTGCGTGGTCCGTCGGGATGGGTGCTTTTCCAAGGGCCTCTGGCCACCAAGAGTCGTCCCAGGCGGAGGGAGAGGTACCTAAGATAAGGACTTCTGTTTTGTCTGAATTCAGTTTCAGACGGCTGTGCTTCATCCACTCGGCTACTTCTTTCATTCCTTCGTGTAAGTTGTTTTTGGCGGTGTTGGGGTTCTTGGTGAGTGAGAGGATCAGTTGGGTGTCGTCAGCGTAGGAGATGATGTTGAGATTGTGTTGGCGAACGATGGCTGCGAGGAGACTCATGTATACGTTGAAGAGGGTGGGGCTGAGTGACGATCCTTGCGGCACGCCGCAGATGACTTCAGAAGCCTCTGATTTGAATGGAGGGAGCCGGACTCTCTGAGTTCTTCCGGTGAGGAACGAGGTGATCCATTCCAGTGCTTTTCCTTGGATTCCGATGTTACTGAGGCGATGTAATAGGGTGTTATGGCAGACTGTGTCAAAGGCTGCGGAGAGGTCAAGGAGGATGAGGGCGACTGTTTCTCCATTGTCCAGTAGGGTTCGAATGTCGTCTGTTGCTGCGATGAGTGCGGTCTCAGTACTGTGTTTGGCTCTGAATCCGGACTGTGAGGGGTCGAGGGATTTGTTGCTTTCGAGAAAGGCGGCAAGCTGGTTGTTGACAGCTTTCTCGATGACTTTGGCCGGGAAAGGAAGGAGCGAGATGGGGCAGTAGTTTTTGAGTTCGGTGGGGTCAGCTGTGGGTTTTTTCAGAAGGGCGCTGAGTTCTGCGTGTTTCCAGCTTTCCGGGAAGGTGGCGGAGTTGAGGGAGCAGTTGATGACGTCTCGGAGGCGTGGTGCTATGATGGAGTCTGCTTTGTTGAAGATGTGGTGAGGGCATGGGTCAGTTGGGGATCCTGAGTGGATGGAGTTCATCAGGCGGATGGTGTCCTCAGTGGAGATTGGGTTCCAGTTGTTAAGGATGTTCAAGGGGGGAGAAGGTCCTGCAGATGGTTGGGTGGGTAGGTCTTCGGGTCGGTTGTCGAAGCTGTTGTGGATGTCTGCAATTTTGTTGTGGAAGAACGAGGCTAGGGAGTCGCAGAGGGTTTGAGAGGGGGTGATGTCGTTGGAGTTTGCTGATGAGTTGGTAAATTCTTTGACGATGTTGAATAACTCCTTGCTATTGTGGGCGTTGTTATCTTGTCGGTCTTTGAAGGCGGCTTTCTTGGCGGACCGGATTAGTTGGAGGTGTATGCGGGTGGCGTTTTTGAAGGCGACTCTGGTGTTGGAGTTTGGGTCTTTTTTTCATGCTTTGTCGAGGGAGCGGCAGAGTTTCTTGGATATCTTAAGATCATTGTTGAACCAGGAGGCCTTCTTGCTGCTTAGTTTGTTTTGATGTTTTTTCAACGGTGCTAGGATGTCGGCGCTTTTGGATAGCCATTGGGTGAAGTTAATGGCTGCTTGGTCAGGGTTTGAGGAGTGGACAGGAGGAATTTGGAGGAGCGATGAAGAGATCTGGTCGATGGTGAGTTTGTTCCAATTTCTACGCAGGGTGGGTTGAGGGTGGTAGTGGATTGTGGGCTTATTGTAGAAAAAGTGAACGCAGCTGTGGTCCGTCCAATGAAGAGCTGTGGTGTGGCTGAAAGAGACGTATTTGCTGGAGGTGAAGATAGGGTTGAGTGTGTGACCTGCAATGTGAGTGGGGGAAGTGACAAGTTGTTTAAGTCCGAGGTTTGCGAGGTTGTCCAGAAGGGTGGTGGCGCTTTTGTCATTGCTCTTTTCCAGGTGAAAATTGAGGTCTCCCAATAGGATGTAGTCCTCGGAGGGGAGGGCGTGTGGGGTGATGAAGTCAGCGATATCGTCATTGAATTGTGCCCGGGGGCCCGGGGGCCGGTAGAGAAGGGTGCCTCTGAGTGTTGTTTTGGGGTCGGTGTGGATCTGGAAGTGAAGGTGCTCGGCGCTGGCAAGGTTGTCATCTGAGCTGGTTGAGATGTGAATGGAATTCTTGTGGACGATGGCGATGCCTCCTGTATGCTTGACGCGGTCCTTGCGGATGATCTTGTATCCTTCTGGGATGGCAATGGTGATGTCTGGGGCTGATGAGGCGTTCATCCATGTTTCTGTTAGGAAGGCGACGTCTGGTGAGATGGTGTCTAGTAGATTCCAAAGGTCGATGGCATGTCTGTGGATTGAGCGGGTGTTGAGCAGGATGCATTTTAGGTGGTTGGTGTCGGGTCTCTGTGTCGCGTTGGTGGATGAGGAGTTGGTATTGGTGCCGTCGAACTTGCAGGAGTTGCATGAGAAGGGACCATGGGTGTGTCCAGGAGCGGCTTGGACGCAGTTGAGGGAGCGGCCGGAGTTAAGGGCTAAGAGGGAGGCGGCATCGTAAGTGATGCGATTGGGCTGGGTATTACGGGAACCAGGGGGCCTGGCGCTGGGCGCGGTCCAGGAGCGGACGGGCGTAGACAGGCTTACCTTTGGCGCACCTTCGGCGCGGCCGCAGCGCGTGGACGCTGCGCGTTGGGACATCAGGCATTTAATGGAGAGTGGAGGGGGCGGAGCGTGGGAGGTGCAGCAGCTGGGAGGCGGTAGCGGGGAGGAGGGGCGGGCCAGGGAACTGCTACAGACAAAATGGAGGGTCAAAGTTGTAACACACTGTTTGCTACCTCTCACTTTTGTGTGCTTTAGATACTTGCACAAGTGCCACGATTGCCTATGTAACGTTTGTTCTTGTGCTGGAGTGTCTGCCATTAATTCCAGTATTATACCTCTACTTGTATTTTGTACGCTTTTGTAACCTGCACACATCTTTTTCCTCCTGTAATGTATCGTTTGCTCCTCTTGTATTTTGGTTGCTCACTATTGTCACTTTTGATTCATGTAACGTAACGTTTGCTTTTGTAATTTGTCCACCTATAATTTTCTCCGCATGTATTATTACTGTTCCTAGTGTGAAGCGCTCTGACACCTTCGGGTAAAGTCCGCGCTATATAAAATCACATAAATAAATAAATAAACAAAAAATTCCAAACATCACCAGGCCCCCACACCACAGCAAGACCCATTCTTCCTCGCCCATTATGCCCTGAATGTGAAGGGCTGTGGGCGAGGTGTTAAGACTAACACCGTTTCTGGGCTGCATGGGCGCCAGGCCAGGGGGCCGAGGTGTAAATGGCTCAAAGGCAGTGCTTTAAATGGGCCGGCACTCACCGGTACTGAGTACCGGCACTTTTTCCTTTTCTCCCCTTGAGTACCGGCACTTTTTCCTAGCAGGAAGAGAGTACCGGTACTCATGGGACCGGACTTCAGCCCAGGCAGCGCGCCCAGCAGCGCCTCCTTTATCACCTCCACTACCTCTGCAGCTCCTTTAACAAGCACTGTCTGCATGAATTAATTACGGAGCGCTTGTCACCAGGAACCAGCGTGAGGTGCTTTTGAAGTCTTCAGAGCGGGGAGGGAGGGGGGTCTGCAGAGTGCTTATCGGATCCATTGTTCTTTCACAGTGGGGCTGAGAGGGGCTGTAAAATCTAATGGGTGGCAGCGGGATGCACTGTTCTGGATTGAATATTCCGTGAACAGAACAGATGAAAAGTGGGTTTAAGTGTTATCTATCAGTGGCACGTTAAGCGCTCCTGGGGACAGGCGCCAGCTGGCCTGCCCCTCTCGGCCTTGGACCCCGCCCGGTCTGCCCTGGGTGTATGATCCAAGGGGGGGGAGAGGGGGCACCGTTCTTCAGCACTTATTAAATGAGTGCGTCCCTGGCTGAAAATTACAACACTTGATCGATATTTTCTAAAACTCTATCTTGTTTTGAACCGTGTTTCCGTATATTGGATAAGTGACAAGTGTTTGTGTACCGTGGTTGAGAAAACAAGCTGGGGGAAGGCACTGAACTCTGGCTGCGTGAGTCACAGGAATGAACGCAGCTCACTCAGAAGAACACACTCTTCGGATACCCTTCTATTTATAATTTTTTTTTTAAAACAAATGTTCATGAAATGCTTGATTTCACTGTTGCACAAATAAAACACACATTCCACAAATAGACAAGCTCCATAGGCAAACACAGTAGTGAGTGACGCACACAACACAGTAGCGGATACATGCACACAAACGATAATGGCAATTCACGGACATAGAAGAGTGCATACTGCTGATGTAAATGCACCAAACATTCATGCCCAAGCATGCACATGCAAACATTTGCGAAAACCACAAGCACGGACACACAGCACACACATTCCATCGGTAGACACACACATACAACATGCACACATACAATTAAACACATACCAAACGCATACCAACTCACAAAATAAACTATGGAGCTTCTACTGGTCACCTTACAGTATCTTGCTGCGCCTTTCTTCACAGCATAACATTTGATGAAGTCACATTTCCTTTATGGTTATCTTGATAAATAACTACCATGTATAGTGTGTGCTGCACAAACTGAGCAAAAGACACACAATTGATGGACGGAATGCAGAACAAATCAAAAGATTACAGTTTTTGTCGCATAGAGCCTTGTGTTGCCTGCAGGTCAAAAGTTAAGATCCTTGTAAAATAGCTTAGTGAGTTATGACCCTGTAGCAACGACATGCCTGCAAACAAGAAGGCATATATTTAGAACCTCGCTGTTATTTCCTCCATCTTTTCTTATTTTAAGGATGCTAAAAAAGCCTACTTTGGGTAGTAATAAACACTTATAATTAAGTGCCATATATATAGTTATTAGTGAGATAACTAATGGACAGATGCATCCGACATTCTAACAATGCATGCAGGTTTTGTGCATACAACCTTGGCAAAGTCAAAAAGCTAACCCCGCCCCTTGTCCCACCTTAGCTCCTCCCTTAACTCCGCCCACTGCTCTTTTTGGTGAGTACCTGCACTTATTTTTTTCCATTTAAAGCACTGCTCAAAGGCCTGAGAAACACCTGGCCCCCAGGGAGGCCGATTATTGCAAACAATCACCCCTTCCCAGCCCAGCCTCAGCTTGATTGCTTGGTAGGGTGGGGGTGAAGGAGAGGCCACAGCTGACAATCCCTGTCCGGCCGCACAGCGAGGCTGCTTTCATTTTCTCAGTCTCTGTCTCCGTGCGCTGTGTGGGCCTTTTTTTTTCTCCCCTTTCCTAGTCCACTCTCTGTGGACTGGGACAGGGGAGAAAAAAAACGGCCACAGAGGGCACTGAGGCACCGGCCCTTCGGCCCATTCCTGAATGCCCGCCTTGCCAATCCACCCCCGCCTGCCATTCTGAAGCCCTGGGCCCTGTGGCACAGGGGCCTTGAGAGCAGCAGTGACGTGAAGCTGTCCTAGCTCAGCTCTGCTCGCCGTGTATCCGTGACTCTGTGTCCTTCCTCTATATTCTGGTGGCTTTGAGCAGGCAGCAGCTCTGTGTCGTGAAGGCTCCGCCCTGGTGCCTCCTGCGGTTCTACTCTAGTTCTGAAGGCTCTGCACCACCGGCCTTTAATCGATCCCAGCGCCTCTTTTTTCCCGCGCCCATGATGCTGCTATAACTCCGCAGTGGAGGCCGCGCATCTGCCCCTCAGGGTAGCTTTCTGCTCGGATTCGGAGTGTCGTGCTGCCGTTCCTCACAGACCCGACAGGTGACGCAGTTTCATGCCTACTGATGAGCTCAGGTGCCCGAGCCTCCTCTGTCACTCCCGGCCCCTCACCCCGAATCAAGAGCTGACTCCTGCACCCGCCTGCCTCTCGTAGGGCCCCCCCAGGGCCGGGCCGCGCACCTCGGCCCGTGAGAAGCAGCGAGGCTGCTGCTGGGCCTTTGCACCAACTTGCCTTTTGTCACACAAGGGACCTCTCATCTTCCGTCGCTGGCTTCGCCGCTGAGATCCGGAGACTGGGGTTGTTTTTAAATTAATTAGCTCTGCTGTCGTATTACGCAGTAGATTTTGTAGAGCGCTTACCCTTTTGCAGAGAAAGCAGAGCGCAGACCCGACAGCGCAGACGCAGAGCAGGCCCTCCACCTCACAGACAGACAGACGGCTTTCTGAGAGTATCTGTTCGGCAGACTGACAGGGCCTGCTCTCCCTCGCGGTACCGTACAGCGTGTGCCTGGAGGCTGCCTTCTGAGAGGCTTAAAGCGAGTATTGGCACCTGGTTAAGCAGGACTGACCCGCTATCTATCCTCTGAGCGCCCCTGCGGGGACCCCGAGGCTGCTCTGGAAGGTGCTGCCACCAGAGCACTTTACATTCGTAAATGGTGGCAGCAGTACTGGGAAACGCCGTCAGACCGTGTCACCACCCCTATGGCGAGTCTGCCGTCTGAGCATCTCGGAGCTGTGCCTTACAATGACAATGACAATGGCAATGACACATAGGCTTGGCATTCACATTGCTTCAATTTTTCTTTCTTTTTAATAGCCTTTTTTAGCACATTATTACAGAGCAAAAGCACCGTAACCCTTCTTATTTCTTATCTTTTGGAGTGCAAATTTTAATTTCACCATCTTGTAATCGAGTAATCATTGTATTATAGATCGCTGTGGAGACTGCATCATATTCTGTATTTTTTACACATTGGACTCAACACCTATCCCCTGACGAAGGGTTCAGACACGAACCTGAAATGCATTGGGACTGTCTTTGTTTGTAAAATTAGATGCATTGAACCACAAATGTTATATGGCATTTTGACATATTTGTTATTTTGTTAGAAAACTCAAAAGTATTTCAGAAATAATGCAATTTATAAGGATGCTGATATGCCTTTGCAAAAACGAATCTGTTGAAATATAAACAAAATATGAGTTAGAATCACTTGTGGTATATTTGATTTAATCATTATTGTATGATCTAGATAAAACTGCATGAGACATTGTCTATAGCTGAGCTCCAACTAGGCTGTGGGGTTTCCTCAGCCCTCTTTTGAATCTTGTTACATAGAGAAAGGGGGGTCCCATCTCTCACAAAGTTAGATGCACGCACATTTTTGTTAAAATTGAGTACTGTTCGGTCACAAGCAGAATACATTGATAAAAAGGTGTGCAGGAACACTTCTTATTGCAGTGGTTACATGGAGGCTGGCATCCAAGCACTATATGGCGCTGTAGAGAGAATGCTGTCTGGGAATCCTACTATGCAGTGCTTTAAATGGGTCGGTACTGAGTACCTGTACTTTTTTATTTTGAGAGGGAGAGTACCTGCACTTCTTAAGAAAAACGTAATACTTTTAATTGGGGAGTACCAGCACTTCTCAGAAGCAAGCAGGTACTCTGGTACATAGTACCCGCACTTCTATTTTTCCATTTCAAGCACTGCTACTATGGGCGCAGGAAGGCTGCCTCGGAACAGCTCGCAGCTGTACCAGGAAACACCCAGAAACGTACAGTTCCCCATCTTTGGAAATCGGGAGGTGTCAGAAGCCACGGGGCCCAGTTAGGGTTACGGATGATGCCTGGCGGCCTTCACATGCTAAAGGGTCCCGACGTATGTCCGTGGGATCCGATGCATCCCTCGGTCACTAGCCCCTGGCACTGCAGTGAGATCTTACTCATCACGGTATCACCGACTTGGTGAGGTCATCGATGATGTACCATGGCATGAGATCTACCTTGTGCAGTCATGAACAGAAAGTAGGGGGTTCCAAGAATGTTATACGGCTTCCTTGCCTGTGGCATATATTGGTTTTCAATGTTCTGTACTGTAACCTTAACTTCTTTCAGAAGTGTGGCTCACTGGTTAGAGCAGGCAGAGCCTGAAGCAGAGGTCAGACCCGGGACCAGGGTTCAATTCCCGACGCGGCAGGGTCTTGAGCTCAAATGTCCACGGACTCGATAATTCTCGCTTCGGTGCCTGACCTAATCATGGGTTCACACTCTGCAACTCTGGGCATTAAGCTTGCTTAATCTCCACAACGGCCCCCCGCGGCGGGATGCCTGGCTTTCACCTTGGGGATGCCCTGTAGGGGCTATCTCACAGGGAAAAGCCAGGACGGGTTCCCAAGGCAAGCGCGGAGATACCCCTTCGGGGGTCGATTCTGGCACTATATAAGAAACATAATAATAATAATAATAATAATAATTTCACCCGCAGCGTTCCATGCAATGAATTTGCGTACATAACACGCCTCATTGTCATTGTCCCATATCCTTTATTCAAGTAAAAAAACTCTGCATGTGCTGAAGAAATAAAGGTGGCCTCTGTGGAAGAAGTAAGCAAATTGGCGATTTCTTTTTATTCTCCAAGTGAACGTTGTACAAAAGTGTTCCCACTTGCATCTCCCTCAAATAACCCTCTCATTCCTCCTTACTGGCCCCAGAATTAAGCTGACAACCAGCCTCATCCGAACCAGCCTCGACTGCTGCCCTATCCCCTATTCAGGCCTCACCAAAAACTCATTGCCGGACTCCAACAACCACAGAACCAGGTAGCCAAACCGTGCTGCAACTTTCATGAGCGAGAAGACACGAGACTTATCCTCACTAAACTCCACTGGCTCCCAATCCATGCCCACGGGGCATGCTTGGTTTAAGATCTTCCACACCTGCAGAAAAGGCCTCCTCACTGAGATCCAATCAGAGCCCTTAACTCCTTGTTCGCTTATCAGATTAACCAATGATCTTTCGACAGGGTGAAACGCACACCTCACGAGGGTTAGAAAGACCTGCAATCTAGAATTCCCCTCGGCCTCAATGGGAGAACAAAACCCAACTTCATGCGGTTCAAAAATCTTCTGAAAACCAAACCATTCAGTCTTGCCTTTAACTGAACGCTGCATAGTGCAGGAGCCACAGCCAAATGATTTTGGGCAAAGTAATACCCGAGTGTATGGACACTAACTTCTGAATTCTACCATCCTGTTGTATTTATTATCCCTCAAGCAATATGAATTAACCGCAGGCCTGTATGATTCATAAAATGTCAAATAAATAAACAGTATTTTTGCTGGTTACGTTTTGGCCTAAGCTGGACAGGACTATCTCGGCACTCCGCTGTCCTGAAACCTGCCACCAGGGTTCGATAAATACATTTCCAGCTTGGCAAGCTTACTCTTTGCTTCTTATTGCTTCTACTCATAAATTGTTTCACAGAGTATCACACACTCACAAATACGTTGACAAAGGCCCCTATGTTTGACAGGCGCTAAGCTGTCCCCAAAGATCATTTACCACAGTTCAGGTTGTGTCATCCTTCCCACAGTCTAGCCACCTAAGGATCAAGACACTTTATTTTCCTGCCTCTGTCAACATAGGGAACTGTGGGATTCCCTAATATCCCAGTGTTCCTGACTTAAAAGAATGGACAATCCAGTACTAGAAACTTCATTGTACTGCATTTACCTTTTTTAAAACTTTTTTTTTTCCAATTGGTCATTCATGAGAGTGCTGAAAGAAGAAGGAAGTAAGTCAGCTGGTTGGTTCATGCACAGCCATGCACAGACATGCAGAATGGCCAGGAATCTCTTACTGTCCCCCAACTATCAGACCAGCAACCTGCTCTTGAATCCTGCAGTGTTGCCACCACCTCTTCTTTCTTCACCCCCCTCTCCAAACTAGGGGTGGGCTAAATATTCTGCTCGTCCCACAGAATTGGTGGAATTTTGGCTACTCCGTGTTACTCGTGTTACGTGGGGTTCTGGCCAAATTCCGCCAATCGCTGCATTGTGGAATTTTTCTTTGCGTGCAGCCAGGCCCGGAGTGGCCATATTGGGCATCAGACATTTTCCTGAGAGGCTGTAAGGATGGGAGCCGGTTTTGCAGCACTGGGGGCCTATTTTGCAGCGGTGCTGCAATATCGGCCCCTACTGCCAAAAGAAACCGGGCTTCACACTGGCACCTCCTCCCCCTTCTTCCTGAGGCTGTTCCTGCAAAACTGCCAGGGCTGCTTTGGGGTCACAGTCTGGCCCTGCATGCAGCTCAAGAATGGTAAGTTGGCCATTAAGATTTGGTGTCCCCTATCTCGATTTACGGTTTCCAGGAGGACATCCAGCAAGATTTTTTTTAACACGGGCAGTTCCGACCATTCGTGGTGAAAAGGCTGCCTCTAGAGTGGAAAATCTACTTGAGAGACAGCAAAATCAAGTCGAGTAGCCGCATCCCCTGGTGCGCCACGTGGTGTGGTTTCTGCTCCTGACAGAGCTAGTAGCCTCTTTCCACCCGTTGGCGGAACTCCATGGAATCTCAGAGTTTTTATGTATTTCCACTGAGTGAAAGTCTGCAAGTTCCACTCACCCCTACTCCAAAACCATAGAAGAAACTTACTTTTTCAGATAGACGTGTATTGCCTCCAGGAGTCCCATCAGTAAAATCCATAAACTGGCCTGTTTTTAAACGCCTTGCTACCAGAATATGTGTTGTAAAATTTGGGAAGAATTTACTAGCTGTTTCCTGGTGTAATCTTTTCCTTTGCCCTATAATGTTTTCCCCATGCCAGGTGTAATGTCTCTGCTCTCTCTCTTCCTGCTGTCATGCAGGTGCCGTTTCTTCTGTCACCGTCGTGTCCCAGGGTTGATGCGTCCCTTGCCCTCATTGTCGAACTCCCAGGGGTCATTTCTCTACACTCCCTACTTGCCTCTCGCTTTCCAAGAGCCTTGTATTCCCTCCCTGTCTGGGGGGCTTTTCCTTCCAAGCTCAGTCTCTTCCTTGGCCATGTCCCTCCATCCTGCTGCTGCAGTGCCCTAAGTCCTGGAGTTTAACAGTTCAGGATTTCCTTCACAGGCCACGAGGCTTCAGGCCGGAGGCGTGGCCTGCAGGAGATTACTACCCGCCACTAGGAAGTGTAGCTCACGCTTCCTGTTGGATCATTTCCTGTGGGGCATTCTTTTCCTTCTCTTTGTTTATGGAATAACTCTGAAATGTTCAGAGGTTAAGAAAAACTTACAGTGCACTTGCGCTTTGGATGTTTAACGAGTTTTTCCTGAAACGTCCCTTGGTACTGAATTATCATCACCCTGATCAGCAACAAGAGGGCCAATCAGGGCTAGGATAGGGACGAGCCACACAGCCTTCCTGTGTAAGCATGGTGTGATGTAGGATCATTGGCTGTGGTGGATGATGTAGGAACTCTGCCTACTATGATGCTGTAGGAGCACTCGATGTAGGGAGGTGATGTAAACTGAAATAAGATCCCACGAACAGGTACTTCAGGAAACCGCTTTATTGCAGCACAGAACATGTAGGACCATCCCTCCTCTGACCAGAGCTCCAACTGCCAACAGGGCGAAGGAGAACTCCAGAACTAGGAACATCCACAGTGATCTAGAGTGCTAGCCCAAGGTAAGAACTAAGCACTGTACAACATACCTTCCCCCCTTAATAAAAAAAGAAGACAAATACAAAAGAAAGTACAAGAAAAGATCAATGTACATAGTCATTCAGATAGGTGGGTGGACGACGAGAGCGGGGGCTCCTCAACCTGACTTCCAACGAGGAAGAAGAGGAAATGGTGGGAACAGAAGTAGTAGGGGCAGAAACACACAAAGAAGTCGAAGCATCACCACTACCCACCTCCCCTGTACAGTTGGCAGAGAGGTGGAAGAAGAACTACCACCAGAAGTCAACAAGTACCCATTGCACCCTCCTGAACCACTAGCCATTACATCATCAGAAGAAAAATCTTTCTTTTTTTGGTATAGTGCTACCCTCCTATAATTCCAACTTTCTCCATTGGCCAGAACAACAAAATGTGGAAAGACTTTCTTAACTCTGTAGGGACCTCTAAACTTGCTAAGGCCCTTAGTACACCTACCCGGCTTTACCTTAACAAGATCACCCACAGAGATAGGCAAGGGAACATTACTATGGGATAGGAGTACTTCAGCATCTAAGCATCTTAACCAAGCAGGAGTCAATCTTGTCACTGGAGCACGCCCACGCATTAATTCAAAAGGGGATTTTTCACCATGTTTATGAGGCGTTGACCGGTACGCCCAGACAAGTTCCTGCACACGCTCATGCGAAAAACAACCACCCTCCACAAACATTTGGATAACCCCCTTCACAAGACGATTTACTCTTTCACAAAGACCATTTCCTTGCGGATTGTAAAGGCTTGTTTTCTGATGCTTGATGCCACATTCACGTATAAATGAAGCCATTTTCGAAGACGTCAATTGAGTGCCATTATCCGAGATAAGGACAGAAGGATATCCCTCATTCAAGAAAACACCCTTCAGAAAGTTAATGGTGGTATCAGTGCTTATCTCCTTCACAAATTGTACACAAAGCCACTTCGAGTAACAATCAATAATAACAATGGCATAACGTTGGTTTAAACCAACGTCGCCAAATGATGTAAACTGAAATAAGATCCCACGAACAGGTACTTCAGGAAACCGCTTTATTGCAGCACAGAACATGTAGGACCATCCCTCCTCTGACCAGAGCTCCAACTGCCAACAGGGCGAAGGAGAACTCCAGAACTAGGAACACCCACAGTAATCTAGAGTGCTAGCCCAAGGTAAGAACTAAGCACTGTACAACAGGAGGTCATTGATGTGCTGGCCGCAAGGAATTGACCACTTCAACGCTTATACTTCTCTTCCGGACACAGGCACTTTCATACCCTCTTAGTGGTTTTTAGTTCTAAAAGTCCACCTATTTTATCGTATGCTTTGGAATACATTTCAATAAAACAGTGGCAACAAATACAAAACAAAGAGGGGAAAATACTTCGTAAAATGATCAGAGTCCATCAAGCAGTTCCGGCACAAGCTCTGCGCCTCGATCTCTCTCAAGTTAGCTCGTACTCCAGAGCCCTCACTAGCATCATAAGATGGGCATACAATCTTATACACGCTGAACAAGGAACTTTAAGATTTTTATTAAAAACGGAGACTTTTGGGGGCCGAATCATTGCATCACATTTTTAGACAAAATCTATCGAATATTACAATTGCACTCTTGAAATCTTGGACTCCTGCACATTTGAGGCTTTTTCTTAAACAGTGAGGGATAGTGTAAGATCGCTGGCAGTGAGGGATAGTGTAGGATCGCTGGCAGTGAGGGATAGTGTAGGATCGCTGTCAGGGAGGGATAGCGTAGGAACGCTGGCAGTGAGGGATAGCGTAGGAATGCTGGCAGTGAGGGATAGCGTAGGACCGCTGGCAGTGAGGGATAGCGTAGGACCGCTGCCAGTGAGGGATAGCGTAGGATCGCTGGCAGGGAGGGATAGCGTAGAAGCGCTGGCAGTGAAGAATAGTGTAGGAGCGCTGGCAGTGAAGAATAGTGTAAGAGCGCTGGCAGTGAGGGATGGTGTAGGAGCGCTGGCAGTGAGGGATGGTGTAGGAGCGCTGGCAGTGAGGGATGGTGTAGGAGCGCTGGCAGTGAAGGATAGTGTAGGATCGCTGGCAGTGAAGAATAGTGTAGGAGCGCTGGCAGCGAGGGATAGTGTAGGAGCGCTGGCAGTGAAGAATAGTGTAGCAGCGCTGGCAGTGAGGGATAGTGTAGGAGCGCTGGCAGTGAAGAATAGTGTAGGAGCGCTGGCAGTGAGGGATAGTGTAGGAGCGCTGGCAGTGAAGAATAGTGTAGGAGCGCTGGCAGTGAGGGATGGTGTAGGATCGTTGGCAGTGAAGAATAGTGTAGGATCGCTGGCATTGAAGAATAGTGTAGGAGTGCTGGCAGTGAAGAATAGTGTAGCAGCGCTGGCAGGGAGGGATGGCGTAAAAGCACAGAAAGAGGGAATGCACGCACAGGTTGTAGGGAAGGTTAAGGAGTGCTTATAGTAGTGGTTGGTGTAGGACCAACATTGGCCGAGATAGGTGGTAAAGGACGTCTGGCTTCATGGAATGGTGTAGGAGTGTTGGGTGTGCTGGATGGTTCATGAGCTCCACCTGTAAAGAAGGAGTAGGAGATCTGCCCAGGGCTTTAAGTGGGCCGGGTCCCCCCATGTCTGAGCACTGGCAGTTTTTTTAAAAGAGGCCTCGAAATCGGGCTCTGTTTTGTGCCCTGGCACAGGCGGTCAGTTTTTTTCCGGACTGCAGTGACAGCAGCACATCAATGTGCGTGCTCACACTGCTCACTTCTCACTAGTGGAGAACTTACAGCATGACGTCATGCCAGGGGAGCTGTGTAGGGGAAGGGAAATCCTTTAAAGAGAGTCATTTTCTCTCTGGAGTTCCCTTCTCTTTTTGAAACTCGGCATCAGCAACATCGTCGTGGTGTCACCAGGGCTTTAAGTGGAAGCTTTTTCAATATTTTATACCAGCCGTGGTTGCTGCTTATTTATCTTATGCAACTAACAACCATTGACAAAGCCAATAGTCCCGACTTGTAGGTATGATGTTACTTAATGTATCATAAATCTGTGTGCAATGACACAAACAGCAAAATACAAGTCGGGCGGCACACTACTCTAAGCACAGATTTTTAGCATATGTCTTTTTCACCCACACCCTTAATGACATTGGCCACGCCCCTTTGAAAGACCCCCGGTTTTTTCATCCCACATAAAGCCCTGGATATGCCTGAAGGATGGTGTAGGGCACTGGTTGCGGTGGATGATGTAGACAGTTGCTGCAATGGGTGGCATCTGAGCACTGCTGTAGGGGTGCAGTAGTAGCAGTGCTTGCTGCTCGGGTGCTAGCTTTGGTGGATGGTAAAGAAATGCGACTGTTGCAGAGGGTGTCGGTGCCCCAGCTGACTGCACAGGGTGGCGTAGGGATGCTTGGTGTGAGTGTGACTGTGGTGAATGGTGTAGGAGGGCTGGGGGTCGGGGGTGGTGGAGGGGTTTGCAGGGTGCTGGCTGCGAAAGAGCAGTGCACGGGGAGGAGTGTTTGAGAGCGCTGGTGTGGACCTGTCTTATGTCTGTCAGTGAGGGTTCTGGCGCTTCTTGTTTGCAGGTTTCTGTGCCTAAGCCTCCCTGCAGCCTGTTCCTATTTTTAGAGTCGGATTCTTAGATTTTGGCGCAAAGGGCGGGAAATCCTGTTTCTTTTCAGAGAGAAGGCAGATGCTAGTGTAATAAGCAGGCAGCGGTTCAGTGCCAAAGCCTGCGCGCGCTCTCGCTCCCAGTCTCACCGCAAGAATAGGATGTGATGTCATCTGATGTTATTAGCCATTTGTTTAACTCCGTGCTGCATCCATCCTGGAGCAGGCTTTTGGGTGCGGGGTCAAAGGGCACCACGAGAGACAACCTAGCACCGAGGTCTGCAGATAGTGGCACTATTGAGAGGATGCATTAAGCAATAGGTCGCGAGCATTCTTCTAAACCAGTCATCACCATCAACTCTCTATATCTCTCGAAGTACTGAGGCCGTCCGTCTCCAGGAGTGTGCGTCATCCATACCTTTTAACCCTGGGCAAGGACAGTGCAGCAGTGGTTGGCAGCCTATGGCTACTCCCAGCCATATATAGCTGTGGCCTATGTGTAAGGCGCTTGGGACCTGTGGTCCGGTCTGCTCATGGGACCACCCCCTCCCTGCAGCCAGTAACCAGCGAAGACCGTCCGTGTCAGGGGTGGCCGGACCCCAGGCCTTCAGATTGCAAATGACATGTACTGACTGATCTACGGGCACGCAATAGGGTATGCAGCAAACTGAGTTTCAATAAACGCCCAAGGAACATCTGATTAGGGCTTCCGGGGAATGTAGTTCAAAAAAGGCAAGATTCTCTTGAACTATGCAGATTAAAAACAACATAGATGTTCAAGCTCCAGAATATGTTTGCTAAAGGAGAATGCACCCCAAGATTTCTGTCCCATGGGACAGGGTATAGACTAGAGCAATGCCCAGAGAGGAGGGGCAGCAGAATAGCAGATCCCCCAGAGCAGCCTGGACCACCTGCATGACGTCACTCTTGGGCCCACATAGTGCCAGTATGTCGTGCTCACCCACTATTAAATCTCCTCAAGGTTCTTGGTCGTTTCCTTGGTCATTGCAGTTTCACATGGATGTTCATTAGTGGGGAGTAAAGGATAAAGCCTTTGGGTCCCCAAAATTCAAAGTTTTGATGCAGAAAAATTACAGATTATTTTCCTCGTTTGCCAGAAAGGAAGAATTTAGTTTTGCTTTACTGGCCTGCCACCCCACCCAGGCATTCGGACAATGAGCAGTGTGCTACCTTCTAGAAGGGTATGGCTGGATATAAGTAAATTAATATCTGCCGGCCTGCCCTTGCCCCCTGCACACTCAAGGTTTTCTTAAAGGTCTGTGAAAGCAGAATGGTTCCATGTTTTGGAAGGAAATCAAACTGCATGGTGTTCAGGCGCTAGTGGGTTATGGATATGAATGAATGAAAGAGCCTATGGGGCGCAGGAGCGCAGGACTCACCCCCAAAGGGGTATCTCCGTGCTGCGAGGCATCTGCTGTTCACTTTATTTATTTTTAAAGTTTTATATAGCGCTAGCTTAACCCGTAGGCATCAGTGCGCTTTACACACACACCGTAAACAACAGAAGGACATTACATTACAAAGTGGGCTGGCAGAGAGAACGCAAACCAAAGAAAAAAATACAGCGAGGGAGATAAATATGCAGTGCAGCGGAGGGGGAGAGAGCAATAAAAAAGAAAAGGTGAAAATGACATAGTCCGGTCACCCACTATCCTTGAATGTCCGGGGAGAGAGAGGAGGCATTGCCCTCTGTTTGCTCCCTCATGAAAAGGAACTGCGAATTGGACCACCAGCTTGTATGGTCAGCTGGTGGCAGAGAGGCCTTTTTGAGAGGGCCTTACAGCGAACATAAATGGGTCCTTTCCCATTGGGTAGCGATCGTTGATTGATGATGAGGGCCACTGCTTGTATAATTGCAGTCTCTGCAGTCTCAAGGCACTACATAATACAATGCAGGTATCGACGTGAAGCATACTTGACCAATTTCACAATGAATGAATGAATGAATCTCAAGTTAATCACAATACGGCTGATTCAATCATTTAAAATAAAAAGTCATGATACTCTAGTCCACTCTTTAGGACACTTAAGAGTTTGGCAGACAGGGCACTCTGTCAAAATGTGAATGATATCCCATCTAGTGGATTACAAGTGACGCAGGCTATAATGCATGTGACGTGATTATATAGTGTTTATTGTGCTGCCTATAATGCACTCTGCTACTGTTTGCTCTTTTCTTTGGGCTTATTTCTTCATGGCCGTTCATGTAACCTCTGGTTGACTCTGCGCCAGATATCCCTGTATCAGGGGTACGTCCTTCATGTCTGTCGACACATCAGACACTTTTCACTGTTTATCTTACCCTTTATTATTCCATCTACTCCCGGCTTACACTGATTTACCTCAGACCACTGGTGGTGGCTTCTCTCTCTTGACCTGTTCAATGTCCCTCCCCTTTTTGCTTCTCTTGATTTTTTTTCTCCACGTAACATATTTACTTATTGGTTTATTCACACAACCTTTTCTTTCTTTTCTCGCCCTTCTACTTAAGTTTGATGCACCCTAGGGCCAGCTCTAAACATGGCTTCGAGGTTTTTGTGCTGCCGTGGTTCTATTAGGAGTTTTGCTTTGGTCTGCTTCTACGGGTTTTTGATTGTTCTCTGGTTTCACCAGCGCTCACATTCTTTACATTGTTCTTGTTTTTTTGTGTGGCTGCGTTGCCTTGCTTTACTGAATGTTTAAGTTGTTACACCAGCCTGCTCCCTCAGTGAGCTCTGAGCTCTCTCTGCCCGAGCAGCACTAAGCTGTCCCATTTACAGTCTGTCTTCTATCTGCCTGTCCCAGCTCCTGTTCCTCCTAGTGGCCATTCTCTATGCGCTGACACTATCTGTCACTTTAGGTCGATCTTTCCTTTTATTCGGCAGCAACATCTGGACTCCATAGGATTCCATCCATAATACTACCTTCTGTGTTGATGTTCTTGTTTCAGCGCGAGTCATTCGAGTGTTTATTACATGGGCTCATTGAGTGTTTTCATTTTTGGATCACGATGTATAATTACAATATTTGATAGTTTATTACATTGCATGTTTTTGGTCATCTAACCAGGTCTTTGTTTTACTATAAAGCCCCTGATAAGGCACTCAAGTTTGAAATGAATTGGGCACTGTCCCACACGAATTATTCTGGAAGTAATTTAATATATTGGAGTGAATTATGCATTGAAAAAGCCTAATTTAGTGACCACTAAGTTGGCCTTCTATCGTTTTGTAAATAAGGTTGAATCTGAACAGCACTCGAGGTGAGTAAGAGAATATTCCATCTAATAAACACCAAATAATGTCCGTAGTCATTGGGCTTTATAAATGGCACAAAAATGAAGAGCGCATCATTAACGATAGGCTAGGGTCACAACATCTCTGCCCCAATGCTACCGCTCCCTTATTAAAAAAAAAAAAGCCAATAAACAACCTTGTGGCAATCTAAAGATACCATAAAAACAATGCAGCTAGAAAAAAACATGTCGAGTGCAGAATAACTTTACTTATCAAGGTTCATGGTCCTGCAACACAATCCCTGCTTGCATTTACACACTTTATATGATCATTTATCAGATTGCACCCCATAAATACCAGATCTGCAAATCCATCGCCAGGCCGCAATCAGGCCCTGATGGACCACCCCCACTTGTGATGGTCGTGACTCCCTTGACATGCTAATGTGGGGCCATGGAGGACCCCAGGGGGTCATTTATCTTGTGATAGCTGCCATGATGCACTGGACTCTACCGTCTTTGCCTCCCTGCAGTCCGTACTGTGCAATTTTCGGTGAAGGCACAGATCGCATTCTTTGACCCGCTGTGTAAGTGTTTTAATTACAGTGGTTGACGGGGGCCTGATGTGTCCTTCCACCCAAGCTTGCTATGTTCTCCTTTAGAGTTTAACATTGTACTATCTCTTGGGCTGACTGGCCTGTCGCCAATGAAGTACTTGTTGTTAGACTAGCATCGCTGTTTGCCAGTTGATGGCTCGATCTCTTTAGAGTCGCCGACTAGTCATTGGAACCGGTCCATACAAGAGCGCATGCACATTCTGCGCACCTACTTGACTTCTTTATTGGCCTGCGGTGCTCTAGGAGGTAACTGGGATGAGGCGGGGGCAGCAGGACAATGCTAGGGGGAGTCTACCAAATGTGGCCGGAGAAAGGGTGGTTTTCCTCTACTCAGTGCCCTGTAGTTACTATCTCGAACTCAGAGTCCAGGATTCAGGATACCCACTAGCAAAAGATCTTGGAGTCTCCATTGTTCGCTTTGGAGTGCAGACTCCGGATGCAGGTCTTTACTCGCTTTCTTGGTCCGGTGATGCTGCTCAGCACTTTTTGATCCTTGAAGTCTGATTTCTATCACGCAGCAAGACTTTTTACCTTCCGTAATGTGTGAAAAGTATTCCAGCATTTATCTATTGCAAATGAAGATTTCTCTTTAACCCCTCTAATCTATGGAGTATTTACTGAGTTGGGTCCCTAATATTCCTCTGTCCACGAGTCGATTAACATTGCACTCCCGCCCCTTCTTCCTGCTAACTAATCATTGGAAATGGTGATTCCTATTGGTCAGTCGTTCGTTAAACAGAAAACTCAGGCTAGGTCCACAGAGATTACGCTAGCATCTTAGACCAGGGTAAAGAAGGATATAGACCCATTTCCCTATCATTGAAACCACAAGCATACAGAGCCACATTCTGACACGATCACAGCCCCTTATTTTGGGGTGATGTAGAAACCAATGGGTACGGCGCCGGACTGGCCCTGGGGATCCCACTTGCACAGGGAAGATGGGGTGAATCAAGGAAAGGCTAGGATATCTGGATCTGTTTGTATGTAAACAAAATCACACTGCCGGTGCAAAAGAACATTAGTAATGCGTGTCTCAACCATTTGTATATCTCATAAAGCTTCGAGAGCTGAGGCACACAGTACAGTTGTGGGGTTCTTGCTGATCGGAGATGTCATGGTTACTTGTTTTTGATAATGTTTAGCAGCAAATTACATTGGACAGATGTCTTGCATACTGTAGACTTGACTGATGTTTTATTTAGTAATAGTTCGTATTAAGTACTAGATTGAGGGTCCTGTCATGGACCTGTGTACAAGTTGTGTGTATGGGTGTTAGCGCTAAAGAGCTTTTCTGCTTGTTTTGTTGAGCAGGGTTGCCTACTACTCAGTTGAGGGTGGCTGGTCAGCTAGGAAGCACCGTTAGCAAATTGTATGTCTTTGCACGTGGTTTTGTTGTATTTAAGTCAACTAGTTCTGAATTGTTGCTGAATATGTTGGTGAGAGGATATGGATATGCTGTTGAGGAAGCAGCGCTTAGCCTATTATATGCTCAGGTGACGTGTTGTGTGTATGTGTTTGGTTGTCATGGTGTACATCTCATTCTGTGGGTGCAGGGAGAAGTATGAATATAACTTTGATATGGGTGTGTGGTTGAGACGGAGATGTTTAGTCATTCATAGAGCCTTGTTGCCGTGTTGTTCACATGATGGTGCCTATTAGCTGGGACGACTAATGTGTACCGTGTGTGTAGGACAAGTTCGAGAAATATCTAGTTTTGATAAGTTAAATAAGCTCAGTGTGTGTGGGGGTAAGCAAGTGATGTTGAAGTAGCAATGCCAACGGCATGATTTAAACCTGTGCTGTGTCAATGACAGTGCCAAGGGAGTGATGTGTGTGTCTAATTTGTTCTGTTGGAGCCCGCAGAGCTATAACATTACCTTGATATGAATTATGAATAAGCACTTGAGATGGTAGCACGCCGCCAACAACAGGGCCTGGGTTCTATGTAGTGTGTGTCTGATGCCACCAGAGGGATGTATAACATGTATTGTTGGTATGTGATAAATTAGACATTTACCTTATTTTATATGAGAGATGAGTTAGATGTGCTGTTGGCAATTTTTAGTAAAATGTATGGCTTTGGTGCTGTGTTGCATGCTTGATGATACCAAGAGATGTCTTGTGCTCTTGCTGTAGTGCTAAGAAGAGAAGTGTGTTTTTCAAGGAGGACTGGTCATTGCATTGGTTGGGCATATCTGTGCATTTCTGGGCATATCCGAGATGTTCTGACAACTGTGTTTGGTTGTGTGTTGGATTGTTCTTCGTTAGCAAATAACGCAAGACACATAGTATGTTCTTGTTAGCTTGGTGAGCCGTACAGGTATTTGCTCTTGAAACCAGGTGAAACGCCATACTGTTTCCCACTTCTCGCCCAGGGACATATTCTCACCGGAGTTGTGTGCATAAACGAATAGAGTTGTTATTGTGGGAGAATCATTTAAGCAAACAACGGCATGCCAGCATATATCAAGAAAACATATTTATCTTATTAAAATAACACTGAAAACGAAATCTACGTTCTGCTGGAGTTTCGGCACAGAACTCTTCATTGTTTCCTGAGCTGGCATGTCTCCTGCCTACACCTGCAAGTAGGAGGTTACGTAAGAGCCCGTCTAGCTGGTTCGTGTATTGTGTGGCACTAGAGGACATTGACATTTGTTTGCTCATCAGGTGTGGTTATAGCAAAACTCCTCTCTTATACTTCTAAGAATATCAGCATGGATGGTGGGGAGGTATGAGGGTAAAGAGAATGTTGGTGGTGGTCAGCCGAACTCCAGTGTCCACTTGGCTTGCATCTCTAGGAGTCCAGCTTCTCAATATGGCTTCCCTTGATCCCCCTTGCTGTGGTGTCCGCGACTGTGGTGAAGCTCCACTGCAGTTGGAGCCTCAGCATTTGTAAGTTTGGTCTTCATTCCCGCTGTTCTGTGCTGTGCTGCACCCCGGTGTGTTTCAGGGCAGGCTTTACATTCCTCTCAAAGGCCTCTAGGGCTCTTGCTACTCTTCAAAGCTGTGCTGTCATATTGTGGATATATTTGTCAATGGGTTGACGCTGCCTATATCTGCCGGTTATTCAAACTGATATCTACCGATGGGTTCTTCACACATGCAGTATTGCATTGGGCTCTCCGAACGCTTTGGGAGGGAGCATATTTTTTGGAGGCCAAAAATCCTAAATATTAATAAAGATGTGGTGTTTTCGTCTAAGATCAGGGGTGATACTGGGATTTCTGTGAGGCTTATGCCTGGGGAAGTCGAATCTTTCATTGACTTGTGGCTGATGATCTGCAGTCTCTGGTCCCAAACTTACTCCGGCACCTGCCTCAACAATTCATCTTTTGGAAGAGATTGCAGGTGTTTAGGGATGGGTTCCAGGAGTTCCAGAGGTTTGGGTCATGTTTTTCAAAGGACATGCTAATTTTGGTTCATGGCCTCTATGCACTTTGGCACCATGACGTCCCCTGTTGACGGAGTGCGGGAGCACCTCCTGCAGTTAATCTGGGACTTGCTTTCAGAAGGCCTTGAGCCTTCTATGCTTACGTGCATCGGTCTGTTTATACATTGTGGACCTAGCCATAAAGCAATAAGGCATTAACAGAGCATGGGAAGGGCTATAATAAAAGTAGGGGTGTGTCTAGGTGAACAATTGAGGCCTGGGTACAAAGGACACGTTTACTTACAGACAAATGGTGCTGAACACAGAGGGTACAGAAGACTTTCATTTTCAATTAAGAACAGTGCAAGGATTGTCAGCGCCCCAGCCAAAATTCTATTTTGCTTCTGGGCCGCCAGGAAGGGAAAATCTGCAGAAACACGAATGGATTTACTGTGTTGATTTCGTATGCGAAAAATCAATTTACCACAATTACAGGTAGCTAGAAATGCTCAAGGACATGCGGAAATGGCACCTAAAAACTCCTGCTTAGAGCAGCTGGTATTTATTTTAAATCCATACCAAATAATAACAGTGTAAAACATGTATTAAACTTAAAAGAATGCTTAAATATTACTAAAAGGTTAAACACAACATTAGGTATATCATAGAAAATGCAGTTTTTTATACTTTATAAAATATTTCTACATACATGGAAAGAAATAATCTACTATTACCTCTCAATCACTGTTTCCTTGGATATTAAAAATACATAATATTTATAAAACGTATAAGTAAATAAATCTTCGTATAAAACTCAACACTGTAAAGGAATTATATCAGTATTTGTTCAAATATTAGGTTAATAAAATAAGTAATTAAATGAACAGATGACATACCATGTAAATCATCAAAAATGTAAAAATGCTGATAACAACCAATCAGTAATGTAACATTGTTGAATGAGAAAGGGGAATCAGCCAAGTGTATGTAACTTTAAACTATTCTTTAAGTGAATATAAAAATGAATATGTAACAACTACAAAGTAAGATACATCCATTTTATGATACCCTATGTATACCAGCTGTAAACAAAATTAACACAGTTTCACTATACTAACTCACACCCAGTACATAAAAAGCCTTTAGAAAAAATATATGTATATAAAGTATGTATATGCTAGTTATAATACGTTATATTTTAAATGTAAACATACATTTTATTTTCCTGCATCTACTTTTAGTTGCATTCGTTCTCTGTGTGCAGACCTCCTGCGAGGTCTATGGGGACACCTGTTGTGAGCAGTGTGAGGGTGATGTGGTGGAAGGGGGTGTGAATTGCTGGTTGTACTGCTTGTTTGTTATGCAAAAGGCATCTGTATGCCTGCCCCTCCTTTGCTGTGTAAAGCAAGGGTATGTCAAGAAACTGTAGCCAGCATTATTACATGACCCAGAGCAGCATTTATTGTGTATTCTTTTATTTCGTGGCAATGTGCCTAGAAGCTCTTCTGTTGGCCCCATCTTCTGCCGACTGCTGCACAAGCTGCTTCTGAACAAAAGTCACAACGCACCTGTATTCTGTGTCCAAATGCTGCATTTTCACAAGTTCAGCAAAGTTAAGGTTCATAGCCATAGTTGCAGTTGTAGATTGTGTTGGTCATGTGTTTTAAAGTACTGTCTGGACTGCTGCTGCTCTTCCTTTAAGTTCAACCAAAGAGTTGGATTTGATATTTGGAGTTGGGGCTGGGCTGGCGGTGATGGAGATGTGACTGTGTCTGCGGTCCAGGACTCCATGTCAACCTTAGAAACCTCCATGTGATCCTCCGGTTCTTGCTCATCAGCAACCTGCTCCTCTTCCTTGAACACGTGATTGGCAGATACTGACGGCAGTGCACTTGAGGCATCACTGCCACTCGCAGATCAGCTTGTTGTTGTCAGGTCACTTGCTCTTATTTGTGCCACATTTGAGGTGGAAGTGATCCTCCTAATGAAGGTGCTAGCAATAGTATTTACAGTACTTTGTCAGAGTTGTCTTGTCGCTTTTGAACTTTCCTGTTGGTGGTGGTTCATTGGAAATTAATGCCTGCTCACTGGGGCCAGCTGCAACAGATTGTCTACAAGCATCCATATCCCAAGTCTGTTTTCAAAAAGGGCTGTTTATTTAACGTTATTTCATTGAAAAAAATAATAAAACCCATGTCAAAATGGCAATTTTTTACTGGTATTCGGACATTCCTATGTGTCTGTTACACATCGGAATACGAGTTTAAATTATTATCACCAAGTGGAAGGCATACCTTGAGCAATCTGTTTAACGAAGTATGAGGTGATTCAAGTGCCATTTGAACTTTGTTTTATAGAATGTACTAATAAACTCATCATGTACTCTCCTAACAGTAATAAGTATATATGAACAAGAGTACGTGGTACTCGAAACGCGTCACTTGAAGGGTCTTGAATAAAAAATCATCCTGCCTGTAAACTGCGCTGTCGGCGTGGAGGTTTGAGGATTGTGCTACACATATATATATATATATATATATATATATATATATATATATATATATATATATATATATATTACCTACTGGCGTTCGCCAGTAGGTATATATAGTTAGGATTTTTTCCCTATGGGATTTTTGAAAATTCTATGTCTAATAACTTTGGCGTTTGTGGACGGAATCGGCTGAAATTTTCAGGAAAATGGCACACTTTGTTTCTGAGCAGCCCCTGAAAATTTGGTGGGGTTTCGTCAAGGGGGGGCCGAGAAAAAAGGGGGGTCCCAAAACGCGTTTTTCCCATTCATTTTTCCATAGGGCGGTTGGACTCACTTTTAGCTCGAACGGCTGAATGGATTTGCACGAAACTTGGCAAAATTGTAGGGACTGTTAGCCCGATGTGCCTTTGCTAGGTCTCAATATATGTGCTCCAGTTTTTTTTGAGAAATTAACGTTCAAAACAAGATATATATCTGTAACAGCGCTCCGGGCAGCGATCCGGTCCGCTTACTTTTCGCGAAACGGAACTTTGCGCGCAGAAAGCTGATTGGCTCTCCGGTGTCTGTCAACATTCTAAACAGTCCGGAGCGGCCGCCATCTTATCTCGCGGTAGGATCGAGAGAGAAGAAGAGGTGAAAAACGAAGGGGGAATTTATTGAAAGGGGGCAAGGTATACCCCTCTTGACCCCCTAGGAATGTTGTTGGGGTTATTAAAGGGTCCCGTGGGGAAAATAAAAAAAAAATGATTTTTCACGGTAGAAGCGCTTCACGGGCCGCGAACTGGGCCGCAAACTGGTAGCGAAACGGGAATTCGCCATTTTGTGCTTCGTTAATTAAATTACTAGGTATAAGGGGGTGCAGGAGACGTATCCTAATCCCCTATGTTTCCTGAGGGTGGCTGAGGAGGCTCATATATGTTGATACATCTCTTCCAGCGGCTGTGCGTGAGCTTTTTTTTTTTTTTGCTGCGTGACAGTCCGGAGCGGCCGCCATCTTATCTCTCGGTAGGATCGAGAGAGAAGAAGAGGTGAAAAACGAAGGGGGAATTTAATGAAAGGGAGCAAGGTATCCCCCTCTTGACCCCCTGGGAATGTTGTTGGGGTTATTAAAGGGTCCCGTGGGGAAAATAAAAAAAAAAAAGATTTTTCACGGTAGAAGCGCTTCACGGGCCGCGAACTGGGCCGCAAACTGGTAGCGAAACGGGAATTCGCCATTTTGTGCTTCGTTAATTAAATTACTAGGTATAAGGGGGTGCGGGAGACGTATCCTAATCCCCTATGTTTCCTGAGGGTGGCTGAGGAGGCTCATATATGTTGATACATCTCTTCCAGCGGCTGCGCCATCTTGCCTTTTTTCCAATGCCACAATTTTGTCGTGCACGGCAGCCATTTTAGATGCCAGGCTGGTCCCAGGCTATCACCTACCCCTGCGGATGTAGTTTATGGCCCCAGCTGTAGATAATTCAGACATGCCAACCCTCCCGATTCAGGCGTGAGACTACTGATTTCAGTGCTAGTCTCCCGCCTCCCGATTTCTGCAAGCAAAAACCCGGGGGCATATTACGAACAACTAGCGATAATTTTTGTCTCTAACTTGTTTAGAGACAAAAATTATCGCCGCACATCGGCGATTTTTATCGCAGATAAACTTTGCTATTATCGCAGAAAAGTCAGCGATATTCATGTATTATCGAGCAAATGCTCTTAGCCATGTTATCCACCTCCCATTGGATAACATGGCTAAGAACTGCTCAGGGCAGGTGTTAGATTTTGGAGATATTCGCGCTTAGTGCGAATATCTCCAAAAGTTGGTAATAGGAGATAGCGATGTTAGGGACTGTTTCCAGTCGCTAACATCTTGGCACGCCACTTTGCATGTCATTAGTGATAAGTATCACTGACATGCAAAGCGGGGCCCAAGATGGTTGCTATCTCCTTTTAGCTGTCACTAACTGGTGTTAGCGACAGCTTGGTAATAGGGAGATAATTTTATCTCCGCTTTCATGGCTTTTAAAGCCAAAAAAGCGGAGATAAACCCCCTTGATAATATGCCCCACGATTCCTTGGGGGTTTCAGCTGACAGGGCTTGGTATTGTGTTACATGGTAATTTTTCCAGGAAACGTCAGAGGGTCGATGCAGGGGTTCTAGAAGAGGTGATAAACCATTTAAGCCTCATGAACAAGCGCATGGTCTTTTAAAGATTTGTGAAGTACTCGGGGCGGCGGTGTGTGTGTGCCCTCTTTCAGGAGCGGGCGGGGGGGCACTGCCAGCAACTTGCCAGGTCAGGTAGTGTTCAACACGTGCATCACCCTTTCTCTGCCTGCTATTGCGCTCCATGCTTCGGAAAGGTAAGAAAAAGAACGTGCATTTGAGTTTGAAATGTCCGATCCTGCAGCAGCACACTTCCAAAGCCCACACATGACAGTAACCCGATTCAAGGCCCCATTCACCCGTTTTTAAAAAAATAGATAACACTCCAACAAAGTAAGATTATAAAACTTTATTAACTTTTAACTATAATGAACGGAACAAAAACTGTAAAAACATTTAAACATTTTTCACCCAAAAAAGCAACAATGGTCAGAAGCTGTCTTTTGTGCGAATAGTCCCAAGGCAGCACAACGTGCAGAGTTCTGGACGGCACCCAGGTGATGTCGCCTGGGTGCCGCACTGGTTTTGGGATCCTACAATGCTGCTCCGAAAATTGGCGTGGGGCGTCCCGGGTGGTGCGGGGGGAGGCCTCGTCAGTAGCGGTCTGTTGTGCGAATAGTCCCAAGGCAGCAGAACGCGCTGAGATGTTGATGGCACCCAGGTGATGTCCAGTAAACTGCCGCACTGGTTTTGGTATCCTACAATGCTGCTCCGAAAATTGGCGTGCGGCGGCCCGGGGGGGGGGGGCGTGGGGGAGGCGGCGTGAACGGGCCTCCCCAGGTGGCGGCCATCCAGCTGAGTTGCGCCCGCTCTAGCGGCTACAGCGTCTCGCTCACCATGTTGTTGAGTTGCTCCCACTCTTGCAGTGCAGCGATAGGCGGCTGCAACATGACTCTTAAAATGGCGGACGGCTCTTTGGTTTTGGGCCTGGTCCACTGAAATGGCCCTGGGACACCTTGGAACTCGGACGCTTGCCTGCTAGGGCTTGGGCTCCATTCTCGAAAAGCGTCCCCTCAGCCGTGAAGATTCTACAAAAGTCTTGGGGGCCCCCGACTCCCGCAGGCTTCCGGTGGGGAGCGGCTGCCATGATTGCTCGTGGAATGACCACGACGGAGCCACGAGATGGTGGTGCTCTCATGCTGACGCCAGCTTCAGTCTGAATGATCCAGAAACAAGGTGGGGCTTTCATCGTTTAAGAAAAAAAATGTTCTAAACCAATGAAAAGTGTTATTTTTAGGTCATATGACCAAACCTTCCATCTTTAGGAAACCAAAAGTAAAATGAACCAATGAAAAGTTTTATAAACAAGTCACATGACCTGTTCTGCGGCCTAGGGCTACAAAAAGCGTAGAAAATCCGTTGGCACATGAGGCGGCGTCAGTAGCGGACCGATGTGCGAATAGGCCGAAGGCAGCACAACGCGTCGAGATCCGGATGGCACCGAGGTGGTGTCCAGCAAATTGCCGCACTGGTGTGGCCATCCTACAATGCTGCGCCGAAAGACGGCGTGTCCAGCTGAGTTGCGGTCACTCTTGCGGTACAGTGACTCGAACGCGCCGAGATCCGGATGGCACCGAGGTGGTGTCCAGCAAATTGCCGCACTGGTGTGGCCATCCTACAATGCTGCGCCGAAAGACGGCGTGTCCAGCTGAGTTGCGGTCACTCTTGCGGTACAGTGACTCGAACGCGCCGAGATCCGGATGGCACCGAGGTGGTGTCCAGCAAGTTGCCGCACTGGTGTGGCCATCCTACAATGCTGCGCCGAAAGTCGGCGTGGGGTGCCCCGTTGGCTTATGAGGTGATGTCAGTAGTGGACCGATGTGTGAATAGGTCGGAACCAGCACAAGGCGCCAAGATCCGAATGGCAAGTCCTGGATGTTGAGTGCCATAGTTGAGAGTTCTGAGCAGTGCTTGTAAGACTGTCTGAAGCTTATTTGCACCTGCTGCAGCTTCACTATTGCCCTGGTGTGGCCAAAGGTCGCACATGACATAGGCGGCCGGCTCCCGAGGTCCGGCGGAACTTTTTGCCTTTTCCTTTCTGCTTCTTTTCCTACAATCCGTTTCATCTGAAGACACGACCAGGTCCCTGAATGTGTGCAGGGGGACGCTATTGATTGAATGAAAATGGCGGCTTGACACAAAGCTGACTCAAGCGTTGCTGTTGATGCTATACAGACAAAAATTGGTTTTCAGTTTGTACATTCTTCAGGATTTTTTTCCATCCAAGTCTGATTGAGAGTTTGTAGAAAAATGGCTTCAGATTTTCCACATACTACTCTTCAACATTCTTCCTAAATGTAACAATGTGAAACTCACTAGGAGAACGGCTGTTTCTGTTTCCTTTCAAAATGCTGCCAACAATATTTTCTGAATGGAAGACACCATCTTGTAGCATAAAGGGCCGAAAGGGGTTCTGGTCTGGCCGATGGTTGGTGGAGACATTTTGACTATATCTTGGACCTGCCCGGACTCGCCCAAAATGGCGCCGGTATAAATGGGACTCGTAACTCCTTGCCCGCAAATGTATATCTAGAAAATGTTATTGTAAGTGGCCCTGTCTTATTTTAATTACAAAATGTACGTCCACCGATTCCGCAACTGTTAGACACCTTAGTTCTTGCAACCTAATGGCCCGCTCGTTACGTTCCTCTACAGCAGAGGTCTTCAAACTTTTTTACTCTGAGCCCCCCCAAAGCAAAATGGTTTGGGGTCAGGCCCCCCTCCAAATCTTTATGCCAAGTATTGAGGAGCGGGAGGGACATGGCTGCGTGCATGGAGTGGGGCTTATGAGATGGTATCAGGAATACTTTTTCTATAGCCTATGAACTGCACTAAATATGAGACTTATAAAACAGCAAATGCATCAAACAAAAACAGATTTTATCCCAAACAAACTGCTCCCTATAATTGGGAGGTTGCGAGCCCCTCACACGCGTTAACCCCCTTGCAACGACACCTGCTGCACTAATGATAAGTGCAGTCCTGAGTAGCAAGCTATCTCCTCTCTATCTTTTACCTCTACCCCACCATGACAGATCATCACCTTGGTCCTAATGCTTGAAAGAAAAATAAGCTCTGATGCCCCCTTTTTAAAGGTAGACAGTAATAACTGTGATGCAGTGGGCCCCTCGAATCCCTGGGCTCCAGTCCTGCTGCATCTGCTTCCTTAATGATAACCAGCAGTGGCCACTTACACATTTGGCAGCAGTATCAGCTTCACTAATGAATGTCCCTTAAAAAATAAGAACACTTCGATTGTCCCATTCTTTGTGGTATCTCTCTGAAGATGTTGTCTCTGGCCATTTGTAAACATAAAAATGAGTCCTCATACAGTGCTCCCTATTCGGGGCCTTCTCTTTGACAATATCTATGAATCTCGCTCCTTTCTTGTCGCCTAGACCATTGCTGTGAGGTCCCAGGGATCAAGAGGATTAGGGTTCTGCATCTGAATGCAACCCTGCTGGGCTTCTACCTGCCACCCCATGGACTCAGCTTTCACAAAAACTGCCCCTGAATGGTTATAACTGACTTTGAGGAGTCTCTGCCTCAAAGCGAAGGGTGTGGTGGTAGTGCAGAAAGTTAAAGAAACCAGCCATTAATTGAAGTGCATTGTGAGTGCAGAGTGATCACTGTGAGTACAGGGTGGGGGGAGAATGTGGGAGTGCATGGGGAACAGTGTGAGGGCATTATGATTGCTGTGAGTGCAGGGTGAATGTAAAAGTTAAGGATGAAAATGAGGAGAGTGTTGTCTGAATGCAGGGTGCATTTCCAGACACTTGAAGTATGTCAGCATGTTATTGACGGCGGCGTAGCGTTTCACATATAAGTTAAACTGTTGCTATTATGGAATTAAACAGGGATCGAGGGTGGAGGAAATAAATAATATGCTGATCCTGCAACAAACTTAGTTTTATGATTAGGGTTGTCCGCTCATTATTTTGATGTCCCAGGCGGTACAAAAATAAGCACTCACTAAAGCTGTATTTACAGAATGTATCTGTGCATACTTTGAACAGCAAATATGAATAGAAAGCACTTTAAATTTTGTTCTAGGGCTGCCTGAAAGATCCATGACTGATAATTAAAAGGAACAAAGACAGAAAAGTCACATTACAAATAAATACATACTACTTTATTTATAAACCGCATTTAGTGCCAAAACAAGCAATTTACAGGCTGTTTATGAAACACATGTCTGGCATTTTTCTTTTGGCAAATTGAAGACCTTTTAGCCCTGTGGATGTTGCCGCCTGCCTGTATAATTCTGAAAGAAACTACTACCTTTCCAGCTTGGCTGCTGTGCTCTTCTAATGCAGCCCAAGTGCAACATTCCACACAATTGCCTGGGAGGCTTAAGTGATGGTTGAACTCCAGTCTGGGAATATTTTAGAGAAAGTTAAACATTTTCCAAATATTTACAAACGGGTTTGAAATGGTGTAATTTGGCTTCTCTGTGCAGAAAAGGGGCTGCTGTCCTAAAGTTACCTCTGAAGACAGAAGACTAGGGGGCAGATTTACAAGCCCCTTGCGCCGCTTTTGCGTCATTTGTTCCATGTTAAAAATGACGCAAATGTGGCGCAAGGGACTTGTAAATCTGCCCCCCGGAGTATCTCATAAACCCCAAAGTACTGCAGCCCCCACAGTAAGCAAACAAACATTTGCAATGTAATAGGTCTCTCATTATGTAAGTTTGAGCTATTGGCATTGCTAAATAACCAATAGCTCCCACATTAATAATGCCAGACCTATTGCATTGCAAATGCTTGTTATTCCTGTGAGTGGTTGTGTCGGCAGGGCCCCGCGCACTGCTTGGCTGGGGGCTTAGAATGCTGTTAAGACGGCCCTGGATGCAGCATGTCTTATGTGGGGGATGTAGGTTTGAGATGCATGAGGCTTTGAAGACATGCTCCATGTACGGATTATATGTCACTAGCAAACTTGAATACATAGAAAGCAACTGTGCACTTTGCAGCTGGAGGGATAACAATTCCGTAGGTATGGGGTATTAGGGCAGGGGCTAGTGTGAGACCAATGCAGAAAGAGAATAAGCAGGTATTGAATGTGAGGGAAAGGGACACCTGAGGAAATCTCACTGGGGTGCTGTTGGTACAGGTCCTGTAATTGGAAGGATTACAGACTTATTATTTTCATTTACTTTTATGTCCATGCTATGCAGATTACAGTGGTGCAGGGGATATTTTCCATCCATATTTACAGCTCCTGGCATTTACGCTGCCTGACCACTAGAAAATAAATTGTCACTTGTTGAACTTTACATAAGTGCAAAACTGCGCCATAGTGGAGAGGTGTGGCTCACTGGTTAGAGGCGGCAGACCCGAGTGCAGAGAACGGCCCGGGACCAGGGTTCGATTCCCGACGCGGCAGGGTCTTGGACCAGGATCAGCGGACTGATAATTCTCGCATCGGTGCCTACTCCGACCAGGGAGCACACTCGGCAACTCTGGGCATTAGCTTGCCTCATCTCCACAACGGCCCCACACAAACGCCGGGGATGCCTGGTTTCACCTTGGAGACCCCCAGGAGGGACTATCTCACAGGGAAAGCCAGGACGGGTTCCCCAGCGGTCTATAGCGCTACGAGGCCTCCGGGTAGCAGTGCGCTTTACAAGACACAACAATTTACAATAGTTGGTAAAACGTAACAAACCCAGGATCCTGTGATTATTGCCAAACATGCCGTTTTGGGGCTAGTGAAAGCTTCTTAAAATGAAGCCCCTTCTTATTTTGTGATCACAGCTTCCACATCCCACTCAGATGGGTTCGCCTTTGACTTGTTGATCTTTCTGTTCCTATTTTCGCTCTTTCATCAGTTCTCATTGTTTTTGACAGTGGGTGGGTGCGGTGGTTCAAACAATTCATGCTTTTAATAATATCGGAGCTGCTGTCTGGTTTTCGCTTAAACATGTGTTATCTGTGCCTGCCGCTTCTGTGTTGCATCATATTGCGGTGCCTCGTTCCTGTTTTCGAAAGCACTAGACAGGGATGGCATTTAAGAGAATGTCAACATGGATTTCGTGTTGCTCTACTACCCGTGCTTGTGGCGCTGGAAACTATGAAAATAAAATGAAACATACTTACAAACCCTCACTGGGGAGGGAAACAAGGAGTTAACACTACTTTTCAATAGGATCAGGCTTTCTCACAGTTAAAACAGAACGAGAGCATTCACACCTGGGCGCTAAGAGGCGCGTTCAACAGCAGTTAACACCTTCTTGGCTGTTGCTTAAGGACTTACACGTTTGCTGCTCAAGTTACTTGTTCTGGAACAACGGCACTCACCACAAACACGCAGATGGTGGGGGGAAAAAACATGCCAGCTAGCTGCTGTCCTCCTCATTGGTGACGTTCCTACGTGCTGATAGGAAAGCCGGAGCCGCAGCAAATCGAAAATCCCCACGTGGGACAGTAAAAAAGATAACAAAGGGTCAATCTTAGGGAGGAGTTCGAGCCCCCCCTGGGAAGATGGCGCGCCCCCCCAGGGGGGCGCGCCCCACAGATTGAAGAACTCTGCTCTACAGTGTAAATGTCTCCTCCTCATATACGATTTCAGTTTGCTCCGTGGCCGGCCCACGTGGTTATAGGCCCGTATTTGTATACTGACATTTTCACAATAAAGGTTTTTAAAACAAAACACTGTAGTAGTATTTACATTGGTAAAGTTTTTACTTTTAGTCACTGTTTTCGAATCAGTAAAAGGCAAGTGAAATAAAGCAGTCCAATTACATGACGGATAAAAGGTATAATATGTAGGAACGCAGTAAAGATAAATGGTCAAGGGCAGTTGTGTTTTCCACTCCTGCAACATAAAGTGATCGATAAGAATCTGATAATCAGGCGTATCGGCGACTAAGACAGCAGGCCGAGTATCTTTTACTCAACGGCTCCGTCATGGAACGAAGAAACGCCCTTTTTCTCGAAAAAGGAATATATTTTACTTGCAGGACAGTTGTACATTTTCCGAGAAAGTACATTAGCCTGGAATATTATAACATATGTTTTAAAAAAAATGTTCGAAAACAATAAAAAGCGTAATTTTTAGGTCATATGACCAAGCTTTTCATCATTAAAATAACAAAAGTAAAATGAACCAATGAAAAGTTTTATTAACAAGTCACATGACCTGTTATGCTTACGTTACGCGCTGCGCGCCGCGCCTCGGATCACTTCCGGGTGCGCTAACGCGGCGTGTCATATAACGCATTACGCGACAACGTAGGTGAAGAATATAGTCAAAATGTCTCCACCAACCAGCGTTCGGAACACAACCCCTTTCAGTAGTCCAAAAAGTTCTGTTAAATGACAACAGAGGGGACAGGCAACAAGAACCATCAGTCAAAGAGGGGAGGGTAAGTTCTTCTCTTCCGGGTCATGTTGGGGCGCTACCGGAACTGATCGAATTGGTAGTCTACAGTGTTTCTGGATGTTTCAGACTAAAGCTGGCGTCAGCATGAGAGCACTTCCATCTCGTAGCTCCGTCGTGGCCATTCCACGAGCAGACATGGCAGCCGCTCCCCACCAGAAGCCTGCGGGAGTCGGAGGCCCCCAAGACTTTTGTAGAATGTTCACGGCTGAGGGGACGCTTTCGAGAATGGGACCCAAGCCCTAGCAGACAAGCGTCCGAGTTCAAAGGTGTCCCAGGGCCATTTTAGTGGACCAGGCCCAAAACCGAAGAGCCGGCCGCCATTTTGAGAGTCCTGTGGCAGCCGCCTATCGCTGCACCGCAAGAGCGGGAGCAACTCAACTACATGATGAGCGAGACGCTGTAGTCGCAAGAGCGGGCGGTAAACAGCTGAATGGCGGAAGAGGCACAGTGTAGCAAAAGCGGGCGGAATTGCAACTGAAACGGTAAAGGGGCGCCCCACTACAGCTTGTCTTCAGGTCAAACGGATTGTGGGACAAGGTCCAGAATTGAAGAGTCATCAAAAGGCAAAAAGTTCCGCCGGACCCCGGGAGCCGGCCGCCTATGTCGGGGGCGATCTCAGGCTATACCAGTGCTATAAGACTTGGGGAGGGTGTCGGAGCCAAGCGTCTTCTCCGAGTCCGTGCCATCACACCGTCCCTCGGGGGCCTCCGTCAAGCGGTTTAGGGAGGTACCATATAACATTGTTTTCAAATGCAGTCAGGTCCACAAACGACCCTCACTTACTTTGAGAATAGTGAAGGTGCAGTAGGTGGAAATAAGCTTCAGACAGTCTTACAAGCACTGCTTTTGTAAACATTTTTTGTTTTTTTTGTATTTTTGCACAGTTTTATATATTTTTTTTGTTTTTGATGGAGGGGAAACAACAAAGCACAGGCATTGAAAAAGGCTCAAACTCAGAACTCTGAACTATGGCACCCAACATCCAGGAGCTTGCCATCCGGATCTTGGAGCCTTGTGCTGCTTTCGACCTATTCACACATCGGTCCACTACTGACATCATCTTATAAACCAACGTTATGTAAATAGTTTTTTAATAAAATGTTTTACCCTGTTTCTTTGCTGGTGTGTTGTCTATATTTTTAATATTTGCATAGGGTTTGTCGTTATTTTGTGCGGGATGGGTGATGGAGCCGAGCTGTCTTGCAGCTCTCATGGTGTGGAGCTCAGTTCATCTCACTATTTTCGTATTTCTCATGAAGGGTTGTTTATAATATTTCTATTTTAGCGAGGTCAAAAAAAGATCCAATTAGTGGCGTACTGATTTTGCTCGATTACTTTTATTTTTTTACACGATTTTTCCCGATCTGCAAAGACTAAACAGAGTATTGCGACTTTGTGCTTGTTTGTAAATAGAGAATGATCCAAAGAGAACCAATTCTAAAACAGTAAATGCTTGGATAACAATCAATCAAATGGAGAGACAAGCAGGCACGACGGATTACAACGGGGGCAAAGGCCTGCGTTAACTACCGTTCACTATCTGCAAAGAGAGAGTACTACTAAGAGAAAAGAGGGGAGGGGGGGGGCAGCGTTCAAAGCACATCAGCGTGCATAAATACGAAAATGTTTTTATCTATCACGTACTTGACATTTTAAAGCTTTTCATATTTGCTATTAAAAAACCAATGAAATTCACAGAAAAAACCATAGGTTATAGTGGATATATAGTTAGGAATTTGCATTTACAAAACCTTGAAAATTCAATGAAAAAACCATTGGTTTTAGGCCATATATAGTTAGGGATTTGCATTTACAAAACCTTATTTTACTCGCATAAAACCATTGAAATTCCATATATAGTTATAAGCGCTAACTATATATCGCGCACCCGCAATCCACTGCTGATGATGTCACATATTACATCATTCATGACATGGTTAGTGACATCACTGATGACATCACTGATATATGGCCTAAAACCAATGGTTTTTTTCATTGAATTTTCAAGGTTTTGTAAATGCAAATTCCTAACTATATATCCACTATAACCTATGGTTTTTTCTGTGAATATATATATATATATATATATATATATATATATATATATATATATTTTCCACTCCTTCCTGCTTCTCCAGGCACGGCACGCAGGACACAAAGACCACCACACAGCTCGTCCAGTACAACAGGTCAGTTTATTATCGCCTTGATTCTCTCTCTGGCATGACGCGTTTCGGGTAAAGAATACCCTTGATCACATAACGGTACATATATATTATATGTATATCTAATACAAAGACACTTTTACATATTTATTTTCTGCTTTTACAAAAATATTCGATTGCATCGCAACTTTGTTAAACAGTTTGTACAATATGGCTCACCGTATTGTTCCAATTCTTCTTGCTCATGGCAGCCTTTGGTGCCCTCAATACCTGCAGTTTGAATGACTGTTCGCAATATTTTCTCCCAGAGAGAGTTGTAGTTGCAACTCTGGTGCTGTTCCAGCACCAATGCCTTGAGATTCTTGCATATACTTACATAAGATCCCCCAAAGGTCTTGAAAATGCCCCTTGAATTCTTCAGCTGTAAATGGATAACAGAAAAGGACATATAGACCTTATAAACAGCGTTCTACCATGTTTTTGACCTTATTTGCGCACTTGTTTTTTTCCAAATTCTTGGCTCCTCCTTGACCACCTGAGCAAGTACTATCAGTTTCTTTACCTAAATTTTATTCAACTGGAGGCCATGTTGCTAATTTTTATTGATTTTTTTAGTCCAGGTGGCACTCGAAAATAGAGGAATGAGATAGATTGTAAAATCCAAAATGGCTGCTTGTTCTTTTGCATGATGTGGATTCTTCTCAGGGAATCCATTTCTGCTGAAGTACATGAAGTAGATGTATTCCTAGTAGGATACAAAGCTTCAACAATGCACTGGCAATGCATATGGCTCAAAGAAATTATGTATTTTCTATTTTTGTAAATCACTTCCTGCTTTCACACAGTATTTTGCGCGTGTGCAGTTTTGCCGGATGGTAAATCCTCATGCAGATTTATCAATTGATAAAACCCTATGCAATTAATTTGCATGATGTGTCACATATGGTAAATGTGATACAGGGGGACTCGGAAACTCATAATCTTGGGGGGTTCACTGTTGGCTTCACCTTGTGGTAACGGTATCTCCGGTGTGGAATTATCGCACACTGAACTGTGTAACTTGTAATAAGGGCCTATGTGGGGATGTAAGTGAGGTGATTTGGGGCTTCTCATGGCGGCTTAGACTCGTATTTCATTACAGTTTCCACTGAGAAGCAGCGGACGTTGCCTGTAATCCTGCATTTTTCAAATTAAAACTCAGTTTGACCATCAACTTTGCACTCCTAAAGCCAGTATGAGTTTTTTTGGTAGGGATTCGCCCCAAACCCCCACCACACCCACCTTCCCCACCACCCCCTCTCCAATAATGCATGCACTATACAACCAGGGCCTTCGTCCGTCCCTCGTAATTGTTCATGAAATTGGCAAGATCCGGGGATGCTTTATGAACTGCAAATTTATATGCCTAGCCCCCTATATTTATTTTGGGGAAAGGGGTGGGAGCTGAGGCCTGAGTTGACAAATGGATGTAGTGCTTCGCTCTCTGTGTCGAAACTCAGCCCTGTCCAATGAGTCTTGGACACCGAGGTGGGACAGATCACACAGTTGCCTGGAGCTCTCTTTTGGCCCTATTCAGACAGCGACTTACCTTCCAGACCTATGATGCTTTGATGTCATCTTGGCTCTCCGATTTGTGTTAGTAGTGTAGATCTGGCCTTCATCAGTCAGCATACATTTGGAATGGAATCATGTCATTTTCCATTACATGTGCCAAGGGGTTCATTTATTTGAACAGAAAGGATGAGAGGGCGGGGCATGGCATTGAGTTTTTCACCTGGAGAGCTCTACTTGTACAATTCTCTTTTCTTAGCAGTGATTCTGGAGGAGTGATTTGATGCATTTAAGAGCAGTTGTACAGATTCCCTTTCAACCTGTGAGTTTTTGCAAAGGTCACGGTTTGCCAAGTTTTCGGGTAGTATGGGTGCTCTGTTATTTCCATCATCTCAGGCTAAGAGGCCTTCTCTAATGTTTGTTGCTGCGGATATTCTTTAGAATAATGTTGGGTGTGAAAAGTTTCAGCTAACCCAAGAACCTTTGGCACAGCTTTAGTTTTTTGTCAGGAGGTGGGTGATGGTTGCATGCTTCAGATGGCCAGCAACAACTCATTTTTGGTTTAATAGGCCAATGCCTTAGTGATTGTAGGGGCCTATGTAAGAAGATCTCCTTGATGTAAACTGCTGGGCAAGGCTGAAATGGCAATCTGGATTCTTCTGTCTTTCTAACAGTCCTGGTTAGCCTTTCCGTCTGTGTGTATGATGGTGGGGGACAAGGAGATGCTGCTGAATGAATGAGATCTGTGATGAATGGGGTAAGGGAATGATTCTGGACAAGCCAAGGCGCAGTGTGGATTGGGGATAAGGGAACAGTGCAGGGTGAGGGAGACGTTTGTGATGAATGAAGTAAGGGAATATTTTTCGCACGTTTCCAGGGTTTCATTGGTTGTGTTTGATTGCTTGGTTGTGTACAGTTAGTAGAGGTTTAAGACTCTAAGCGGATATCTTTTGCAAGAGATGTCACGATAAAGACACTGTAGTGAGACGGTGCTTCTTTGTGTCTTTCCCGGCACGCAATGAGGGTTTTAAGAGTCTTTTGTGAATTTTCCAGGGCTGGTGACGAACCGCTTTTGTCCCCAGGTTACTGGCTTTTGTTTATTCTGGTTGCTAGACTCTGAGTTAGAATGCTTGTTGTCACAGAGATGAGTTTAGAAAAGAAAGAAGGAAGTGAATTTTAGTTGAGGTTTTATAATCCCTAAAGAATCTGCAGGTGTCAGAGTCCAGTCCCCCTGCCGGTCCCATCTTTTAAGTCTTCCGAGTCGGTTTAAACGTGTGAGTGTTGGCTGCCGTCTACATGCTGCCATATATCCACACCTGGTATTATGTGTTTGTTCTTTAGCTCTCTTAAAATCTTTGTTTTAGAGATTAGAGTATTTAGATTTAAGCCTGGTGTTGACTAATGAACCCTTTGTAATACAATGTGCTAGGCCATGTACTTGAAAGTATTCAGTTTGATTCAACATCTGGGTACCTGGATGGGACATGTGGGTACAATTGATAGACCATGCATCCACGACAGACTGGCTTAGTAACCCACTGGGGTGCCTTTACCTACGCACTGGGACTCTTTCCACCAGAATCTACTTGTCAGAAGCCTTTATGTGCATGCTTTTAGCTATCAGGAACGAGAGGAGTAGATCTAGAATGAAGCCCTTGTGGACCAGGCGTAAGCTTACGTATGTTTCTGTTTACGTACGGAGTATCCAATGTCTGGTCTCTACTAATGTTTGCAAAACAGTATCACTGGAGCGCTCCAGAATGCAAGTCTGTGAATACTTGACGATGTTTAAGAATAAGTCTTTACCTTTAAGTATCCAGATTGTCCTTTAAAGGCACCATCTAATAAAGAGAAAAAAACTGTTCTTTTTACCCAGCGGATCGTCACTAAACTTTGAAGTCCTATTGTGACATAATTCATCGGATGGCCTGTTTAACGCCGTTGGAGTCACAGTCACCATAAGCACAGAGGTATCAAGACTGGTATGGACCAATAACTGCACAAGGAAGCATTTCTAGAAAGGGATATTATTCCAGGGGCATCTGCGCCAGTATTTGTCATTGACCCGCTTCCTTACTCCATTGAATATGCGCATATTTATGGTATCTTGCTCAAACATCATCCTCTGCTTCTTATGCTCCTGCAGGATTACAAGACTTGCTTGACAGACACCACTTATAAAATGTACAGCACCTGGTTGAAACTCTTGAGTCTGGTTCTAAAGTTGCTGCCTTATCAAACAGACTAGTATTTTGCTTAAAGATATTCAAGGATGGAGAGATCCGTCATCCCAATGTCAAGGAGTTGAAATAGGAGCGTGTACTGAGAAAGATCGACCGCCCCTAATAGTAAGGTTGAGTCTCTGCATCTGCACCTTCAGCTGGGCTTGAATTTACTCCATATGTTGCTGGCTGAGGATGGTGCCATATTCGAACAGTCATGCGGATGGGAAGAACCGATGGAGATACTTACATGTTAAACAATCAACTATGAAATGGAACAATCTGCGACGAACCAATGAAGAGCCCGCCTAGCTGCCCACTCCGTGATCTCTTCTACCATGGCCGGGGATAGTGCAGACAGCTGGATTCTGTATCCTTTTGTAGTCACAAGAGCAATATTTTAGGAAGGCCTGTGTAGAGGACATTTCAGTAATCCAGGCATGTGTTTATGGCAGCACTGACACCAAACGCTTGATAACTTGGGGAAATGAAGGATGGGTTTCAGTCACCTTTGGTTGAAAGTATCAGTTCTTCACCACAGAGTTAACCCATGGGACAAGGATGGCATCTGCATAGAAATTCACACCTAGCTTTTTTGACTTTGTCCACCAGTGGAAAGTCAAAACCAAGACTTAGGACATAGGAAAGGCTGTCATGGAGTCATAAAGAGAAGACCTTTCGCCAGAGGCAAACAACCTCTCTCTTGAACTGTAGGCATTCTGCATGTTCCAGATCCTTATAGGGGCAAGCATTGGAAGATAACTTGATATATGCCTCTGAGTCATTGGTGTATTATTGGATAGACACTTCTGGGCAACCAAATAGCTCAAATATGGAACTGAGGAAAATAGGGATAACCCTGAGGGACTCCAGAGTCTGTATGCATAGCAGGAGTTAAAAGTGCCCATTTTAACCTGCTAGTGCCGTTCATTAGGAGGTATTGTCACCACCTTAGAGTGGGGCCTGAAACCCTTAGCATGGAGGACAAGTGATCCAGATGAATGGTATCATCCACAGGGTCAAAGGCCGCAAGAGGTCCAGGGCATCACTGAAGAGACTGCTCCTTCATCTAATGGCCAAGGTGAGGCAGGCCCCGCATTGAATCCCTGGGTTTAAGATTGAGAAGAGGCGGTGTCACCCACCAGAGGGGAGCGCTCCTTTTCTTCAACGAACTCTGGCCCAGGCAGTGTCACTTTAGCCCTGGCAGGTGCCTAAGAGACTGGACGGTGCTTTTCTAGTCTGTTGAATGTACTTTACTAAGTCCAGGCTTATTGTTCGGGACCTTTCAGGTTTTGCCTCCTGTAAGCACAAACCACAAGGCCTTTGTGGTCTCTCTCTAGTGGCCTCTCTCTTGTGGCTAGTACATTAGTGGCGTCCTGCATAACTACGTTTGGGATTTACGACCAGTTTAGACTGGCCGCTTGTGATTCAGGGGGTTGTGATTGGGGTGTGGTTAGAGCATATGTTTGTATCCTGGGTGTGCTTTGATTTCCCCCTGTATTTCACAGCGCTGACCTGGTGTAGGGTCCACCATTGGAATAGTGTTTTCATGGCCTGGTTGTTTGTGAGCGGGCGGTGGATTGAGGTACCGAGGGCCCAGTACCCTGGAGTTACACAGCTTTAGTAGTGCGAATGAGACCCATGTTTTTGTTTGAAAAAGGCACCGCGCCTGAACTGCATCCGCTTGTCCCATGGTCCCTGAGCAGGTGGATTTGGAGGTGCACCCACGTATACGGTAAGATGCCCCAGCTCGCCCTGGTGGAGGAGGCCGCAGTCCTTGAGACGCCGGCGCAGGGGAAGTGATCTCAGCCGTCGGGTCTGGTTTTCAGCTCGAGCCGGCTGCGGCGAGAGAGGCTGCTGGCCTCCCGCCATCCCCCCCCCCCCCCCCCCCCCCCCCCCCCCCCCCGACTGCAGGCTCCACTCCGGAGAACGACCGAAGGCTGCGGCGGGAGTAGGGGTGAACACCCCCACCCGCTCCCGCCTGCCATGTGCAGACTAGTGGCTTCCAAGACCAGAGCGCCTCTGCTTTCACGCAGGTTCTTGTACCCTCGTTTGCGATGGTTCATCCATCCTCACCCTTTTGTCCGAAGCCCCGGCTCAGAGAAGCAGCCGCTGATGGAGAAACAAAGGCTTCCCTAGTGTACTTCCCTAGTGTACTTTCAAACTCGTGTTCTCTTTTGCCAATATTTAACTCCTTCAGCTAGAAATTGGCTACGCTGATAAACCATGTGGTGTGGTTTTCGTGCCGATTCATTTTCTTGCCTGGAAGCTTCATAGCTCAGGGCCCTACAGTTCCCTGTCCGGAAGCCCAGAGTCAGCACGCACTTCCGCTTGGTGCAGTCCGTCGTCGACTTCTCTGCCAGGCCCCTCCATGGCAGAGTCGCGTGCACCCAGAGGGCGGCCTAGAAAGAGTTAACCGTGGGCGCAGGCTGCAGCCCGTCAATAGAGGCCTGTTGTTTTCAGACCATACGTGCAGTGTTGACATTGGAGGGCACAGGCTGCTGGGGATGGGGCTGTGGTTTATACTCTGGGCTAGTGCGTAAATATAGAGAGATAAACGTCTTGGAGGTTTGAATGTGCGTTTCAAAGAGCTAAAGAAGATAGTCTGCCAGTCCCTTTCACTGGGGTTTCCATCGGGGTTGCGCAGGTCTGTGTATCGAGACCTATTTTGACTAGTCTCTACTGGCGACGTTTTTTTGTATGAGTGGCACAAGAAAGTGCAGCTATCAAACAACTATAGCTGTATGTTCGCAGCCCCTGTCAATCACGCCCCACCCCCAAACACTTCTCACACAGGCGACATTGTTTGCACATTTTTTTCTGTATCCATTCCCATCTCTCATCATTTTTGCTGAAATACACGCCCATGTGCAGCGGCCGAGCCTCTGTAAATGCATAGCTGTTGAATATAGGCAACATCAAAACGCTTCCTACAAAAGCACCCCCTCCCTTCAGCTTCTGCCAGTGGACACCCCCAACCCTCCTTAGCATCCCAGTGGAGCCACTGAGCAGCATGGTACCAGTCTACAAAGGTACGTCAGTTCCTCATCATGGGCATAATTACTCTCTATACAAGTCCAATTACAATACTATCGATGTGCGAGTACTACGCTTCCATTGGGCATTTCACTGCTTCCTAGGCATTGCCACCAAGAAGAGAAGCATGCAACCAAAATGCTTTAAAAGCAAACAATTCTGTCTTCAGCAAGATATAGAAGTGTTTCCCTCAAAGCATGGTTCTGACTATCGTCCATTCATGGGATGTGGTAAATTTCCTCCACTCATGGTAAACCCATGGCCTCACCAAAGGCAGAGTTCTGACCTGCGTAATGGACTTTGAGGAGGGTCCTAGACTAGGCATTCTGAATTTGTGTTCAAAGATGGCCACCCACCCCCACTAGGATCTCAGTTTTTACAGACAAGGAGATGTCCCTGGTATGACTCCTCTCTTGATATCCAGAAAGGGTCCTGTCCTGTCAAGGAAATGATCAGTGAATCCACAGGAAGAGATAAGTGTTGCCATGGGTTGAGGGTAAGCCATGCTGAACTCTGCATGTGAGTCCAGTGGAGATGAATGCAAGAGGAGGTAGGGAAGTGGCTTATTGGCAAAGCGCTGGAAAAGTGAAAAAGCATTAGACCATTGGAATGTTCAGAGCACCATTGAAGGCAATGGCTGGTATAAGCCTCCTGCTTCCACTTTCCAATGTTTGTCTTTCTGCTTCTCCTTTAAATTTAGAACATTCCACTCTCGGTGGGTGGAATGTTAGCCTTATAGACCGTCTGCCTCTGGCTATATGAGTTGTTGAAGGCCCTCTCCCTCTGTATAGGCCCTCGCCTGCGACTCAGTCCTATGAATCTGGTGTAGGGCCTTTAACAACCGGTATAGCCCTTGGCATCAGACTAAAGGCTATTTTGCATTAATCGGTTCCTTCTACTTAACTAAGTTAATGATAGTTCTTGGTATATTTATTTTGGATTTACTTATTCACTTGTGAGTTCTGACAAGGCGCTGGTCAGATCCAGGCTTGGTACCAAAGCATGCAAATTATGGACCACCTTATTTGGTTGTGAATTATATGTAAGGGCATTTTATGCACTGGCAGGTCTGCCTTTGCATCACATCTTGGAACCCTGGTCAGTCTCCCAGACAAACTGAAAAGCTGTGAATGAAGGACTATGTCGCCACCTTCATCTCTGTGGTACCAAGCACCAGAAAAGAGGAAAACAGGTGACTGCATCTTTCTTTGAATAGTAGTGCTTGAAGGAAGTTCACTCCCCAGGGCAGCTGAAAGACTACGATTGCTTGCTATTCTCAAACAAAACCTAAAATGTTCTTCAATGCACATACCTTTGCTAATAGTGTGGCATCCTCTTGCACCGATTACCATTCACTCGAGATCCTGTTGCATGTGCTTCTTGTATCACCTTTTGCAGTCATTATAAAGTATTAACTGTGGTGTTGATGTTTAGCAGTCATTCTATAATATTAACTGTGTTCGTGGGTGTCATTCTTTGCCTTTTTATATGATTATGCTTTATTATCCCCTCAGTGGGTACCGCCTTTTGGCATCAAGGCCTGAATGTGAATCTCACTAAATTCACAAGCAAAAGTAAAATAAAATGACTCCATGTCAGCGGGACACCACATTTCCATTCCTGGACTTTGCTTTTACATAGCAGTGCATTCTGGGAGTTGAAGTCTTAGGTAATTTTAATGAGGCCAATTGGACCAACGCCCCTGATAATAGTGATATGGAAAAGCAAGGTCCAGGAATAGGAAAGTGGTACCTCGGTGACTTGGAGCCATCTGGTCACCCTAAGGGAATTCCCTATGAATATGCCAAGGAAACTCCTTAATCCAGCAAGCAAGTTATATTCATTATGAGCAATAACAACTTAGTACTGCTTTTCTGTCACCCTAGTGTTCTTGAATGTGGAACTGGCACAGCGCGAAGATAACTTCAAAACTAAACCCAGAGCTTGCTTCAAAACCTAGAAGGTTCACACAGGTTTTAAAATACTCCGTTTTGTAATGGAAATGTGGACGACACCTTTTTAGGTCTCACCTGAGCCAGCGCATGTGCTACTCTGGCGAGACATTTAGTGAGTTGACTTTAAAAAGCCAACCACAGCTTTTTGTGTGGCATACTGCTTGCGATTACACGCATAGGCATGAGCAGAGGCGCATTCTGGCTTTCCTCTCGCTCTCCCCTCGCTCTCACAAGCACGCGCACCTCGCTCCGCCTCTCTGTCTTGCTCGCCCCTCCCCCACCACAGAGCGTGTCTCGCAGCTGTGCGTCTTGTTTCATGTAAGTGGGCTTTTTTTTCTTTATCCTCTGCTTGTTTAGTAACTATCCTGTTGTGATTCCCTTTGCTGCTGCCGCCCTCCCCGTTGTCCGATTCCCTATGTTTCCTTTTATCACAGCCCATGGTCCGTCGTATCAACCCCCGTCGCCTCCTCCGCTCCTTTGTCTGACCAAGGCACTGGTATTAAAATCTTTCCCAGACTGAGGAGTCTGGGCAGTGGGGTGACTGCGGAATGTATCTCCCTTCTCCGCTAACACGCCTTTCTTCTTCACTTGCCTCAACTCCGTCCTCCCTTCGCGCTGGACCCCGTCCCAGAGATAAATAAAGATACTTCAGCTCTGAGTGCCCGTCGGTTACTCACACAAGCCGAATGCTACCGCCACACACTGCTCCCCCCTCAAACCAGATTATTTTGGTTGAGTAACACAGTCCAATCATCAGACACCAAACCCTCTTTCGAAGTCCAGTGGATGAGGTTAACTCGCTAATAACCAGCATTGGCAGCCGTAAAACGTGCCTCTACCTCAAACCTTCAGAGCATGCCCCATGTCCTGACCCTCCACCCGTCCTAACTCACCCCACACATCGTGATGGCAGAGCAGCTGAAATGCCGTATAACCTTAGCTGCACTCATTGACCCCACCTTCCTCACCTGCCCCCAGCCTCAAAAAGAGCTCTCAAGGTTAGCACCAAGTTCTTTGCCACCCACATCTCGATTACTGCCCTGAGCATGTTTTTCTCTCCCGCTCCCAGAAACAATCACCGCAGCCAGTTTACAGCACAACAATTTTGTAGAAGCGCTGGGCCCGGTGACAGCTCAGATTGTGACTGAGTGGGCTGACTTGGAGGGCTCTGTCTGCATCTCAATTGCTGAAAATGTGTCTCTTTCCTCTTCCCCCTTCGAGTGCCCTCTCCATTGCCCTAACCTCCATCCTGCCCCTCACCCCGCTGCAATACTTTCATCTACTTCTTTCTGTTACAGTCTGGGCCACCGGAATTATGCAGATTTTTGGCCGCCGTGTTTTCTGCATAATTATGGATTTGTGGGAATTTTGCAATATAATTCGTCATCTGCTATACAATCTACAGATTTTGTTTCCAACTCAAACGGAACAAACATTAACAAAAATACGGTGATCTGTTTGCACTGCAGTGGAAGGCCCTAGGTTATGGTTGACTGGTCATCTTTCAGATGCTTATGACTGCATTTGGATGTTAATCTAGTAATGAGGTGAGACCTTTGCCCAGACAGTGATAACATGTGGAACAAGCATTGGCATAGCCAATAGGTCTCGCCTTTGTGACCTTTATAAGTGCTTAGCCATGCAACAGTTGATGTTGTTGCACAAAGGATATTGTGCTGCATAACTAAATACTTATAAGGTCCCAAAAGCGAGACCTATTGGCTATGCCAATGCTTGTTTTTAAAATCTGGCTAAGCTCCTTTTGCTCTTAAGCTTCAGACGTGATTTTTGACCAATGTATTGTCCGCAGGTAAACCAAGGGCTTCCCTCTCAGTTCCATCGAGGGGGTTTATGTTGTATATGTTAAATACAGCTGTACTATTGGAAGCTTACCAAAAGTAGCCACTACACAATGCCATGCCACCAAAGTCAAAATGCTGCACTCCCATATTTTAGTTTAACACCTTAATGCATTCTGGGAGTTGTTAGGTAATCCAATTCACATCTAATACCCTTGTGGCCTTGGTGAGGTGGAATCATCTGGTAAATTCAACTAAAAGATGAGCCATGACAGGAGGGTGTACATTTGGATATAGAATAGGTTTTGTATTGCTCTTATATTCAAACAGGCTTAGTTGAATATCGGCTTCCATATTGACTGTCAGAGTTACGCTCTCGTTGCAAGAGAGCTGAATTCCTGACTCATATAACTTTGTGAATTGCTTCGTATTTGGGTAATGGAAACTGCTGCTGCTTTATATGGAAGGGATTTAAATCTGTGGCTTTTTTTGGCAGCGCTGGCAAGTCATATGCATGTCTTGTAAAATAAATGCCTTAATGGACCTAAAAATACCCTCCCGCTGTTATTTGTCAATTTAATTGGACAGGCACGTGGTGCTCCCTACACGACGCATACATGTTAGCGCTTCATGCTAGGTGTTAACTGGTTCACGAGCTCTCCATATTTTAGCAGATCAGGGAAATGGAGCACAAGCAGGGATGGTTATTTGTTCAGATCACACGACTCTTTGAAGTAGGGAAGCTGGGGACAGACTCTAGTTTCCCGATTAAACGTTTGATAGATTAGCCAACTCTAAAACACTGTTTCCTCTTCTTTGGCGACAAAGTAACGTCTCTGGTGTCCTCGGACTCATCAGCATTTGAAGTGCCTCACAGGTTTACAGGAGAGCCAGTGCGGGATGAGGGGAGGGGAGGCACGTGTCCGATCTCTTAAATGCCACTTTTTTTTCTGGTCACTTTTTACAGACAGAAATGTTGAGTCTTGCAGGCTGTTTAGATGTTCTTAACATATTCCTGCCTCCTTTGTGGTCCTGGTGCACATGGCCTTGTGTTAATGGAGTGATGTTTAGACGCCTGGAGGAAAACCTGACAACATACTAAGTGTACTGAGTGCATATCTTGCAGTGCCTTTGAGACCGGAATGTCCTCTACATGGTAAACAAGTGCGTACACCTGCCCTGACTGTCAGACTGCATGTGAAACTGGTATCCGGACCCCGCTAACCTAGCGTTCGCACAGGGGCCTGGGACTGTTCTTGATCATGTGAGGTGCATGACCACCCTGTGACAAGGAAGGGTGCACCAAGTGTGCCCTCATAGTGGACAGTGCACCAATGTCTTTGCCCTCGGTCTATCACATTAAGTGGCACTGTCAGTTTACAGTGTTTTCTGTGACTAGTCCTTTTTAGCTTTCGCCTGCTGGAAATCTTTTGCAATTAAAGCAAAATAAAATTTAAAAGGGGTTTACAGTCTGCCCATTATTTACCATTCATAGTATTCGCCGGTCACTCTCGTTTTCTTGCTTCTCACTGGTCATGAGCAGTTTCTCACGTCATCAGGTTGCTCTTTTCCTCTCTTTCCTCAGCTGTTCCCTGGAGCTTGGACCAAGTACGGTCAGTGGCTGACGGCCAATGTCTTCCACTGGCCGCACACTTCATCCCCGCACTCCAATAGAGTGCATGAGGTCCATCTTTCCACTGCCCGTTGTTTGTGCTCCCTATCACCCCCCCCCCCCCTTTCCGCTGTTGTTTCCCACACTCCCTTTTGCTGTTCATTCTTGTTCTTTATTTATTTGCAATTTTTCATAGCACGAGCTTGACCCGAAGGTATCTGAGCGCTTTACACAAGCGACAGTTGCATTACACACGGACACATTCACAGGTATGGTGAGATTAAGTGACTTGCCTATCATCACAGGACGTTGAGCCTCATTCTGAGACTCTACCCCGGTTCCCTAGCTGCAAGGTTGACAGCTCTAGCAGTTATGCCACATCCTGTCCCCTTGAGATCAGCATATAAGATGTCTGGCACTCCTTTGGAATGCACAATTAAAATGCATTCCCATTATCCATTCCAAAGCAGCTCCAGCCATCTTGTTTTTGCATGACGCTTGAATTTTTCTATCTCCAGGTGGACTTTTTAGACTACAGAAAGCTTGTATATTATATTTTATGCCTTAATTTCTTTCAGTAATTGGGTTTCAGCGAATTGCTTTCAACACATTTTGCTCCATGAAAATGCAGTTCCTTTTTGACGGGTGACGTTGATACGCAAGGCTTACGTTGTCATCTCTTGAACAAAATTTTCGGTCCTCTTGTAGTCTTCTCCGCTTTACCAACCTGTGTGATCTTTTGCGCAGCAGGGAAAGTCCCTGTGTTTTTGTTAGTTACCTAAGAAGGGTATACCCAAAATTAGTCTCTGTGACCTGGGTGCAAGACAATACGTAGAGGCAATGGTCCCAGAAAGACAACCATACACTGTAAACAAATTCTAAAGAAATATTCAAAATATAACATAGAACACAAGGTATTTTGTTAGACAGTGTTTAATTCACACTGAGCAATGTTCTCTTAATGGAAATATTTACATATTATTATATGCGACCAGAGGCGCAACTAGAGCTAAATTTCGGGAGGGGGGGGGCTAAGAAAAATTTCGGGGGGAGGGCTGAACCTTTAATCAGTAGGCAGAGTGGAGCTGCAGGGGCTCTTAGAAGGGGTGAAAACAACTGCAAGGCCTAATTAACATTCAAATGGTCTTTTAAAGACCTGTGAAACGTTCGGGTGCGGCTCTGTGTGTGCCCGGGATCTGTCTCAGCCCGGGCTGCCACACACGACGGGGGGGGGGTGGGGGGGGGTTGGTGGGGTGCTGAAGCCCGGTGAGTCCAAGGGGTGTTGCGCGCCTGTATGGGACAACGTCCCAAGACGGGAGCACGGTGAGGGATGGGAGAAGGGTGAGCCGGGTAATGGTGCTTCAGTGAGGGTAGGAAAGTGTTAAAGGATAACAGTGACAATCAAAAGCAGTATGTTATATAGGATACATCAGGCTCATTCCTTGAGCCAAACAATCTCCATTTCAATATAAACAATATGACGCCATGTTGCACAGTATGAGATATCTGCTGATTGCTGGCTTGTGCAGTAAAATGTTGACGTTTCGACCCTATGGAGCTGTAGGTTATTGCATCTCTTACGTCAGGGTCTTCTTCAGGACAGAAAAATGGGGGTGAGAGGGGTTGTGATCATACTACCTCTGCCCTCAGGCTAGGGGCGTAGACGGGCGCTCTGGCTCCTGTGGCGGGAGAGTGATCACAGAACCTTGGTACTCAGTAAATGAAGTATCTGATTACTGGAAACGGGCCTCTCTGCTCCGATGCAACTTTACATCTCTGCTCTTGATGAAAGCCTCTGTTAGAGTAGAGCAAGTGTTTTTGTTGTCTTAACTACTTGTGCTACAACTGTCAGTGCTTAGAATGAGGATGAAAATCTTATTGAGTGATATATGACAACACCGCTTTAAATTACATATCGCTGACAGCATCCACTGACCCTTCGTTTGTATTCTATTTAAAATGCTCAGTGTTGTGTAGGCGAAAGCTGACTTTGTGTCTCAAACAATGGGAAGAGTATTTACAGATGGGCATTTCTTGAACTGGAAGTTTTTAACTGAAAATGTCATTTCTGCTGAGTTTTTTGTCACCATGACTGCAAAGACCAGGTGTCCTCCTTTTGCCTTTGGGGGGGGGGGAGAGCTTCACATTAGTTAACTTGTAACTGTCCATGGTGCTGTCTGCTGTACAGCATAGCTTAACGTTTGCTGTACAACATGGCTTAACTTTTTTTTTTTAAAATCTTTGACGTGGGCAGCATTGACAGTGTCACACTACAACAAAAAATTAACAAATCCAATAGATTTAAAAAAAAAGCGACACCTATTGGCTTTGCCAATGCTTGTTCTATTTGGCAGTGAGAAGGCAGTTTACTGACCCCTCTCACGTAAAGTTCCACTGTTACGTGAAACCCATAACCTTGTGCTGACATACTATGTATATGTCAAGTGTGTGCAAGCAGTATGAGAGTAAAATTCCACACACACTGGTCTCAAGGGTCAGATTTTTACACAGGATCCACCTCTCCAGTTGTACTTAACCCACTGTGGATGTAGAAGTTTAACACTAAATGCACAATGGGCCCAGAAAGCAATGCCAACGTGATATATTATTCATGTTATTTACACAACGTTATGACAAAGTATTGAAATAAATCGGTGCAGGCGGCGCAAGGTGTAAAAAAATGCTCAGTGCAAATAAATATTTGCATAGGTTCATATATACATTCAAGTAACACAAGGTATCTGCAACGAGTCCAACTTCCAGATGAACATATCAAAGTTTCGGAACTGTAGACTGGATAACCCAGTGAATGTGTTGACATTTCAACCCAAAGGAACTATCAACGGGTCTCATCAGGACAGCATTGACCAACTGACTGACTGATATCCTTAAACAAAAGCAATCTTCAAATCGCCTCATATATTAAACCCTGGATTAAATCTCCAAAATAGTCATGAAGATAGTAAGACTTTGTTCAAAGGACGCTGGCCTTGTGGCCTTGTCAAGAATCCACGTCAGACTCTGGTTATCTAGTGAGGAGAATGGTGACATGGTGCCATTTAGAAATGCCACGTGGGCCTATTCAACAAAGGACTTCATATTAGTTCTTCTTCTGAGCACTGTCATTTGGTAGATGAGGGGTGAAACTATTTTCTGTCGGTTACGCTAAGGACGTTTCTGGGTAAGGCCTGGATTTTTGTCTTTCCCCGACTGCTGTTTCAAGAAGGTAATAGCAGCGATATGCACAAAAAAAACTCGCACTACACTGTGCCCATGTTTTGAATACTCCTGCTCGAGCCAACCTCCCTCCTGCCACTTTGCACAACGGTCGTGTCAGTAGATCAGCCTGAAAACTACATTTGAAAAATGAACCAATCCAAAACAATTCTGAAACCTTAGACCGTGGATTGACATCTCCTGACTGGAACAACCAGTTCCAGTTCCAAGTGCTTCAGAGTACTTGAAGGGCCGCTGCATGGCCGGTCCCTCAGAGGTGAAGGCATCACCTGAAGTCTGCACTGTATGCTAGAGAAGCTGGAGGTCTGCCAAGGGCCGGAGCCTGCATGCTGGCTGAGAGCGGGAATGAAAGTGCCTGGTCCAGCAGGAGGAGTGGCCCAGTGTTTACCCGGCGTACAATACGCCCAGAGGAAGCAAACTGCCCCAAAGAGCGAGGCCAGGGGCAACCCATGTTGTAAATGGGTTTCCAGGTCTATCTATGTAGATCCTCTTGAGAAATGTACTAAGACTTTGCAAGCACAAGTACCATTCTGACAGCTTGCGGCTGCAGTGGGTATGTGAGCACTGCTACCACTTCCAACGACAGAGAAGAGAAGAGAAGCCACATTGCCGCAGAAGTATAGCCTGATCCGTCTGGGGAGCAGCAGATTCTGAAGAAACATCCTAACTGATGACGCGGCTGGGAGGCAGCAACTACCTTGCCAGCTGAGAAGGCCACAAGTGCCGAAGACGTTTTGCTGCTATGCAGGGGCTGCTATGCTGATGGCGCCTTTGATTCCTGCTCCAAAGGAAAGCCATTGCTAAGGAGCAACCATTGGGAGGGTGGGGGGGGGGCACAGGGTGCGCCCCACTACACCTTACTATTCACAACACCAGTGAGCAGTTACATATTGGAGTTAAACGTCAAATGGAACAAGGGACTAAACACGTTCCGAGCAACCTTGCACCAGGACTTGAGACCTCTTGCCCAAGTGGTGGTAAAGTGAAGTAATCTGTACCTGTCCTTCCTTCATGCAAAAGTATAGCAGGGACTATAACTATTGAAGGGCAGCGAAAGGGGGATATAATGCTTACTCTGGATTGTAACCAGGATCAACAACGCTGTCATTGAAATTCCACTTAAGCTGTGTAGTATTTAGTTCTGCTGTGTGAGTAAAGTACCTTCTTTTTACCTAAAGGATGAGAACTGGGCTGTACTTTGACTGATGCATTCTGAGATCTTGTCCCCCACACTACCTGTATCTGCTCGTCCTTACTTCGCTTTGAGTCAAATGTGGAAAGGGTTGCACTCGGCCCAGTTTACAAAGCTGCAGTAGGTGGACCCCCTGGCACCAGTGGCAAACGATCTCAAACTCTGTGGTTGGGGCACAGTAGCCACTGTCTACTTTGCGGGCCACCGAATCGGGTCTGACAGTCTTCTAATGCTATTAATATAATATTCTAACCTACTACACTGTGAAAATGCACACAGTTAAACTGAATGTTGATTTTAGTGGGTTTGTTGGAAATTAATATATAGGACTTGTGTTTTTATCTTTTTGTAAATGTGCCTACTATGGGTAGTATATACTTTGGGTCAGTCTAACAGTTAAACTGAGCGGTATTGAAGTGTGTTAAGGACAGTGGAAGCGCTAATCAAGCAAACATAACATCAGGTTCCCTTCTTCCCTCTCCACAATACTCACCTTCTGCCCTTTTCCTTCTACTATCTCATGTCATGTCTTCCTGTTCACCCTTGACACTTCGAAGCAGACTCCAGGTGTAATATGCATTATACAAGCCAATAGCGCCTCAAAACTGTTACAAGCACTGTGAAACCCTCACATTGCCATGAAACATATGTGGGTGTATGACTGCTTTTAGTTGAAACAATTAACAGCATTTTTCAAATAGAATAGACCTCTAGGACAGATCTCTAGTACTTGTGTGTAGCCATCTCTTCCGTTTCCAAAGCACAATCCACCCCCCCTTGTTCTAAATACTTTAGTGCTCACGTGTATAGTGTGCAGAGCTATTGGCACTCCTGCTAGAGTTTTTCCATGTGAATCGCCTCCCTGCAGTATTCTCAAGTCAGCACATTCTTCCCCCAGCTCAGCAATCCTTGGAAAATAAATCTTCGAAATCCTTCACTCCGGTGTGAACTACTATCCCTCCGAAGAGGTGCGCGGTCTTGAGTCTGAGTAAAACTTATTGTGTCTCCCTTTTCATGTAACCTGAAGCAATCTGCGAGGCTTCCACCGCATCCTTGGAAATGCCCTACTTCATGGTAAGTTCTCGAGGTATTTCATGCTCAATTTCTGAATTGCCTTAGTCCAAGTTCTTGTAGTCTGCTTCTTTTCGGTCGCGATGGTCTTTGTTCTGTTCCTCCATTAACTTTAATTTGTTCACTGCTGCTGTATCCGACGAGTCTTGCAGCACTGCTTAACTTAAATAGTTCGATTTTCTAAGGCTTTCTCCAAGTTCTCTAAATGCTATGTAGTATGGTGCTTGTTGTAGGCGTCTCAGAATGAGATCTGGGATCCTGTATACCTGTTTGCTTACTTTTGTCATTTGTTCAGCACCATAGTAGCCTCATCCACAGTGCTGCTAACTCCTGATTTCAAGGGCTACACCCTTGCCTTTTGCTCTCCACTTCATCACATTTCTTCCGCTGTCTTTATCTTGGTGCCTCAGTAACTAATTATTTTATTGCATCTCTCGCTCTCTGCTTTTAGAGTCTATTTTCTTTTATTTCTTTTTTTTTTTTTTTAGAAAAGTATAGTTTTGCAGCCTGTTTCGCCCTAGAATCACCTTACTCAGCCTCTCTGGAGCATGGCTATGTTGGCATTCTCTAACCTCGACCCCCACTATTTCACAGTGGCCCTCCAGTTCGTAATGCGGGTAACTTGTGCCTCCATTGCTGTGCTTCTCCACGGTTCATTCATGCTTCTTTTATTGTCTTACAGTAACTTGGCATAACACACAGCCCTTGAGTCCACTGCTGCATGCTGTTTCTCTTTCCCTTAAGTCTCCTTTGGTACATCTGATCAATTCACAGCGTTGCACTTGCTGGCATGCAGCCCTTTGCATTGCTCTTTGTAAGTTTCCATTGTTGTGCACCACACAACCCTGTGTCAATAGCCTGGGGAGCTCGGTCTGTTTTCCCTGGAAGCCGCACCATCAAATATTGTCGTTTTTTGTTTACTCCGTTTCATTTCGGATATATTACTGTTTGGTAACCTGCAGTTCGCAAACGTTTAACAGATTAATAAAGTATACATTAAACACAAGGCAGACCAAGGACCGAATGATTGCAAATTAGAATGTATGTAACGTGTAAATGTTCCTGCTATGTACCCGACCGGCATTACTTTGTGTCTAAAGTATTGTAAAGATTTACCAAAGCTTGGTTTAATAAAAAAAAATTAAAAAGAAGTATACATTGGTAAAAAAAAAGCAACATCATTTAAAACGCTGAGTAAATGTTAAGGAAATTGAAATTGGAGCCTAACAAATTGGTACCATTACCCTGATTTGTGGGTGCACCAGAAGTAAAGCAAATGGAATCTAGTAACGATTAGTGGCCTTTATTGGAGCAATGAAATACACTAACAAAGAGAGTCTCTAACATTCCCATAAAATGGAAAATTTCGACTTCTGCATTTTTTTTGCTGGTGAATTAAATAAAACTCCACAATTTGTGTATTTTCTCTATACTTGTTTATGCATTGTTGTGTATTGCTTTGACATTCAAATCATAGACCTTGCTTAGGGAGAGGTCCTCGGCTTCCGGTAGTTATTCAGTGGGGGTCCACAGAAGTCAAAAGGATAAGAACTGCTGCTGTATATGATCTGCTCTTTCTTCAAGTTTTGTTGGTATTTAGTAATTTTTTTTTTTAATTAAATCATGATATAACAAAGACAATAAAGCTATGTATTTACATTGTCTGGCCGAGAATGAAAGCCATACATGCATGCAAGATACTTTGTTGTGTCAGTCAAAAAGTCAGTCAGTCAAAAAATCTTTATTCGGCTGAATATCAGCCATAAAAGAAAACATCATAAAAAAGAAAAAAAACATTTCATCAGACAATTCATTATAAAATAAAATGCCAGCAAATATTCCTAAATCCATGACCTTGATGGTTGCTAATAATGCAGATTACTTGTGAATATTAACTTCACTTTCTGATATTAAACAATGCCATATTGTATTTCCACGCAAAAATTCATGAATCATGGGCATGATGATGTAATCAGTATAATCAATATGTAAAGTGATCATTTTCCGAAAATGTTCCGTTGCCGGACAGCCGTGGAAATGTACCTATACACCATTAAACAAATAAATTCATTATTTAGCAGTTGAAGATAGTTTAACTTGGCCCGACACTTGCAAATGGTTAAAAATCGAAAAAGCGGTTTAAAAAGAGAACATCTTGGTTCTATATAAAGTTAACAAAAAAACATAAAATGCAAAGTGCACTGGACTGACTTTGAATCGCATGGGCACAATTCCAAGTTTCTATCACAACGTGCGTTACGTGGGTATGACACCAGTAAGTAGGAAGGGCCCATCCTAAATCTTATCAGATAAAACATTTTGGTGTGACTGAAATAAAAGGAGAGGTACGTGGCAATGCATTGTTTACAAATCAATAATGAGTGGTCAACAACCCTTTTGTTTCCCATCTCCAGGTTATCTCTAGCCAAGTACAGGTGGGTAAATGTCTTTTTTCAGCCTAGCACTCGATATTTAGCTATATTACCATGGCTTTCAAATCAGTCTGGAAGTCCCAGTTTCTCAAGAAGATCACTAATATAAGAAATCCAAGGGATTTTTCTTAACTGATCCAATTTTAAACAGTCTAAAACAAGGGCGCCTTTCAAGACTGCGTCTTCTTTTGCCCAAATATTATACCATAACATTAAAGGGTCCGATTGTACGCGAAATGACAATGGGATCGCATCCAAATCACTGTGGAAAATGGTGGCAGCTGTACTTGTAGGTTCTGTCAGAAGTCTTTTCATAAACGTGTTCTCTGCCCTCTGTAGGCCCTTAGTGTTACTAGGGCCCAAAACTCCAGCTCCGTACAGAGTAACAGCACAAGTACGGGCTTTATAGATGTCGATAATTGCTTTGAAGGGCCTGGAGCCTAGTTTTTTGGTAAATCTAAAAATGGCCTCCACATTTTTGTGGAAGCCCCTGATCTTGGCCTCAACTAGGTGTCCCCAGGAACTTTTCTGGTCGAACAAGATCCCTAAATAAGAAAAGGTCGACATATAGGACTATTTTTCATATACTATGTAGCATGTCTTTAAGACCTTTGGGGGATTTTCACACCTCCATGATCTGTGAATTTGCTACATTTGTTTTTAGGCCGATATCATTCATAAAGCTGTTAAAACGATTTAAAAGCTGCTGCAGCTCCACCCCAGTTCGGGACACCAATACGCAGTCGTCCTCGTATAGTAGTGCTGGTAATGACCTGCGACCCACCAATGGCGTGTCCACGTTCCCATTCTTGATTTGGCTATCTAAGTCGTTTATATATAAACATAATAAAAAGGGAGCAAGGACACAGCCCTGACATACCCTACGGTCCATCCTTAGCGGGCGGTAAGTTCACCACCTGCCCCCATATCGTACTCTCCGCACCACTTCCTGATGCATAGCTGCCAGGAAGTGTACAATGGGCGGCTCAATGCCCATGGTCAGCATTTTCTCCCAAAGCCTGCCTCTCTGCACCCAGTCAAAGGCAGACGTCCGGTCCATGAATCCAAGGTATACAGATCCAGGCTTGGCTAAGGTGTATTTGCCTATGACCAAGTGCAGATTGAAGCACTGCTCGACTGTACCTAGTCCACTCCTGAAACCGTATTGGATGTCAGAGAAACTGCCACATTCCGAAACCCAATCCTCCAGTCTCCAGTATTACACAGTCCATGATCTTGCAGGTACAGTCGATCAGATATATTGGCCTGTAACATTTGGGGTCCGACCTATCTTCCTTTTTGAAGATGGGGACTGTAGTCACTATTCTCCACAATACAGGGGGGCCCTGGGATGCGTAACATTTAAAAATGTTTGTTAACAAGGGGAGCCACAGTGACATATTGGCCATAAACAAATCCGCAGGGACACCGTCCGGGCCCGGTGCCTTGTTCTTTACAGTCTGAGATCAGGCCCATCTACTTCCTCTATTGACGGTGATACAGGGGTTGATGCCCCATATTGAAGGTCAGTACTGAGGTGTGGGTCACTACTGATTCTATAGAGGCCTGAAAAATGTTTTACCCAGGTGTCGGGTATGATTGTGGCATTTATACTTCTGTTGCTAGTGCCGTTAAAACAATCCTGGTTTACAGTGAGCCAGAAAAGTTTACAGTTCTTACTCCTGCATGCTACATGGAGTTGCTCCCAGGCATCTTGCCTGATTTCTTGCTTACGTTTTTCTATTGCCTGCCTGTAGTCAAATTGTGCCTTTTTTTACCTCAGGGACATTCCGGGGTCTCACTAAATTGTTGTGTAGGTGTGTGCATTGATTGTCAAACCATCTTTTATTTCTCAGAGGGCCTTCTCTTTTTGTGTAAAAATGTTCAAACTCCCCCGTGTTAGTCTTATTAGCATTAATAGAACATTGGTCCCCTCAGTGGCGTGTCATGACGTTATTCGGACAAAGGGAACGTGTGACCAAATGGGTTTTGCTTCTTTGAAAAGATTTGTCCACCAAGGTTTCTTGATTTGTGTATTAACTCCTGTTTCTTGATATATATTCTATTAGTTGGATTCAGTTATCTAGAGAAGAAATAGAAAAGACACAGGAAAATAGGTGAACAGTGCCAGGAGCAATTAGTTGGAGGGTTGCGAGTCTTGTGCTTTGGAAAGAGAGGGTGGACCTATTGCTAATTTAGTTTTGTGTGTGCTTTCTCCCCCTGAGCACTGAGATGATTGCGCAGTTGTTAAGGCAAATTGACAATCTCTTTTCCAAGATGTGTACGGTGTGTTCCTGTGACCAGGGCTGTTATATGGTGGGGTTGTTCAAGGACTATTTTTAAAATAAGTGTGTTGCCATTCGATGTCGGGTCCAGTCAGCTTTGAAGGTGGCTTGTGTTTCTGTATATGTGGACAAGGCTAGTAGGTCTTTGTTTAACAATAATGCTTCATTTAAGAATGTCTTTGAAAGGCCTGAGGTAGACGTTTCCTGTAGTCCGCGTGTTTCCTTCTTATTCTTTAAATGTTGGTTCTTTACAAGGGCAGTACCTGCCAGAAACTATTCAGACCTCAATTACTGTTTCATTGGTGGTTACATAGATTGTTACATGTTGTGGAAACGTCTAGAGGCACCGCGAGCCACACAACTATAGTCTATTTCCATGTGTTGGCTATTGCTGGTTAAAATTGGTTGTGGTTGATCTTTTTGCCCTGTTGACTGACTGGCCATACTATGTCCTGGTGCATCTACTATGGTGTAGCCTACTTGCAGCGCCTCGTAGCCTCACCCACAAACAGCCCTACCCTCTGCAACCCTTCTAAGTACTCCGAGGAACGCCACCAAAAACCACCCAAAATGGAGGACCAACCCTGATGGAAACCTAACTTTGTGCTATGACTTTGCCGTGCCTATTCTCAGATACTTGTATAGCGCACTACTCACCCGCAAGGGTCTCAAAGCGCTTGTACGAATACCACTGTGGAACCCATCCTGGCTATCCCTGTGAGGCGTCCACTCCTGGGCACCCCCAAGGTGGAGGCCAGGCATCCTTAGCGATGTTAGCGCATTTTAGGCTGTATTCGGTTCAGGTTCGGTCACCATACATGTTGAACACAGTGAGACCTGGTGGATGTGTAAAAGGATGGAGCAGGAAGCCTTTGTGTAGAGTGGGGTCAAGGGGGCGCGTGAGAGGTATTTTTTGGGGGGGGGGGACGCGACGGGCGTGTGTTTTAGTGGAGGGAGAGCACGGGCGTGTGTTTGTCAGGCCACGCCCCTTTTTGATGTGTGTATGTTCCGGGAATCCTTGCTTTAGTTAAAGCTAGAGCTGCATACACAAAACTACGGAAGCCCGCACGCACTTGCCTTCACATGTACCACGTGTGGGAAGAGATTGCCGCGCGCGCCCCCGTCTCATTACAATGACCCGTCTGTGTGCCAGGTGTGGAAGTGCTTGTGAGTCAACGTGCAGAGGGCGCCTTACCCTGAGATTAGTTTCTCACACCCCTGCGCTCCCGGCAGCCACAGATCTCTCAACAATCATTTTTCCACTGAAACATACTTTCCCCATAAAAGGAAGCGGAGGTGGAGAGCGGGGCTGCCTGGGACGAGCCTGTTTACCCCGGTCCACCCCAGGAATGTGGGCGCTGCCTTCAGATGCGATCATTTGCATCGGGCAGCGTTCATCTTCCAGTGGGACTCGCTGTTCCACGCGTGCTGTCTGAAGAGAATAATTAATATAGAGTAATTGAAAGGAGGCTAATATTACTACGGGTGCTCGGTGTTCCACGATGACCCTTCACGAGCCCATCTGGAATACCAGTGAAGGGGCGCGCGGTACCTTTTCGCAGCCTGAAGAAAACCATGAATATGTATTGATTGTTTGTAGTTACTAATGAGGCTGTCACTCACTGCCCGCCTGGGCAACCTGCTTAGCAGAATGAATATTCACTGAGTTGGCCAAGTCTATTGTTAATGAAGGGGGCGGCCTCCCCCCTCCCCCCCCCCCCACCCCGCCGCCTCCTAGTGACTGTACTGTCTCTCTTCAAAGCCTGACGAGAAGATTGCATGTGCATAGTTTGACTTTTTACATAGTTTCATCCATGTGCAGCCTTGGATGGATGAATGAATATCCATCCATTCATTCACTTGTTTGGCTTTAATATTAGTGCTTGGGCGGAAGCATCCCTTAATGGCGCGTGCAGAGCAGCGTTATTATCCATTGATTAATTTACCTTTAATATTAATATTCGTGATGGGCGCAATGTACTCAGTAGGCAGTCTGAAGAGCAGAGTACATATTCATTTCTCAATCTAAAATATTATTGATGAAAAGACATGGCGTCCTTCTGTGCGCCCTGCAGGGCAGTATTGATATCCATTGATTAGTTTACCTTTAAAGTTCGTGATGGGCGCAATGTCCTTTCTAGACAGTCTGAAAAACAGAATACATGTTCATTGTTCAGTCTAAAATATTATTCATGGAAGGAGGCGACGTCTTTGTGTGTGCCCTGCAGGCAGCATTGATATGCATGGATTAGCACAGCTTTTCTTTTACTGTCTGGACACACACCTGTCCCTTCGTATCCCGAAAAGATGATTTAATATGCAATGTGTTGGTATTCATTGACAACACCCTCTCTGTGCAGCCATCTTATAATAATTAATATCGATTCATTCGTCTGATTTTATTAATGGTGAATGGGCATACAGCCCCAGTGCAGCAGTAATCCTCATTGGTTACTCGAATATTCACGATGGGATTACCCCCCCCCCCCCCCACCCCCCCCCCCCCGCCCCCCACCCCTCCTCTCGGCCAGCCTGAAGAGCCAGAAATATTCATGGTTTAGCCTGCTTTATTATTCATGAGGGGGCGGAGCGTCCCGCACATATTCACTGATTACAATCGCTTTCAGTGGCTGGACACACTGCTTTCCCTAGGAGGACATGTAATAATCGGTGATTAGCCTTCGATATTTACGATGACGCACCCTGTCCTACTCCTTCATCTGTGTAATATTTGGGAAGGGGCCACCGACCCCCGGGCAGCCTGCAACGCAGCGTTAATGTGAATTGATCCATTTCACGTTTAGTGCTGAGGAGGAGGTCCAGTGTCACCTGCAGCGGAGGGGCAGCATTCATTCATGCATGAGTTTTAATTGAATGTTCATGGAGGGGCGCACTGTACACCCCTGCAGCTTGCAGAGCAGCATTAATATAGGCATTCATCCATTAGGAGTTCAAGTTAATTTTATTGATTTAGTTAATTAAAACCGTAATAATTTTTCTGAAATAATACTGGTACATAACATTACAATTGACTAATGTAATTTTAAAATAAGTCCGAAAAAGAGCTTTCGTCAGATCATACAGCTTATTCTTATTAGGCTAAAATTTTAAAAACCGATGTATAAGAGAAACAGGGTTATTTCGACAACGCAGGAGGTGCTTAAAACAAAGTATTGGGTCCAATTTATCACATGTTTATGCCGCGTAAGCGAGCGTTCTACTTTGTGAACTCTTCTAGCCAATTTCGTCCGATCATGCAGCTTATTCATATTAGGCTAAGATGTTAAAATAAACAGATGTACAAGATGCAACAGGACAGGATTAGAACTTGTTGCCAACTCGGCAGATGCTTTAAACAAAGGGGTGGGTTCAATTGATCACATTTGTGCAAAGTAAGCGAGCATGATAATTTGTGAACGCTACCATCCACCAATCAGATTTGTCTGTTGTGAGTTTCCTATCACGAGGCGAGATGTTTTTTATCCATCCTATCCCTATACGTAATAAAAATGCAGCTTAGATTACATTATGTATACATTCATAAACTAGTTAGTAGCGGATAGTAGAGGAAGAACGTACATCCTATCGCTGGACATAGTGAAGTGCGGGCAAAATGCATAGAAAGAATTAAAGAATAGAGGATTGTTTTTTGTTAAATACTGGTTGCGGTATAAATTATTTCTTGGTATAGCAACTATACATGATATAGTGTAAGATTTGGTGCATTCACGGAGTGAGTTCACAAGGCCTGGTGACCATGGCTTCACTGCACACTACTTATCATAGCTTGAAAGTTAACTATTGTGGTGGAGTTATATGGCATCTGGTTGTTGGCAACAGGCTATTCCAGGAATTAAACACATTTGTAAATTAAATGTGGGCCGCCAGTGTGAGAACATGAGATTATGGCTTCCCTGCATGTTGGTATATTTCTGTCATTGAAACTGTGCTTATGCAGCTGAGGACAGATGCAAATCAGGAGAATAAGATCCTCTTCTTGATCCCTGCAGTGCCTGCACACTCTCGGCCGGTGTGTTCCCATGCTGGTCAGGCTGCTAGCGCTGGTATGCTACCCATGCGTGAAGACAAGCAGCTGTGTTTTATACCTGCTGAGAATGGAATAGACCTGTATGGGGCGGAGTCCAGAGTGTTCTAGTGCTTTACTGTCATCCATGCGTGCGAACGGAAGAAATATTTACTTTTGTCCTCTGGCGAGGATATCAGATGTGTGGCTCTGTTGGTTCCCCTTTTGAGCGCATCACATGACCTTCTTGCCGCCAATCTATCTGTGAGGCTCAGCAGCTTCATAAAGGTGCACAGATACTTGAGGTGGTCCGATTGTCGGTTGCTTTGAAGAGTCTTGGGAATGACTGACCTTGTACCCGTTTGTTATCGCTGCTGCTCTTGAGGCCAGATCTGGCCGAATTCTAGGCGGGTTTGTGCTGGGGAAGCATTCTGTGGTATATTGAACGCTCACCTAAACGTGTTGATCTGGATTGTTTTAATCGATCGTTTCCATTAGTTTAACTGTAATGTTGTTGAACAGGCAGTGTACTGCACCGTAACCTGCAGAGCAGTATAATATTTATTCATTGATTCATTCATTTAAATGTAGTATGAATGGAGGGACACACTGTGCACCCTTGAATCTCGAGGAGCAACATTAATATAGCCATTCATCCGTTACTTGAACTGTAATATTGGTGATGAGGCCCAATGCACTGCGCCGTAGAGCTGCATTAATATAGCCATTCATCCATTAGTTTAACTGTAATATTGGTGATGAGGCCCAATGCACTGCGCCGCAGCCCGCAGAGATGCATTAATATAGCCATTCATCCATTAGTTTAACTGTAATATTGGTGATGAGGCCCAATGCACTGCGCCGCAGCCCGCAGAGATGCATTAATATAGCCATTCATCCATTAGTTTAACTGTAATATTGGTGATGAGGCTCAATGCACTGCGCCGCAGCCCGCAGAGATGCATTAATATAGCCATTCATCCATTAGTTTAACTGTAATATTGGTGATGAGGCTCAATGCACTGCGCCGCAGCCCGCAGAGATGCATTAATATAGCCATTCATCCATTAGTTTAACTGTAATATTGATGAGGCCCAATGCACTGCGCCGCAGCCCGCAGATCTGCATTAATATAGCCATTCATCCATTAGTTTAACTGTAATATTGGTGATGAGGCCCAATGCACTGCTCCGCACCCCGCTGAGCTTCATTAATATAGCCATTCATCCATTAGTTTAACTGTAATATTGGTGATGAGGTCCAATGCACTGCTCCGCAGCCCGCAGAGCTGCATTAATATAGCCATTCATCCATTAGTTTAACTGTAATATTGGTGATGAGGCCCAATGCACTGCGCCGCAGCCCGCAGAGCTGCATTAATATAGCCATTCATCCATTAGTTTAACTGTAAAATTGGTGATGAGGCCCAATGCACTGCGCCGCAGCCCGCAGAGCTGCATTGATATGGCCATTCATCCATTAGTTTAACTGTAATATTGGTGATGAGGCCCAATGCACTGCGCCGCAGCCCGCAGATCTGCATTAATATAGCCATTCATTGGTGATGAGGCCCAATGCACTGCGCCGCAGCCCCAGAGCTGCATTAATATAGCCATTCATCCATTAGTTTAACTGTAATATTGGTGATGAGGCCCAATGCACTGCTCCGCACCCCGCTGAGCTTCATTAATATAGCCATTCATCCATTAGTTTAACTGTAATATTGGTGATGAGGCTCAATGCACTGCGCTGCAGCCCGCAGAGCTGCATTAATATAGCCATTCATCCATTAGTTTAACTGTAATATTGGTGATGAGGTCCAATGCACTGCTCCGCAGCCCGCAGAGCTGCATTAATATAGCCATTCATCCATTAGTTTAACTGTAATATTGGTGATGAGGCCCAATGGACTGCGCCGCAGCCCGCAGAGCTGCATTAATATAGCCATTCATCCATTAGTTTAACTGTAATATTGGTGATGAGGCCCAATGCACTGCGCCGCAGCCCGCAGAGCTGCATTAATATAGCCATTCATCCATTAGTTTAACTGTAATATTGGTGATGAGGCCCAATGCACTGCTCCGCAGCCCGCAGAGCTGCATTAATATAGCCATTCATCCATTAGTTTAACTGTAATATTGGTGATGAGGCCCAATGCACTGCGCCGCAGCCCGCAGAGCTGCATTAATATAGCCATTCATCCATTAGTTTAACTGTAATATTGGTGATGAGGCCCAATGTACTGTGCCGCAGCCCCAGAGCTGCATTAATATAGCCATTCATCCATTAGTTTAACTGTAATATTGGTGATGAGGCCCAATGCACTGCGCCGCAGCCCCAGAGCTGCATTAATATAGCCATTCATCCATTAGTTTAACTATAATATTGACGATGAGGCCCAATGCACTGCGCCGCAGCCCTCAGAGCTGCATTAATATAGCCATTCATCCATTAGTTTAACTGTAATAATTGTGCTGAGGCTCAATGCGCTGCGCCGCAGCCCGCAGAGCTGCATTAATATAGCCATTCATCCATTAGTTTAACTGTAATATTGGTGCTGAGGCTCAATGCACTGCGCCGCAGCCCGCAGAGCTGCATTAATATAGCCATTCATCCATTAGTTTAACTGTAATATTGGTGCTGAGGCTCAATGCACTGCTCCGCAGCCCGCAGAGCTGCATTAACATAGCCATTCATCCATTAGTTTAAGTGTAATATTGGTGATGAGGCTCAATGCACTGCGCCGCAGCCCGCGGAGCTGCATTAATATAGCCATTCATCCATTCGTTTAACTGTAATATTGGTGCTGAGGCTCAATGCACTGCGCCGCAGCCCGCAGAGCTGCATTAATATAGCCATTCATCCATTAGTTTAAGTGTAATATTGGTGATGAGGCTCCGTGCACTCCGCCGCAGCCCGCAGAGCTGCATTAATATAGCCATTCATCCATTAGTTTAACTGTAATATTGGTGATGAGGCTCAATGCACTGCGCCGCAGCCCGCAGAGCTGCATTAATATAGCCATTCATCCATTAGTTTAACTGTAATATTGGGGATGAGGCTCAATGCACTGCGCCGCAGCCCGCGGAGCTGCATTAATATAGCCATTCATCCATTAGTTTAACTGTAATATTGGTGATGAGGCCCAATGCACTGCGCCACAGCCCGCAGATCTGCATTAATATAGCCATTCATCCATTAGTTTAACTGTAATATTGGTGATGAGGCTCAATGCACTGCGCTGCAGCCCGCAGAGCTGCATTAATATAGCCATTCATCCATTAGTTTAACTGTAATATTGGTGATGAGGCCCAATGCACTGCGCCGCAGCCCGCGGAGCTGCATTAATATAGCTATTCATCCGTTACTTGAACTGTAATATTGGTGATGAGGCTCAATGCACTGCGCCGCAGCCCGCGGAGCTGCATTAATATAGCTATTCATCCGTTACTTGAACTGTAATATTGGTGATGAGGCTCAATGCACTGCGCCGCAGCCCGCAGAGCTGCATTAATATAGCCATTCATCCATTAGTTTAACTGTAATATTGGTGATGAGGCCCAATGCACTGCGCCGCAGCCCGCGGAGCTGCATTAATATAGCTATTCATCCGTTACTTGAACTGTAATATTGGTGATGAGGCTCAATGCACTGCGCCGCAGCCCGCAGAGCTGCATTAATATAGCCATTCATCCATTAGTTTAACTGTAATATTGGTGCTGAGACCCAATGCACTGCGCCGCAGCCCCAGAGCTGCATTAATATAGCCATTCATCCATTAGTTTAACTGTAATAATGATGAGGCCCAATGCACTGCGCCGCAGCCCCAGAGCTGCATTAATATAACCATTCATCCATTAGTTTAACTGTAATATTGGTGCTGAGACCCAATGCACTGCGCCGCAGCCCGCAGAGCTGCATTAACAGTCATTATGTTCACTGTAATAGTAATGAAAGAGCGCGCTGGACGACGTGCCGCCCGCAGAGCTGTATTCATTTAATATTACTTCGCACACAGGAGGGGTGTAAATGTAATGGTTATGTAGAGACCCCGTCTCTCGCTGGGCTCGGCCTATAAACACTCCTTAGCCCCCATCCCCCCCGGCGTCACTCACTCCGATGGTAATCTGGTGAGGCGGTCGCCTCCCGCAGCGCACCCCCTGCTCGGAGAACTGTACAGGGCAGAAACACCAAAGCGTGTTTTGCATTCCCTGACTATATTTACCTGCTTTAGTCAAATATTTCGGCGCCTTCCAGCCACTCCCTGGTCGTCCGATAAATTTCTCTATGCTTCTGACCTCATGCATGCGCCAGGTTGTCCTGTGCATCTGTGCCCGATGAGCACGTGCTTCTTGCGCACGCACTTTAGGACCCGGATCCCCCAGCATGCTCCCCGCTCCCTCCTTCTGACTTGACAATCCACATGAGAATCAACCACAGAGATTTGTGTGGGTGTAAAAAACGGCCATGTTTAATATTTTTGACATTTTCATAAACATGACAAGGCATTTCAAAATTCATTAAATGCAGTTATCTACACAATTTTATTCTTGTCTTCCTGATCTTCTTTCGCCAGATACAGCTTTTAATCTTCCAACACCAAGGGGGTGGGACTTCCGGCTCCCCTCTTCCATGCCGTGCATCCACGCGAGGTGCAACCCACCTGCGACACATGAGGAGAGGGCCCCCAACCTCTGATCCTTGTCCGCCTTCTCCAGGGGCCCACCCTCCGACCACCAGGCTGACCAGGAACCCAGGAGGCTCGTAACCTGTCGCCCTAGCCTCCCCAGCCGGGGCCCTATTTCACAGCGGGGACCTTACCGTCTCCCCCCTCAGTGCTAGCCTAGGGGGTACGCAAGGCGGACTCCCGTCCATTCCGTCGGTCAATTGTACTGTTCCAAGGTCTTTCTACCGCAACAGGCCCCTCTAATCCACTGAGCTAAAGGGACGGGTGGGTGGGAGTTCAAATTATCCTAAGGGCTGTAGGAGGGAGGACGCTTCAGGGAGGCCGCCACGATCCGGTGCCACAGAGGAAGGAGAGGCCGGGGTCACTGCCCCCAGTGCCTAAATAGGTCACCAGGCTCCACCCTCTGTCGCACCGGAAGTGCGTCCTCCTGACCCCGGAAGTGATAAGCGGCCGGTCGCCCATTGGGGCAGACCGGTCGCCCCTATCTGAAACAGGTAGGAGGGCGGGGGCCGGGGGGCCGGGCCCTAAGGGCGCGCTTGCCGATGCTCAGCTCGCGCTTGGCATAGGACCCGGATCCCCCAGCATGCTCCCCGCTCCCTCCTTCTGACTTGACAACCCACATGAGAATCAACCACAGAGATTTGTGTGGGTGTAAAAAACGGCCATGTTTAATATTTTTGACATTTTCATAAACATGACAAGGCATTTCAAAATTCATTAAATGCAGTTATCTACACAATTTTATTCTTGTCTTCCTGATCTTCTTTCGCCAGATACAGCTTTTAATCTTCCAACACCAAGGGGGTGGGACTTCCGGCTCCCCTCTTCCATGCCGTGCATCCACGCGAGGTGCAACCCACCTGCGACACATGAGGAGAGGGCCCCCAACCTCTGATCCTTGTCCGCCTTCTCCAGGGGCCCACCCTCCGACCACCAGGCTGACCAGGAACCCAGGAGGCTCGTAACCTGTCGCCCTAGCCTCCCCAGCCGGGGCCCTATTTCACAGCGGGGACCTTACCGTCTCCCCCCTCAGTGCTAGCCTAGGGAGTACGCAAGGCGGACTCCCGTCCATTCCGTCGGTCAATTGTACTGTTCCAAGGTCTTTCTACCGCCACAAAGGTGACCAGGGCCCACAGGTCCGTCACCTTCCCCACCTGCACTCTGCGTGAAAGACCCTAATGTTCTAACCCGGCCCAATGTACCGATGCCTGATAACTGCACCCCATCATTGCGATACTTCACCTTACCGGAAAAAACCATCCGGTGCGGAATGTAACACCAGCGGCCCTTCACTGAGCCCACCTGGTCACTTCCAACCTTGTGATACCTCACCTCTCCGGAGACTGGACACCATTCGGGGAATGTTACACAAGCGGCCCTACACTGAGCGCTACTCAGGCAACTCCCACTTGAGCCGCCTCACCGAGACATTCCAGGCTCACGACTTCATCCCAGGGCCGCGTGCCCCCACCACATTCGCGGGCACACCACTGAACAGGAGAGAAATAGAAAAGTCAAGTATGGTTATGGGCAAATCATTGGCATGTCTGACACCCCCATTCTGGCCCGATGGGTCTCATGCAACCGATGGACGACCAGCGCCCGACCTATTCCATTGTGCTGTCTGGTAAGCCTGCCTCTGCAATTAGCATTGCCCCACCCATCTTGCCCGAGAGGGCCGGGTATCCCCACACGCTCAGTCCCAGTCCCCCTATCCCTACTCTGACCGGCTTACTTTGGTACTGTTACCGAGAGTCACCATACTGCAAGTACAAACAAGAAGTCTTTCCCACCCCTGCTGCGCGCCAGGGAAACTGTTATATACATTCTTAAGGAAATGGACAGCGCGAATTATCCTGTATATTCCTGAGACAAACTAAGTGAGCCTGAGTGACTGTATAGTTTCCATGCTCATTGGATTCAGGGTCGTCCTGTTCCGTGGATGCTGGAAACTGTGCGCTCGCTGATTCACATAGCCTAATGTATTCGGAGGGGGTGCATGGAGGCTGTCTGCCTACAAACCTAGTCTATGATATCCCAACCTGACGGACCCATCTACGGTATATAGGATTTATACGCCAATTGAAGGCGGGGTCCTATGTTCTCAGACAAAGCGATCAGACCAGTGAATTCCAGCTACTTCTTATTTCCCTGAATCTGGCCTACTCTCAAGTATGCTAATTGACAATTAAAAAGCACAGCTTATCATATGGGTCCCACTCCAGAATTAGCCGTACGGTGAACCCCATGTACACGCTAAACTATACGCCACTGAGACTACTATGCAAGATACCCACATGGCGCTAACCTCCTTCGTCTCCCTGACCAGCAATAAACCCCTTAACTTGATGGAAGGTGGGGGGGGGCACTCCTGCCCTATCTAAATCACTCAGGGGTGAACTTCCAACTCTTGCACGCTCTGCTCCTGCTGATCCCTTTGTTCACTAATACATCACCTCTGACAACCAGTAACGACTTGGCCCCTCACGACAGTCTGTTCCCCCTAAGTTCCTCTCTGGTGTTATTGTGGATCCGCAAACCATATGCACTTACCCACCACACCCAGCCATCGGGAGCAAGATGCAAACAAACAATGGCCCTTAATTACATCCATGTTTGATTACAGAAATTCTCATAAATGCAGACACAAAGGTCACAGTAATTCAGTATGGGCTCATTAAGATTGATAACACCGCAATTTTAAAGCGATAAAACTTGTCACTCTTTGCCTTGTAACACCTACGCCTCCACTATCCACTCCTCCGAGGACATTGTTCACAAAGAATAGTTTAGAATGATTGTCAATAATGGACATTAGGGAGGCCGCCACGATCCGGTGCCACAGAGGAAGGAGAGGCCGGGGTCACTGCCCCCAGTGCCTAAATAGGTCACCAGGCTCCACCCTCTGTCGCACCGGAAGTGCGTCCTCCTGACCCCGGAAGTGATAAGCGGCCGGTCGCCCATTGGGGCAGACCGGTCGCCCCTATCTGAAACAGGTAGGAGGGCGGGGGCCGGGGGGCCGGGCCCTAAGGGCGCGCTTGCCGATGCTCAGCTCGCGCTTGGCAATTGCGTCTCTCTTACGCCCCGGGAGCTCCTATCTCAGATATACTAATCTGTGTAAACATTTGACCTCTTTTTCGTTGCACTCCGCCCTGTGTATCCAGCTCTTTCTTGATCCTCGTTCTTGCACGCGCATCTATGTGTATGTCTTCTTTATTTTAGCTGTAGTTCACTGTATATTCCCTCATCGGTACCCATAACTTTCGTGTGCACCAGCAACACCTGACTGTACTAGTTTTCCTGTTCATTCGCCTTCGGGATCTCAAGTTTTCTAGTCCGTGCTCGAGCAGCCACTCATTCCCGGTATTTTCTTTCAATACTGGAACTTGTAGTCCTTATTTTAAAATGGGTTAAACGTGACTACAGATCGCAGCATTGAACATAAACCACTCGGATATTGTGCGGAATAAAGCTCGGTATTTACCGCTCCCACTAAAATTATGTTTCTATGGGTTCAGATATTTACTGGTTGTGTTAATTACCTCTAATGCTGGCTTTTCAGCTTCTGAATAAGTGTACCGAGGAATGAGAGGCTCGAGGCAGGAAGTCTTCAGTTTAAAGTAGAGATTTTTATTTAAGTCTTATCACGGACCCACAGCAGAGCCGTCCATCTCAGTAGCAGAGCAGATAAGAATGATAGAATAAGAGTTCTAGAATAGAAGGGGTAGAAAGAGTAAGATAGAAATAGAAGAAAGAAGAGAGAGACAGTAAAAGAGAATATTACAATAAGGCTCACCGTGCATATTCAGTATTAAACACACCAAAAGTCTGCATTTTTGCCTTTTCCAGGTTTTTTCTGCTAAGGAATTGTAGCATTCAGAACACAGAGATAGATGAAGTGTTCATTAAGTATTTATTAATCACAAGGGCCCGCGGTAGCGGGAAACAACTGGTGTCAACAACGGCAGCTGTCATCTGTCAAATAGCTCAGATGACGTCACATAAATACATTCCTAACATTCCAAGGTGACGCGTATGACGCTGCTAATAGAAATGGAAAACATACTAACGTAACATCGTCCCATTACAGTATAATATACAACATCTCCCTTCCTCCATGAACACAAAACCTGAATTTATTCCATAACATAGTCTTTCAGTCTGGTGGGCAATCTTATTACTCTGCCCGTTCTAGAAGTTAGCTCCCCACCAGGGTGGTTGCCAACTTCACTCATACCGGCTACTGTATTTCCATTCCTTTCTGTTTCATTGTCTATCATTGAATCCTCCTGAACAAAAGTAGTACCCTCCAGGCTAGAGGAGAGTCTGGTGAAGTTCTTATTAGAATCTAACATCTGTCCTCGACTTGCACTTGAATGTAATACCTCTGAGCAACTAGACACATCATCCCACTCTAGGACACTTTCATCAAGACATCCGTCTCCCTCTTCATCTTCTCTCATAATGATTTGTTCTTGGCCTGGTTTCAGTTTTACTATGTCATCTTTACTGCGCCATCCTTCTCCTTCAACAAACACTGCACCTCCTGACGCTTTACCAACCTTCATTGGTCTGCTGAGTCTCGACTCTCCTTTGCTTACTAAACCAGGCTTTTTCATTAGTACCCAATCACCAGGTGTGATGACCTTATCCTTAGCTCTGTTTACCCTGTCAGCATACATTTTATTCTGTGCTTGCTTGCCTATTATGTTTTCCCTCACATTTAGATCTTTGTCACATATTTGTCTCGCCTCAACAGCTGTTTTCTCCCATACACCTATTTTTGGCGTCATGGCATTGTTGCATGCCCTTCCTCTCATCAAGAAAAACGGGGTAAACCCCGTTGCTTCCTTTGGTGTATTGTTGTACGCATTGATCTTGGTTTTAATAAAGTCTTTCACATTCACTCCATTTGCCACAGCCATTTGGATTCCTTCTTTGAAGAACCTGTTTACCCTTTCCACTTGACCGTTGCTCTTGGGACTGTATAGTGGAGTTTTTTCCTGTTTTATTCCGCGCTTATCCAGAAATTCGACCATAGCTCGTGATATCAACTGTGATCCATTATCGGATACGATGACCTTTGGTTGCCCCTCTCTTTCAAAAATCTTCTCTAGGAACTTTATCACTACCTCTGTAGTAACTACTTCCACGAACTTGTAACACACCCACTTGGTGTAGTAGTCCATAAGAACTATCAGATGTTTGCACTCATTGGGCAAAATGTTGAAAGGACCTGCAAAATCTATTGCTACTTTAGCCCAGGGGCCATCTGGGATTTGTACCATCTGCAATTCATTTCTCTCCATTCTCCAGTGTTTGTCAGATTTCAAGCATTGCTCACAGTTGTCAATAAGATTCCTGACTTCGCTGTCCACCCCCGGCCACCAATAGTGCATTCTCAGGACATTCCTAGTGGCCGTGGTGCCAGGGTGCCCTCTGTGAGCCATTAGAATAATTTTCTGTCTGAGTCCAAATGGTGGTATGAAGACTTCACCTCTCTTCAAAAACCCATTCTCAAGGGTCAACTCATCACTCACTTGTTGATAATTTCTTAGTTCTTTAGGCATGTTTCTCAGATGTGGCCATTTTGATTGCACATACTCTTTCACTTTTCCCAACACATTATCTTCTTTCGCACTATCTTCCCATTCATCTTTACTTATTGATCCTTCACACATTACCGTTGCGTCGATGTGTGCAACTATGCATTCGTTGTCGTCCTGTTCCTCATCTTTTACTTCTCTCACTGGCAGTCTGGACAAGCAATCTGCTCTGCTGTTCTTTCCTCCCTTTATGTGCTCTATTTCGAAGTTGAATTCTTGAAGTTTCGACATTAGTCTGATTAGCCTGGAACTTGCATTGCCATTGCCACGACCCTTGCCGTCCATCATGTGCACAAGCGGTTTATGATCAGTTATCAGTTTGAAACTCTTGCCCCATAGATAGTCTTTGAGCTTGTGTACAGCCCACACACAAGCCAACGTCTCCCTTTCAATAGTGCTGTAGTGTCTTTCTGTTTCATTTAGTTGTCTTGAAATAAAAGCTATTGTGTTTTCTTCATGACCTTTCCTTTGGCAAAACACAGCTCCTATCCCTTCGTTGCTTGCATCCACAGTTACTATATTCTCCAGTTGTGGATCGTACGGTTTCAATGCTGGCGCTCTGGCTATTTCCTCCTTGATCAATCTGAAAGCCTCAACCTGCTCGTCATTCCATTCGTATTTCACATTTTTCTTAAGTAGCTTCCTGAGTGGACTCACCATTTCTGCGTACTTCTTGACGAATTTTGCATAATATTCACTCATGCCAAGGAATGACCTGAGAGTATCCTTGTTCCTTGGTTCTGGAGCTTCCCTTATTGCACGAACCAAATCGTCCTTTGGCAAAATCCCATCGGCATTCAGGACGTGTCCCAGATATTCCACTTCTTTAGTCATGAATTTGCATTTGTCTCTGGCAACTGTCATGCCTTTGTCTCTCAAGATCCTCAGAACAGTTCCTATCAATTTTACGTGCTCACTTTCAGTTTTAGAATGTAATAAAATGTCATCTTGAAAGGCTTCTACCCCTTTCACCTTTCCAAACAAGACATCCATGAGTTTTTGAAAAACTCCTGAAGATGACGCCAGACCAAAGGGAAGTCTTATGTATCTAAATGCTCCAAACGGCGTGATGAAAGTTGTTAACGATTTAGACTTCTCTGATAGACACACCTGATGATAAGCGGCCTTCAAATCTATGAGCGAAAAGTACTTTGACCCAGCTGTTGACTGAAGGATATCCTGTATTTTTGGTAGGGGATGACAATTTATTATAATGTTCCTATTGAGCGACCTCAGGTCCACACATAATCTGATGTCCCCTGTTTTTTTCTTCTTGGACACCACAATAGCAGAAACCCATTCAGATTCATCTGCTTCCTCAATTACACCTTCCTCTTTTAATTTTTCTAGCGCCTCCCTTAGCTCATTTCTTACGGATAAGGGCACTGTTCTTACCTTGTGCTTACACGGAATTGCATTCCCTTTCAATTTTATGTCGTGACTGAACCCCTTTACACATCCAATTACATTTTTGAACACATCCTCATATTTTTGAAAAACAGTATTTAAATCCATGTCTTCACTCTCCTCACTAATACTATTCACCCATTCTTCCCTCAGTATCACTGGATCTTTTGCCCCCGGGACCAAAACCACCCCCAGCTGGGCTAAGTCTCTCCATCCCACCAGTATCCTTCCCTTTTCTGCGACATAGACCTTTGTCTCAATCACTCTCCCCTTAAAGGTTACCGTGTCGATGAAATACCCCAACATATTTATGTCTTTTTCTCCAAATGCCTTCGGGTTCATGTCGGACTCTGTCAATTCCACACCCTTCCACCTATCCTCAAAAAGGGTATCTGATATAGTAGTGATTGGGGCACCTGAATCAGCTGTAAATTTAAGTTCTACATCCCCAATCTTGACATCACTAATAGGACCCTTTATTTTACCATCTTCCATTTCTATGTACAAAACAATATTCGCACACATTTCCTCATCAAAATTTCCTACTGTGTTAATACTTGTGTTACCGCTACTTCTCTTAGTCTTGCACAGTGTAGAATAATGGCCATACCTCTTGCATTTAATGCATTTCTTCCCTGCAGCAGGGCAATTTTTAAAATCTGCTAAGTGGTCACTCGATCCGCATCTAAAACAGCATAGCTGCTTACCTCCCATTTTCCTCTCATTCATGTTCCTTTCAATAGTCTTACCATCACCCTTCTTCTTTTCCTGCAAATACAATACATTAGAATTATTTCCTGTAGAAGATATTTCTTTAGTGGAAGTCAAAGACCTCTCTATACCTCTAGCAATATCTATGACCTCCTGTAAAGTTGGTCTTTTGCATGCCAACAGTCTTTCTTGCACCTTTTTTGTGTAACAATAAAATACAATCTGATCTCTGATATATATATCAGTCATTTCCTCATACTCGCATTCCACTGCTAAGACTCTTAAACATGCAACATAGTCTTCTACAGATTCCCCTTCTTGTTGTCTCCTCTGAGCAAACTTATGCCTTGCAACCATAATGTTGTTCTCCTCATCGAATTGCCTCTCCAATCTCTTTAATGCTTCCTGATATTCATTCAGGGGAATAAATGTTCCAGGTGGACTTTCATATTCAGGCAGGCTATCAAAGATATCTTGACCTGCTTTGCCCAACAGTCCGAATAATAAAGAACATTTTCTTTCTGCATCGAAATTTTTTCCATCTATAGAGACAATATAGTTTTCAAAAGCCCTCACCCACTTCTTCCACTTCATGGTGGGTTTTCCTGGCTCATCCAAGAAACGTGGAGGAGCACATATATTATTGCATTCTGCCATGTTATTTATTTTTAAAGGATATTCCCACTTTGTTTTTCACTTAAAATATGTCTTTTCTGCTTCCGATTTATTATTCTTTGGCTTACTTGTGTTATTTTCCTCGCACTTCGTTTTATTCTTTCATTCACTTTCCTGCGCGTGTGACAATTGCTTCAGCTGGCCTGTTTGAACAGCCGGTGATCGGCACTTTTACAAAATGGCCGCACGTTGTTTACGTCGTGCTGTGCTCCAATCAGCGCGCTCCCAGCATGCTTCACGCGTCTCAGCTGAGGTAACCGACTGACGCCTCAGCTGAGCGCTGCCATTGTAACGCGCGAAAACTTCCTCGTCAATTTCACACTCCACCACCGCCTGCTTTGTATCCTCTCATACGAGTCAGATTACTCAGTGTGGCCGTCAGGCAAGGTTCTCGCTTCCACTCCGCGCTACACTTCAATTCTTATTTGTTAAAGTTAAGTTCCTTTGAAGCATTACATTACACGCTGCCACTTGTCTATTCACGCAAGCTTTCCTTAATCAGCGCCTAATTCCAACGCTTAGTACTCACTCCGTGTTGCTTCAGTTTATTTTCTTTATCTCCCGCATTTACTCTTCATGGATGTCTCGATCCTCAATCATCGCTGAATCCGTCATTTATCTCCGCCGACCCTTGTAGTGACAAGACCCTCGTCGCCAATTGTAGCATTCAGAACACAGAGATAGATGAAGTGTTCATTAAGTATTTATTAATCACAAGGGCCCGCGGTAGCGGGAAACAACTGGTGTCAACAACGGCAGCTGTCATCTGTCAAATAGCTCAGATGACGTCACATAAATACATTCCTAACATTCCAAGGTGACGCGTATGACGCTGCTAATAGAAATGGAAAACATACTAACGTAACATCGTCCCATTACAGTATAATATACAACAGGAATGTTTGCAAGTTCGACACGCCGGAATCTGTCGGTAGTAGACTGCGGTTGCGATAATTATTAGACAACTCGTAATTCCACTCTCCATGCAAACTGAAATCCGAATGTAGCTACTGATTTGTAAGCAGGGCTCAGTATTCCTTTGTCTGTATCTCTGCCTCCTGCGCTCGACTTATCACTTATCAATGCCTTCGCTCGTTTTCCTGCACATTCACCTTTGTGGTGTACAAAGGGCATTCACAGTTCCTCTGTAGTTGTGCCACACACTCACACGTGGGCACGCACCCATGACTCTTCAGGTTCTCTGCACACCCAAATATGGAAAGGCACGCCTGTGGTCCCCTAGCAACCCGGTGCCCAGATCTACGAAACCGATGAGGGCTAGGGCCTCGCCCAGACTTGCACCTGTTCAAAGGTGCCAGTAAAGCAATGTGCGGCGATGGCCATTGACAGTTTTAAGTGGGATTAAAGAACTGGGGGGGTGGGGTGTCTTAAAATAACAATCTGTGTGCAGCCCGACTGCTATGTTGCTATCTCTTTCTGTCATTGCGCCCAGATGTATAATACACGTAACATTACACCTACAACAAGCCACGACTATTGGCTTTGTCAATGGTTTTTAGTTGCATAAGATAAATAAGCGACAACAATGGTTTCGTTATATATAAAATTAAAAATGCTTCGGTTCTGAAATGATGAGACTGAAAGAACTATAACGAGTTTCTTTGTCACACCAAAAGCAGTGAAGGGTGGCTCTGCTGCACAGTAAAGATTTTTTTCCCACCCCGAGGATGAGGGCAAACAGTGAGAGCCCTATCGATAGGAACCTGTCTCAGCTCCTGCTTTTTAGAATTTGTCTGTGCTGAGCACCGACAGGACCCGGCCCACTTAAAATCCTGAACATTGACCAGGATCGCCTTTGGCCTTTGGTCCTTTTAGGCAGCAGTGGCGTGTCAGTATGCTGTAGAAGCTACTTACCCTCGTCTCTGCTCAGTTGCATCCCGTGGGCACCTTTCTCCTTAACTGCAGTCCACCTAATGACTACCAGGCTGCCTGACTTCTGTCTTGGCCTTTCCAGTACAAAATTATAGCATGAGACATGTTTGTGTTTATTACATTGCCATGGTTACAGAAATGAGCAAGGCAGCAGGCTTGCACAGCTGAAACATTCATTGGACACAGTGTCTTTGTTCCTCAAATCTTTAAAATGTCTGATTACTCATTTATTTTAGGCCACACAAACGTTTAGACAACCCTCCCTCTCAATCTGAACGTTTCACGTTTTTCTTAATTCCGAGTTGTGCTAAGGACAATTGTATTTTAAGGATGCGCGACGCTGTGTAGCTATGGCTGGAGAAGTTGGTGGTTACAAATCTTTAAGTTGAAGAATTTTGAGGCACTCTGACCACCGGATGCCGAGGACTGTCAGTGTGGCACTACTGCCCTACCATTATAGCGAGGAGCATCTGCCCTCTGGCCACTCGAGGTTTAGAACTGAAGATGTTGTCCCCATAGCCCAGTTTGAAATCGGTTGCAGCAATGGCTTTTCCAGACAGTAACTCTTGACTTCGATCAGAAGGAGTTAATTGAAGCTGCGCTCAGGATGCGGTGAGGATGCTACGAGTCGGGGTACCACGCGGGTGGACGGCGTCCCCCCAATTATTTTACCAGGAGCCGGAGAACTATAAACTGCAACTGAGTGCAAGCCACCTTTAGTGACGTCACTTCCTGTCGTGACGTCACCGCCCCCCACTTGTGCCCTGATGCTACCAGCAAAAACTAATCTCCTGCTTCATCCCGCTTAAAATGCTTGTGAGTACCTAGAGCCCCTCTGACAACAAGCCCCTTCTCACTGTACACCTCCTCGAGTCCTTTTCCATCGAGCACTGTTTTGAAACGAGCACCACTGAGACAGAAAGCTGCAAACAAGCATTGGCAAAGACAATAGGTCTTGCCTATGGGAGAGCTATTGGCTTAGTTTCTTTTAGTTATGTTGTCCAGCAGCCTGGCTGAAAGTTAGAACAAAAAGCACTAGGATGTATGATATTATTCTCTGCCTTCACAATCTTTGAAAAAATGATCTTACTCCTGTGCTGATGTGCGCCTTTTTGACCCCACATGAGGACAGCACTCAAAAGGCCTTACAGAGCCGGTAGTGCAGTGCCGTTTGAATCTATGTAGCCTTTTGGTGTGACTTTTGGGTGTTTTAATTTGTGGTGAGACCGGGGTGGACAGGTCAGCAAACAACAGAGAAGGTGCGGACCAAACAAGCAACAACAAAGGAGCGGGGGTGTGGGAGGGGTAGAGCAAGCAACAATGTGGGAGGTGGAAAAGACAAATGGGGTGCAAATGAAAGGGGGGGGAAAGTACCTATGAAAGCGGTGACCAGTGGAAGCAGTAGTTGGGCCATGCTCAGGGCCTGACTTGGGTAGGAAATAGGCCCAGGCGGCAAAAAATAAAGTGGCCTACGTCAGTGAATTAGATAGCTAATAGGTGGCCCATGTTTGCGTATTGGGGTAGTTCTGAACTGTAAAGAGACGCTTTGTAAGTGTTTTGCAAGGTATGGGAGACTGCATAGACTTGAGTTTGCTGCATGCAAGTTTGTTTTATTATAGGGGAAATCAACAGTGAAAATCGGCCCACCAGGCATATAAACAGCCAAAAACAGCGGCCCACACCACTGACATTTCATAGCAGCATGTAGGCCACTGCCTGTTTGCCCTGTAGGCCGGGAGGACCATGGCCATGCTGCAGGGTAGGGACAAACCCACGAAGAGGAAGTGAAGACGATACTTGCCGACCAAAGAGAAGCAAGCAAATGCGAATGACGATGAAGCCAACTGTTGGTAAGCAATGGGTGGGTTGTAAACCCCCTAAGTAAAGGGATTGTCTCGCACATGCGATGTATTAGGCGAGACGTAAAGGGAAAAGAAGAGGGAAAACTCAAAGAGGTGAAGGTGCCTGCCTGACAAACTGAAAGGCATAAAACAAAGGACAGTTGACTTGAGGGCTTAGGAGTGGGTACAGGCAAAAAGAGGTCATGGTGACTTGATTGGATAGTAAGATATGGCATGACCTGTAATTGTACAGTATGTTATGGTCTGTCATTGGAAAGTATGGTATGGTATGGGCAGTTATTTTATAGTATGGTTTCTTATTTTATAATAGGGTATATTATGGTCTCTTATTGTATAGTATGGTGTGTTATGTCATGGCCTGTTGCATAGTATATTATGGGATAAGTGTGGTATTGTGTAATTGAGGTGTACAACCTATGAACTGCTAACAGCACATCTTCAGTTGAATTTAGGCAAATAGCAATTTCACCAGTTGGTACGCTATTAAAAGATGAAACTTATGTTGGCTTTCCCAAATTGAAAAGGAAGAAAGCATTACATGGAAGGCAACCAAAACTAGGATAAATCATGAACAAACTCACCCTCAGTGAATGCTGAAATATGTAACTTTATTAACATGTGGTGTTGTGTTGTAATGCGGCTCGGACAAGACAGGCCAAAGAAAAGTGACTTACTAGTAAGTGAAGTTTGGAAAAATCTGGAAAACTAAACGACGAGTGAGGGTTGCGTCGGTCTCAAGACAGAAAAGCAAAAACGGAGGGCATAAAAGCAGCTCAAAAACGAGATAGAGCAGCATAGGAGCACGTAAAAAGAACAAGCAAACAATACAAACTCATAAAAAAAGTACTACAATCTAAGCACAAGCAGCACGGGAGAACTCAAATCAAGAAATCAGTCATTACTTGACATTAATTCATTTTAAGAATATAATTCTAATTTCTTCCAGTTATGTGTATTTGAACATACTTGGATTAATATTGGCAAGGTATTGCTTAATAATGAATTCTCAGTACACACAGCATTAGCAGAGTTTTGTCGAAGACATGTTGTCTCAAATGCATGAAATATATACATACACTTTGCTTTCTCTCAGCCCCTTGCTCCTATTGGATGGCTTTCTTGTCTGTCTCATATCACTGCTTCTTATTCAATGGCTTCCCTCCCTATTATGTGTTTGTCCCGCATCTGGTGCAATTCTTCTTTACTATGTTGTGAATGGATGCCATATTATTCCACTGAGTACATTCATGGAACTATGTTATTCCATTTTAATACTCCAGGGAGTTCATATGTCGTCTCCCTCATGAGTAACTCACTACACGTTTTTAAGAGACGAGGCAAGGGAGCTACATTTCCCTTTTCTTTTAGCATTTTATGGGAATGCATTTTTTTTTGCTCCCTTCCTTGCTGTCCTGCCAAGAGAGTGTTAGTCATTTTTTAATGGCAAGTCAGAAAGACTTTGCCAGTGCTTGTTTTACTTTACATTGTTTTAGCCTTTGAATGCTTGAATTATGTCACATTGTATCTAGAATTGTCCACACCCTTGTAGAAGGTTAAACCTTATGTTTGACCAAGTTACCAAAAGGTGAGCTAGGGTTGATTTAGATTAAACTCTTTATGTATAACCTGTATCCGCCACTTCAGTAGCTCTTTTGCAGCCCGGGAAGCTTTCCCTCGCTATCATTCACTTTCAGAGTTTCTCACACTTACGTACTATGTTTCCTTCTCTGCTGGTAAGTTGCTGGGCGTGCAGTAGATTAGGTGCCGTGTTTCTTTCTCTTCTGTTCATTGTTCGATAGCAATTTGTTAATGTGTTTTTATGTCTGCTGGTGCTTGACCGGGCGTTGATTGAGTACGGCTTCCTTTTTCTCTTCCTGAATTGCTCTGTGCACATTCGGTGCTGTTAACTTCTCTACTGGTAATTTGTTGTGTTCCTATTTGTTGATGTATGCTTTCCCTACAGGCTTACTATAGTTGAGGACACACAATTGCTATTCATCCCAAGCCTCTCCTAGGCCACTCTACACCTAGGTAGCATGGGAGACCACTTGTCTCAACCCCATTTCAATCCTCCAGAGCAGCAGTACAACGGAGAGCCAGCAGATCTCACGGAGAGCTCTCGGCTCTATGGTCGACACAGGAGAACAGCTCGCAACAATGCAACTTGGTAAAACCAATACAGAAGCTGCGTTCATTGGGAACAGTCCAGCTATCAGCTTGACCCGCAAAATATTCCAAAGCAGTGATATGTTTATAATTGGGTCATTTGTTAAGTCTGGGCAGTAGGCATGCTGTGCAGGTGGCACAGTGACCAGATCTCACCACTGGCTGACTAGGGTACAGGTTGGGACAGAATATCATGGCGGCGCTAAGATTGTACTGCCTTCGCTTATGTAACATTTGGCTGCCCACGCCTATAGGGTTGGATACATTTAACGCTTTTTTATGATCTTTGTGATGCTCCCAGCTGGTAGATCTCTCCCTATGCAAACTGTGCTTCTGAAAAATATCTGCATTCTAATGCGGAGTGATCCTCTTTAAAGCTTACACCCTCCGAACGCAGGTGAGGGTACCCAGGCCTTCCTTCACAGAGAAGGAATGGGTTTAAGCCACCTTCATGGCTTTCCGTTGACACACGGAGATTGTGCAAGGATAAAAGAAAGGAACTGTTCTGCTCCCTCTTAACTGCCCCAAGGCATGTGCTCAGTTTTAAGAAAAAATTTACTTTTTATTGACCCAAGCCTGAAGTAAATGATGACTGGTGTACAGTATCATGTTGCGCTTCTGTTCTAAAGTGCACTAACTTTGCACAGTGTTGATGCTATGCCGTAATGCATAAAAGTAGTGTAAGCGGGATTAAATGCAAGCATATTGGATTCCACACACACTCTATGGGGCTTTAGTTCAACCTCCGTCAACCATTGGATTCTTTGGCTTAGAAACTATTTGCCATTCGCTTCAGACATTACCAGTCACATCAGGGATCAGCTAACCAGGAGTATTTTAGTCTCACCTTCTTTGTATTGGCTGTTTAGGTATCTGTGCTGTTCTGCTTCCTTTGAGACACATAAAGGACTATTTTACATCTGAAAGATACATACTTTCATTACACATGTATTTCTTTATTTCATCTATCAACTGTGTATTTATAACCATCCTTTTGAGGGTGGGCGTGTTATTGCTGCTCTCCAATAATATATTGTTACCAGTTCTTTAAAATATGCATGGAATGGGCTTTGGATTAATCCAGAAGTGTATTAATCTCCCTTCCTCGTGCTGTTGGCGGTTTATTGCATCCTGTCACCTTCCACGGGGTGCTTGCATTGCAATGCTCGAGGGAATATTTTACGTCTGTAAAGTGCACTCAATCATGACGCCTTTAATTCTTTATCTCATAGATGCGAGGCGTGAGGTAAAAATGTAGAGGGGGTGCGTGGAACTGAGTGACACACGTCTGGTGAAATGAGGGCCCTCGTTTTACTGCACATGCTCTGCTTTCAGCCTACCCTTTGCAGTGCGCGCATTTTACGCCTGCCCTGAGGTGGCTGTTTATGCACAAAGCAGCAAGTAATGTAAATTCTAAAGGCTCGCCCTACACTTGTCATTAAAGGATGGTTAATCGAGTGTATGACTTGTGTCCGCGATTATTGGAATGGTGTGAAATGGGGCTGCCCTATCTAGTGTTTTGTGACTACAATGTCTGTGACGCCAGTGAATCCGCCGACCCCCACCTTGCTAAAACAATGGAGTGTCCCACGCAACGTCACTGCTTGTGATGCGCGCGGAGGTGGGCGTGACTCGCTGTGCGTTGTACCAGGGATGGTGTTCTGGCATGCATTGAATGTATCAGCTGATGCACCGCGTGTGTCTTTGTAGGGGCAGCGGGGGCCGAAGGGGAGGGCTGCAAGGACCGAGGCCTTCATGCTAATAATGTGACATGTTTATCTCGCCTCCCACGGTGTCCCAGCTCTCCGCCCTGCCCACAGTTTATGCCATGTCACTCCTCTTATTTACTGCTCTGTGCAGTCGCTGGTGGGCGCGTGCACTATGCAGCTGAACGCTCAATTTGGATTTTTTTGCGGTCAGTGATGGCTGTGATTTCGTGCGCAGCCCGTGAGGGTGCTATACACACCCTGCACTGCTATGCACTCAGTGGAGGGCGGTGAGGGGGGTCGGGAGAACTCTGTGCATAGAAACAGACTGTCCGCAGCAGACAGCGAGGGCCCTGTTAACACCCTGCCTCGCTGTGCACTTGGTGACGGGTGTTTGCTGTCCTATCTGCATGGCTATTTAAGAGTGCGGGCAGACTGCGCTTTTATGCACGGTCAGTGAGTGACTGCTCATAGGTAGCAGTCAGTAAGTGCCCTAGGCACAGCCACCCCCCTACACTCACCGAGGGATGTTTGCTGCCCGCGAGGCTTCTGCAGAGTGATGGCTCGCGGCTAGCAGCCATTGAGGGCCCTAGGCACAGCCCGTACTCCCTCCCATGCACTCACTCAGGAGCATTTGCCACCTCTGAGGCCAGGCTCTGCAGAGTGACGGCCCACAGGGAGCAGGCAGTGAGAGCCCTAGGCATAGCCACCCCCCTACACTCACCGAGGGATGTTTGCTGCCCGCGAGGCTTCTGCAGAGTGAGGGCTCGCGGCTAGCAGCCATTGAGGGCCCTAGGCACAGCCCGTACTCCCTCCCATGCACTCACTCAGGAGCATTTGCCACCTCTGAGGCCGGGCTCTGCAGAGTGACGGCTCACAGGAGCAGGCCGTGAGAGCCCTAGGCACAGCCGCCCCCTGTACACTCACCGAGGGATGGTTTTGCTACCGTGAGGTCTCTGTAGAGTGCCCGTGAGCTGCGGGCAGTCTGTTTCTACACCCGGGCTGTGAGGCTCCCATACACTCAGTGGCGGGTGTCTGCTGCCCGCGAGGGCTCAGTGCTGTGAGTGAGGGCGGCGAGGAGCAGTCCCTGTTCCTCCCAATGCCTCTCCGTTCCTCCCTCAGCTTTCCCGGCTCTCGGCCCAGCCCACAGTTTCCACCCTCTGACTCGTGTCATTGGCAGCCCGAGGACCCAGCCTGTAAGACACATTCCTCTGGCGGCCTCTCCAGGCTCCTCGCCTCTCCCTTCTCCACTCCCCTCCATTCCTCAGTTTGGAAAAAGCAACATCTGTATGTGGGCCGTTTCCACACAGCAGACAGTCCCAGCTCTGCAGCCTGGCTGCATGGGTGGATGTGAGCTGCGAAGGGAGCAAGGACTGAGCTCGCTCGCAGGACTGACCTTTGTTCCTGTGTTTTGGCTTTTCATCGAACTCTGCTATTTCTCCCACTCTCGGGTGCACCAAGCAGCGAGGAGCCGAGGTCACCCCTGGAATGTGGGGGTGGGCGCTGCGACCGCTGCCTTGCCACAGGTGTGGGGGGCGTTGGATGCCTTTGGGGTCTGCTGGGACGGGGCTGAGTATGTATGAGAGGCCGTGACGTGGGTGCCTCGAGGCCCGTCTCAGCCCTCTACTGGAAACCTCAGACCTACTAAGATATGAAGTCTTTTTGACAGCCTCGTGTTATTCCGAGCTCCCCTGCTGGCCCTGGACTCCTCTGGCCTTACCCTGGTGGATCGCACGGGCTGTCTCTTTGGGGCTGGAGCCTACGCCAGCTCTGAACACCCTTCACCTCAGTGACCACAACGCACTGACTCTGCCATCTCTGGACCATAGCTTGACTCAACTGGGTGAGGACTTGCCGTGTTACGCAGCGCTCCTTGGACCCCTGGTTCTGCTCGGCACTGCCCTGGCGGTTTGATTGGCGTTGGGTTTTGTGCTCCTAGAGGAAGATTTCCCTCAAGTCGGCCTTACCGACCTCACGTCTCTCTGGACCTGCGCCCGGCCCCCCTCACCAGTACCCAGCTCTGGTTCTGCACTGTGTGAACGCTCGCTCTGCCGGGATTGGGCCTCGATTCGACCCTGACATGGACATGGATTTGATTGGTTGCTGCCTCACTAGCTAGAAAACCTCGGTTCTTCTCCCAGGGCTCTGGCCCGTTGCAGTTGATCGAGTACTGGGAGTATATCCTGACCTGCAGACATGAAGTACCGGGCAGCGGTGAGCCTTTGCTTTCATTTTGTGTTTTCTTCGCCAGGTTTGTTAAATATTACCTGTAAGCTGTGTGAGGTTTGTGCGCATGAGGCCCATCTCACTCACCAAGTGTGCAGACATGTGCATATGTGTTCAAGTGTAAGGAGGTGAGACCTTCACATGCTTTCGAAGTTTGTCTGGCCATTGATGCGGGATATATTGCTATACACATACCTGGCAGTGATCCCTTGAGCAGACTTTTGTGCCCCGGAGGGCATGTGGGTGTGTTCTTCACGTATGTTTATGCCTGAGTGTATGCAGGTTGTATGTTTTTGTATTTTTGGAATTTGGCACTCGAACATGGTTCCTCACTCTTGGCTGTAGGCCACATCTACACCTTAGAGAATGAATAGAATACTTTTGGGGATCTAAATCTAACAATTTATGTGTGCCAGCCCTGGTTCACGAGAATTTCAAGCAACATCATTAGTAAGAGTGGCACAGCTCACATATCTGATAAACGAAGGGCATTTCAGGAGACGAGGGGGCTGGATTTGAGCCAGGAAAAGAGGAAAGCAAAGGACGGACACATGGCACAACACTGAAAACGCCAAAGATGCCAACATTTAATGAGTTTTGGATGTGTCTTTGGTAGGCTAAACATATCCTTTCTGTCTATGATTTGCTGGCTTGTGGTCACTTCCCTTGTGGCCAGAGGTGGATAGATCTTTCATTATCACGAGTCAGTGACTTACAGTGTCCATTTCATTGAAGGGATTTGACTGTTGTGTCCCTCTTTACTGTGATTTCATGGCTTAAGTTACAGCTCGTGATTGCTCCATGATTTGATGAGCCCCTGAGTCCCTCCGATTGCAGAGATTTGATTGCATTTGGTGTCTAAGACATTACTGTTATTTGATGAATTACGGTGCCCCCAACCCCAATATCTATGATTTGCTCATAAGTACGTGATTTATAAGCATAAATAATGCCACAAAGCATCGGGGCACTACAGGATAGAAGGGCACAACAGTTCAGTTACAATTACAAGGGTGATATAAAGCACACAAGAACAGAAGGGTAAAGGGTGCTCCAGGATCTCCTCATGAGCAAGGCGCAGGACACCTTTGGGATCTAGAACCTCAGCATGAGGAGGAAGGGTTGGATGATGGCTAAACGAAAAATGGCAAGTGATTTGTGGACCACTGGATATTTTCTTTCAAGCCGGTCTGAAGCGGAGCACCCTGAAATAGCCCCTGAGTGGGGCGACAATGTTCTTGCTGGAAGCCACTGTTTATCTTCCAACACTGATCATGGCACGTGCTCCTCCTCCTGGACACAGTCTGGCTGTGGGATTCCGAAGGGAGTCAATCATGTACCTTGAACCACAGTCTCTTATCTTTAGAGCCATGGTATCTTGAAAAACCGTCTGGTTTCTTGAGCTGCAGTCTTATAAGCCAGTCTTGCGTCTTTGAAGCCATAGTCTCTTGCCTCTTATCTTGCAGTCTCTTGAAAGCCATTCTCTTGAGTAATAATCTCTGGTCTTTTGAGCTGCAATTTCATGAGCCAGTCTTCTGTCATTTTTTGCCACATTCCCTCAAGTTGCAGTCTGCAGCACCTCGGTTTTTCATGGTGCTGTCTTCCAAACTGCACTACCTGAGCTCTTGAAGCTCTGCATAAAAAAGCAGAATAATTGGTTCCCTGATTTTCAAATAAACTAGCGTAGGCCCGTGTATTTTATTTGGTGAAACATTACAAATAGAAACAAAAATTGATGGCAGGAAAAATGCTCGAGGAGTGTAACAGAGTTCTTTTGATGAGATGGAAGCTATGTAATGAAATCACAGAGCTCGTGTCCTGCTGTAATTTTCCATCCTAATCGGGCAGAAGGGTAGTTTGAGTTAGAATCGCAAACCTGTACAGTTTCTGCATTGTAGTCTTACTACGATAACTCCAAATTGGTCCTCCCTAAGTCCCTCCAATTTTGCTTCTTCTTTTCACATAGGTAATCCATCCAAGGACCCTTTAGTGGTTCTTTTGAAAAAACTCTTACTTTCATGGCCCCTCCAAAGGTTTCCCTCCCAAGATCAATCTGCTGGTTCTGTCTGAAAAAGATGCTCATTTCAGGCCCCCTCCAAAGTTACGTTCAGCATATATTTCAACATATATTTCCAAGGCCTCCACTAGAGTTACTTTTGATGGCTCCTCCATAAGTTCTTTGTGGCACCTTCAGGAGCTCTTTGTGACCAAGGTACTGTCGGAAAAGTACCCCAGTGCCCGAGGGGCTTTGGTGTAACTGGGCAATCCTTGTAATAAGTACTGCATATTGACTCTGGAACCAGATACTGTCGCAAGCTCTCTAAAGCCTACTACCTCCTTTTCAGACTTTGTCTATCAGGGCGTAGCCAAACTCTAACCGTCCAGTCGTTGGCTTGAAGGTGAAAATCTGGTAATTTTTTTTTTATTGTCAATCCTTTTTTATTCGGTTTCATAAAATAAAAACATGCAGTAAAAATAAACCATATCAAACAAGGAAGTGACCAGGGCGAAATATAATGAACAAGATACAGGTAACAGGGTCGCACAAACATGACCAGGTATGAAGAAATCATTCCAATTAACAAAACGCATCCGGTATCAACAATTCATAAACGTAGAGAGTGTGCAAGGCATAACAAAGTGCAATGTGCCATAAATAAATAAAATATTGTGCTGTAAATAAACTTAATGTTAAAAACACACAACGATTAATCGCAGCTGTCCCTTGGCCTGACTGCAGATTTTTAATAACCAAGCACATAAAAAAAAGAACTGGCCGTAAGTGTAGTATGCCCCTTTAAGAGTTGTTGTAGTCCTTTAAGAATTGTTATGGTTCTACCTTAGTTCTGTATTCTATATGTGGGAGTTGGGCAGTGTTAGCCTGTCTCCTGCATACTGTGGATGTTCAAGCTGTTTCTCTGCATTAAAGCTTCTCTTCTCCATTACAACTGTCTCCTGGGATTACTACAGTAAGCATTTGTAGAAAAATATAAGCAGGACGCGGTTGCCTAAAATTTGCTTTTTTTCCACAATCGGTATAATAGACTGTAGAACATCAAAAAATGGAGCATGTCATGTGGAAACTTTCCGTCATAGCCACAGGGCAACAAGCTTTTTCCTTTATGTTGCCCCCTGGATGGGCGAGGAGAAGATAAAAGAGGGCAAACCGGAACCTAGTCAAGAGAAAACGATCATTTGAATTCACAAATCCTAATAGGTACTGTTCCACCAAATCGGCGTAGTTCTTAACGTAATATAGTGACGGCTTTAATACCTCCTTTTCTTCCCTAGCCATACACTGCTGTTTAAGAAAAGCCCCCTTAATATCAACTAAGTCCCTAGTGTTGCGCACTTCAGGGTTAGCAAAAAGATCTCCTCTCCCCAGGCTCACGAGTCACTCCTTCATGTATTTGAGCCACGGGATATGAGAGGCATGGTCAAGAGTCATACAGTCCCTTATAATCGTTTTATTGGAAGATGTCCCCTTACAGGTCCAAATTTTTACCCCTAATGGCACCGGGCGGTAGGCTAACAGGTCTGTTAGATAAGTCATAGCAAACTCTTCACATATAGTGAAAGCGGGGGTACCCTGAGTGACGGCTAGCAGCCGTTTCAAAAAATTATTTTCAGTAATTTGGAGTTCATGTAAGGTGGTGTAGACCTAGATTTCGCTAACAAAATACTCTTTTGTAACACACTTAGCCCTATAAAGCTCTAATCGTGCCTCAATGGGTCTTTTCTCCAGTCTCACAATCAGGTACTTAAAACAGAAATAGGACTAAATATTTGCACCGAGTGTTGTATCTTTTTAGTGAAAAGATAACACTTTAAATGGGATTATGTTTGGTAACTTACTATTAACGCGATAGTGTCATAGTTGTACAGAGTCTACCCAAATGTTTGGATCCTTCTACTTCCCTTAAATGATGTCAAATCGACAAACCTAGCATGCGGGGGGAAGCACAGGAACATTGTGCGCACTCTTAAAGTCTCTCATGGCGTACAGCTGTGTGGTAGATTTGCCTAAGGAAGGCTGGAGTGGTCTGTGACTGTTTGTATTCAGTATTATACATTTCTTAGGTGGAGGAGGCCAGTGCTGGTCTTCAGAGGCATATGCTGCTGAAGAAACTGAGCCAATAGCTGACAGTCACCTGTTCAGGTGATGTTCAAGTATGCTAGAAGAGTGCGAGGATGGTTTCACTGCCTCAGTGGAACACAATCTGCATAGTCTGGGTGTGGATGCATAGGCGCAGACAGTGCATAAGGAGGCTAGAATGCAGTTTCCATGAGTGGAAAGGGTGAGGCAGTCCTTGGATGAGGAGGCTTGTAGCTACTCTGAAGCAAAGCTCAGGAAGGCATGCTGCACATATGACTGGGGAATCAAAAAAAGAAGCTATCACTGGGGAGCAGGAACTCTTCTGGCAATTTGCAAAATGGAAGCAGCTTGCCCCAGAGAGTGCTGAGCATTTTTTCACACCTGGTAGTCATTGTTGCATGCACAAGGAAGATCTGCCTCACAAGGAAACCTGAAGGGAGGCAGCAAAGACCACCTTAAGTACAACGTGCTGCTTCTTGAGCCTCCTGGAGCTGGCCAGGGGGGTTAGCTATCAAATCTGCGGCAGGATAATGGCCTTTGTGCAGTTAGTTCTCAGATCCTGTTCTTCAGATGAGTTAAGACAGGTTCTAGGTTTAAACAGCAATCTGTCGCCTTCCCAGATGCAAGCAATATTGAACCTTTTCCCTCAGAACCCCGGACCCTGCTTAATTTGACCTCTGCACTGGGATATAGAGCGTCACCAAACTAGAAAGGTGAACTATTTTACTCGCCAGCTTATTTTCAGAGTTAGTAGTAGTTAGTACTAGGCCAATCAGCCACTCATAACTTGTGGAATACCTAAATGTTTTGAGGCAGCCAATCTGTTCCAAGTATATTTCCTTCCAGGTACTGTACTGTTACAGGGTAGAACTCCTCATAGTGTTCGGGTTGTTTGTGGTTAATGCTGATGACAAACACCCCATGATGCTAGTAAGGAATATACATCTCTTGCAGAGAGTTTTTCAGTCAACCAGGGAGGGATTATTGCTCGGCTACAGCTCTCTGGCGGGAACTGCCCACAGGATCCATACAAATGACCACAGAGTTTGTAAGGATAAGACAGTTGTCAGGCCACACGCAGACCTATTTAAACTGGTATATTCTAAAATGGATGAAAACAAATGCAGCCCCTACCTGCTCTGTTGAAAATGTGGTTTATCTGATTAAGACGCACAACAACCAAGGGTAGAGCTTTCTACGCAGGCGGCCCTCATGCACCCGAAACAATGCTACAGGCATACCGCTCTCTGTCTCTGGGGGAAGAAGGAGGTCCTGTTTACGGCAGGCTGCACAGATTTACCAGAGAGAGCCAGTTGGCAGTCCCCAACTTGCAGTGAAGGGCAAAAGGCCTGCAAACCACAACTATAAATCACCCGCCACCACCCTTCAGTTGTGTCATGACATTTCTGTGGGGAGCTTAGTCACTCATATTGAAAGGAATTCCACGATGGGTGGACTTCAGTCTCCAGCAGTGTCGAGTAATCTGCTCATGACCAACATTATGCCAAACTGATACGGAGCACTTGCTAGGTATGGGGGCTCATGGCAAACCTACTGGACCCAACAGACTCTGAAATAAGGAGCAGAGTAGCACATGGTATCTGCAGCAAGGACAGCCATCCCCCTTTCAGAGATCCCGTCATAGTTAGACTTTCCATGGCCCTTGCCTCCAAAGCTATAGCTTCCTGGGCCCAACCACAGATACTTTGATAAATGGACCTTTTCCAAGGTCCCTCCCAAAGCAACATTTCTTAGGCCCATCTATGGGTTCTTTTTCACAAGCTACTCTTTGAAAATCCCTACTACAGGTGAACCTAAGATCCCTCCGATGTACATTCCGACATTGTTTCTCTTTCCAGTCGGCAGCTCCCGATTGTCATACTCTTTCAAACGCCCCTGCACCTTATGTCCAAGATACTCTCTTCTTGGGGGTGCTTTGGTGGCTCTCCATCTACAGTTCTTTAGGGTTGTTGCTAGCACGCATATCACAGTAAGTAGAGTTTCAGGAAAGCCGTTAAGGAACTTTGCTTCATTTCAGCTTGGGGATAGTTTTGTAGGAACTTAAATTTGTTCATGTGGTGATAATGGAAGCATTTGTAAGTAAGGTTTTGTTAGCCTGGCATGATCCATCTGCACTCACCTTGCGTTAACTGTAAGGATTACCAATATGCAGTGCCAATTGAAGGAATATGTGGGTCGAAGACAAGTTTCTCTTTCATCTACAACCGTCCATTTAAATCGATCACAGTGGATTAGGGACTTGACTGGCAGAGCACCAATCAGCGGTTTAAGGCAAAATGATGGGGCTCCCCTGCAGAATGTGATGAGGGGCCCCTGAATCTCTCATATCTTTACATAAATGAATTGATTTTGGACCGAATGTGCCCCCTTGAAGGGTTGGGGCTCCCCTTGCGTCGCAGGGGCCTGCTTTACACACCTGTCAACAATGCCAATTCGATGGTGGGTGGCGGATTCCTACTGTCCCCAAAAACGTGTAGTGGTTTGCTTGTTCTATGACACTCACCTTCTGGGGTTCTCCATTGTATGAGGTGTGTGATTGTTTACTCATAACTGGAATATGAACATTTGAAAGACAATCTCTGCTGTACCTACTATTTCACTAATTTACCATTGATTGCCACAAAACTAAGTTGAAAATCCCAAACTAAAACATGTTTTTTGCCTACTAAAATTCACAAACTCATATAGTCCATTTAGAAAAATAACAGAATAAAATGGTATTCACATATTTTCTGGGAGTGTCCTCTTTTAGTTGCATCACGCATTAGAGCAAGCTTTATAGTTCAATGATTAACAGGTAGGCTTTGCGTCTTCGAAGTGTAGCATTCTTCTGTAGGGCACCATTTGTTATGGTTGCTTGCTCGCTAGGCACTGTATTACCCTTTAAACTTGTGGTGAACAGAAGAGGAGGTTATGACTCGGAGAGAGTGAGTTTAAGTGAACCGACTCGGACCACCTAGAAGGGGACCGTGAATGCATCACCCTGTGTGAAACTTTGCTTATCCACACGTTTTTGCTCTTGAGTGGTTGAGGATAACCCTTTTTGCCTTATTAGTTACTGGTAAAGCAGAAATAAGCGTGCCCACTTTAATTTACATTTAGTAAGAGGCTAATAACCTGTTCTATATGTTATTCGATACATCGGCTAACGCTCTTCTTGTGTTGAAAAGGGCATAACACGGACCTGCTGTCAATTTCAGCTATCTTGTCGGTGCCGGTCTCATAACCTGAAGGAAGTCAACCTCATCACCTCGTACACAAAATGAATCCATGTAGCTCGTCTGTGGCTCTGTAATCTGGGTCTCCCTCTCACCCGTCTCCTCTTCTTCAGTGATGAGGAAGATCAATTGTTCCAGGAATAAAGATGGGAGCCTGGTTCCCATCCATAAGTAGCATGTAGCTGGCTTTGAATGGAAGTCTGCGGGCCCCCGCTCTGAGCCCGATTCTCACCTGTGGATCCCTGGCTGCAGAGGCGACGGAGTCCTGCACACCCTGCTGGATTGACGGTCTTTCCAACTGTCACTTTCAGTCACCCTCATTCAACATTCTATGGTGACGTCATAGAACTCTGCCTGAGAGTGTGACGTCGCTGGAGGTGCCAATCCACTCCTTCCCTGCTCTTACAGCAGAGCTGCCTTGCCCGTCCCGGCTGCGAAGCAGCAGGAACAAATATAATGATAATAACATTCAGTTATTAACATTTTATTTTTCCTCTAGTTACACTTCTTAAAAGCAGTGGGCGACGCTCCTCTGCCTTAGCTGAGGTGTCACCACTGGTTGAATCCATCGTTCTTTTGCTCACCATGCCAGCCCAGTTTGTACCCAGCCAGTACCCAGCCATATGCAAGTCAGTCTTGACCCTGCTCCTCATGGGAACAGTCCAGCCCGAGTTACCAGGCCAGGTTCTCCCTGGACCGTAAACAAGCATCCTGGAACCGGTTTCAGGGTATCGCACCTCATCAGCCAGGCTAGCTTGAATCCAGTGGCACAGCGAGCAAGGGACCCACATGTGGGCATACCTCTAGTCCCTTAGGGTGAACATAGCAAACACAACGAGATAAGGAACAGAAGAAAATGGCAAATGGCAATTGTGGCACCGAGATAGCGACGAGAAGGCAAGTAGGGAGATGGGGAGATTGTGACTTAGAATGTGATGGAGGTAGTGGGTGAGGAGTCTTGTGAAAGGAAGATGATGAATTAGAAATAGCTTGGTGCACGGTGATAGTGACAGAGACATCAGGGAGAGTGTTAAGGGAAATAGTAGAGGTAGGTGAGACTCTGATAGCTCAAGCCAGGCTCGAGTCTGTAGCCTGGCTGTGGCTCAGCTCGCTGTCCTGTTGGAACCTCAAGCCCATTGCGAGCCGAGCTTTCATGTGGCTTCTGCTCTACCCTCATGCACAGAGGTAAAAACAAAGTATTAACAATTGAAGTAAAAGAAAGTGTCTGATTTGCACAAAGTGAAACAAGAAATTCTGGATTACTCGCGGCTTCCTTGCTTAATCAAAGTGTGTGATTTTACACCAATATTTTATTTTACCAATCCTCCTTTTTCTTCTCTATCGCATATTAAAGTACCTTCAAATAGGAGAGTTCAGAACACCACCTGTACAAAACCTATTTGATTTAATAGACTATAATGTTGCTCTATCCATAAAACTGGAGGTCACATTCAGAGTTCCGATGACAACTGTCTTGCCTCTTCGTTCACTAATGGCAGCGTTGTCAGGGTGGGGGCAGAGACAGGAGCAGGAATGGTTCTAAGTTCAAGTTTAAAAACTATCATTTTTAATAAGTACTTCTTAGAGCAGTGCTATAGTGTGACGTACTAATGGCGAAGCTTCCACATGCTAATGAAATACACTTTTTTGAATTTTGAAGAGACTATTTTAAATGAATTCCATGATTGCGACTAGGGTACTGCAGCTCTGAGTTAGTGATTGTGTTCAGGGCACTGCAGCCAGAAGCTGTGATTGCGATTAGGGCTTTGCACCTGGAGGCAGTGATTTTGAAATGGCTAGAACAGCCACAGACCGTGATTGTGCTAAGACTACAGTAACCAGAGACTGTGATTGTGAAAAGGGTCATAGCCAGAGGCTATGATTGGGAAAACCGGTCCAAGGATGCTTGTTTCCGGTCCAGGGAAGACATGGCTTGGCAGTTCGGGCTGGACTGTTCCCATGAGGCACAGGGTCAGACTGATTTGCATATGGCCATGTCTGAACTGGGGTGGTGGAGTGAGCTAAAGAATGATGATGGATTAAACCCAGATCAGTTGGCTGGGGGTGAGTGTTTGATTTGCTCAAACGCTCCGTCCATCATCCCCTTTGGTATTGCTATGATTGGGAACAGGGCACTGAAGTTGGAGGCTGTAGTCCAATCAGGAAAGTGCAACGTAATGCTTTGCTTGAGATGAGCAGTGCATCTCAGAGTGTGGGATTGGGATAAGAGCAGTGCGGTGTACATTCTTCAACAGATCAGGAGTAGTGCAGTTCAGAGGCTGTGGCTGAGACGGGTAGTGCACTTCAGAAGCTGCGCTTGTGAGCTGAGTAGTGCAGATTCGAGGCTGTGACTGAGCGAAAGGCTGCACAGCTTTGAGTGGGATCAAGAACTAGGAGGCAGGGAGGCTCCATGGCTTTGGAGGCTGGGATGACGTGTGCGGGCCAGGTTAGCATGTGCATTCATCACAGGAAGCAGGTGGAAGCAGCTTGTTGTCTAGTGATGGGGAGTTCCAGCCTCAGGGCCCCAGGGAGACCCACACATGTTATTGGTGCAGCAAGAGCTCCCTGGAGAGAGTCCTGTGCCGAGAGCAGTGTTATTGTGCACTCTGGCTCAAGACACAGCTGGCTCCCACCGGCTCTTCACTCTGGATGTGCTTCGCAGCCATCTGGCCACTCCAAAGGCGGCTTCGTAACTGTCTCCACACTTCAAAAGTGCTCCAAACTCTGACCAGGCTCCACATCTGGCTTTGCGCCCTTCAGGCACCGCCAGAGCTTCACAAAAGCATTGCCAACCATGGACACCAAGGGGCTCTGGACTTTGGTGCAGCAGAGGCGAGAGCAGCTGGTGCCCAACGGGTACCATCTGCGCCAGCATGAGCTGCAGATCATTGTGCATGAGCCGGAGGATGACGGGAGGACAGAAGAGGAGTGGATGACAGAGCCTGAGGAGGAACAGGGGAAAGCAGAGAGTGCACCTCAGCCAGAGGATGGAGAGGTGAGAGGGATGACCGGTAATGAGAAGCGGAGAGATTGGTGAAGGAGTGTGTGTTGGGGACCAGTGGATCCATCAGAGTTGGAATGTGTAGTGAGGATTTCCTGAATCCAGTGAGCAGTGGAGATCTCAGCCTGGTACAGTTCTATCTGCTGGAGAGATTGAATCCGATGGAGGAGGGCATGGGCTGTTTTGTGGTTGTCCAGCTACTGGTTCCTCTGTCCAAGGTAAACTTTTGAAGGCACTCAACTATAAATGTATATAGCTGTACGCTACTCTTCTTTACAAGGCCACTCGATAGATCCAAGCTGGGATATTTTCTCAACTGTTGGTAAACGTTTTGGAAGGCCGGGGCATATCGCCATCTTGGTCAGAAAAACTGCTGGTTGTTGGGTAGCTGCTGGTAGTGGAGTGTCTGCTAGCTGGAAATATGGTATCTGCAGACTGTAGGGAATCATGGTATCTACAGACTGTGGGGATAAGCAGGCAGTGAAATGCCTGCTAAAAATTCAGTATCACCGGTATATAATGTCAGCACGGTATCTGCTAGTGGTGATGTGTTTGTAGTATCCACTGATAGCGGATTATCTGTTGTGGCAGGGTATCTGCTAGTAGTGTAATATCTGCTGGAGTCAACTTTTCTGCTAGTGGTGCATGTATCAGTAAGGGGTGGTTGTACCTGATGTCAGTGGGTGCTATTTGCTGGTGCTGCCGTATGTGCAGACAGTGGACTATGTGTTGGTGGGGTAGAAAGGCAGTTGCTGGCCTTGGAGTAGGTTATGTGCTGTGTCTGCAGTTCGTGGAATACCTGCTGGTGGTGAGATATATTGTGGCAGTAAGGTATCAGCTGGCGGTCTATCTACTAAGAGTAAAGCATCTGCTAGTGGTATGTCGTCATGGTTAATATCTGCAGCTGGTAGTGGTTTTGAAGAATCTTTCACTGGGTACCTGCTGGTGGCGGATAATCCACTGGTGATGTGGAATCTAGTGACATGGGGTATCTGCTTGCAGCATAGTATCTTTTGGGAGTGTGGTAGCTGTTGGCAATGTAAACATTGCAGAGAGTAAACTTTGTGGTAGTGGTGTACGCGCAGGATGTGGTGTACCTAGAGGAGGTGGGGTACTTGCAGGCTGTCTGATATCTGTGATATCTGTTGGGGCGGAAGCAGCTTTAGCTGCTGGTTGTAAGAAATCTGGTGGTGGGTGGTGGTGGCAATACAACTTGTGGTGGTGGCAGATATCTGTTGGTGGAGGTGATGTGATCTCTAGTGACAGATTAATGTCTGCTAGCGGTGAAATATGTCTCCTGGTGATGGGGTGTCCGCTGGGTATGTGCTGGCATATAGGCTATCAGCTGTTAGGGAAGTATCTGCTGGTAACGGTGTATCTGCTGGTGGTGGAGTATCTGTTGTTAGAACTGTATCGGCAGGCAGTGGGGTACCTACATTCAGGTGGGATATCTGCTGTTGTTGAAGAGTCATTATTATCAACAAAAACAATGGCCCAACCCGTGATAGATTGTCAGCTCAATGAATCATGTACTCACAGTTGATCATTTTCAAGGCTAAGTGAGGATTAGAGTTAATCTCCTCTTGTAGATTTAATCAAAAAGTATTCATTCTGTTAAAAAAGCAACCACCTAGCAATACTGATTTATTACAAAAAGGAGTTTTAATAGATTACTCCAAACACAGCGAGAAATTTTATATATACATTTATACAATATTCAAAGCGAACGGTAGAAGAAAGGGCAACGTGCTTCTACAAGGGTGCCGGAAAAAAGAAGAAAAAAGTGGTTTGGAGAAAAAGGGTGTAAGCCTCAACAGAAGAGTGACATAGGGTTTTATTTAGTTGAAAAAATGCTGCAAAAGATTCAGCGTATTATTCAGTCAGGCCACTAATAATGTTATTCCATTTTGAACATTCATACAGTCTTGACTGGCATGTATAACGTTTGAAAAAATAGTGGTCCTGTTTATGGAAAAGGGGCGTCGACGTTTCGACCCGTCTTGGGGTACAGGGGTGACTGGAGACCTCGACCTGCGGGTCTTCCTCAGGACGTGTATGGCACAGCCTTCGTACCGTGGCTAATAAGCTGTAGGCCTACAATAAATTAAGGTAATCTTTAGGTGGGTGCAAGGAATAATTCTTAAAAAAGGGAGGCACATGGACCTCAAGTGTTTTCTTACCCAATTAGCTTTTTATGGGATGTTCACAGTCCTCCTGCGTCTGGAAGAACGTGAAGAAACTTGGCCACAGTCCCACTCCTACAATTCATAAGGAGCAGTCGATATATTGATTATTGGTTCCCAACTGCATGGATATCATTAAGGTTTGTTTTCTCAAACAGAGGGGTGTAAATGCTTACCAATTTAGTGGTCGTGGACCTTCAACATAATTAATCGGGTGATAATGTCAGATGTAATAATACGGTTCTCATACAGGGCATCGTCCGTTACTGTAAAGAAACACATGATGGGTGTATTTACCACAATGTCATTCTTTACTTTGGGTAGTTAACAAGAATTAGAGATAGGAAAGGTTTTTTTTTCATACCTTTTAATGTTCTTGTATGGACATCACAGTTGGATGTGGAAGAATGGATCTTAGTCCTGGCGCCTGACGGTACTATAAGGGCATACAGGAAAGGGTGTTACCTAAACCATATGTTTAACTATATGCACCATGCTAGCCATACCGGAAAACCCGTTGTCTATTAAGTACCTTTTCGTATCCTCGGTGTAACCACCCTCACTGGGAAATATTCGCATGAGTGAGCGCCGTCCAAACTGGCAATTCCGTGCGCTGTATTGAGACATAAATGAAATCGGTATGGTCATGTTAAAGCCTAAGAGGGTCCAATTTAAAAAGGGGGGCTGGCGAGGAGCGGTTTCTTACCGAGTTGTTTGTCTGTTACCGGCGACTCGTCAGGACCGGACCACACGTAGCGCGATGACGTCACTCGGACGTATTAAGCGCTCGAAAGTGGATTAACATAGAAAAAAGACTCGCTCAGGAGCTCGGCTGACCCATAATACTGGAATTGATTAGGTCAATATACAGGGAATCGGGCAAAAGAGGAAAGAACTTATACTGTCACATCCCTGCTGGAAAAATCATCTATTGTTTAGTACTGCCACTTGTTTGCTAATCTCTTCATATTCATTTAACCCACGTTTTATGGTGTCGAATAGGTGTATAAAGCGGCATTCACGGAGGCTCAGTACATGGCTGAAGTCTCCTCCTCTGGGATGAGGTGTCACTTTTTCTAGGACACACCATTTTAAACTGTCAGGTGTATGTTCAAATTTTGTGAAGTGCTCCACAAGGGGGTTGTTGAAGAGTCTGCTGGTGGTGAGGGATCTGGAGTTAGTGAAATATCTGCAAGCAGCACTTTACCTGCAGGTAGTGGGGTATCTGCTGGTGGTGGAATATCTGCAGTTAGTGAAGTGCCTTGTGGCGTGATATCCTCTGGACATGATGTTGCTGCTGACAGTGGATCATCTGCTGGCACTGGAGTATCTGCTGCTAGTGAACTAGCTGCAGGCAGTGGTGTATTTGGTGTTACTGAAGTATCTGCTGGTGCTTTGATTATCTGCGGGCTGCTGGGTATCTGCGATGGTGAACTAGCTGCAGGCAGTAGTGTATTTCCTGGCACTGGAGTATCTGCTGCTAGTGAACTGGCTGGAGGCAGTGGTGTATCTGGTGTTACTGAAGTATCTGCTGGTGCATTGATTATCTGTGGGCTGCTGGGTATCTGCTAATACTGAAGTACCTGCAGACCGTGCTTTATCAGCAAACATTGGTATATTTAATGACGGCGGGGAATCTCCTGACACTGGTTATCTGTTTCCAAGTGGGATATGTTGAGGAGACGAGGTATCCACTGTCACTGAACTACATTCAGGCAGGGCTGCATCAGGAGGCAGCGGAAGCCTGCTGGCGGTGAGGTATTTGCCAGAAGTGATCTCTTTTGGCAGTGAAGTGTCTGCTAGTGGTATCTTTTTGAGGCAATGTATCTGCAGGTGAGGGGAGAACGGTATCTGCTGTTAGTGAAGCATTTGCTGGTGCCATGGGGCACCAGGAGTATCCTCTGGTGGTGGACTGTTCGGTAAGGGATGGAGAGCATCCTTTGTGTGGGGTTAACAGCTGTGTAATTGTGCATGGTAATACCTGTTCCTCAGAGGATCGTGCAAGCCAGATGTTGACGCGTACTCTTCTCAGAAGCTCGCAGCCTCTGTAGTTTAATGCATTAATTTTCTCTTGGAATTCCCCCCTCCTTTGGTTTCCTTTACTTCATATTTCGCCTCTTCTCCAGTAATACTACTGCAATGTATGGGCCTCATTTCCTTTTGTTAATGTTGAACGTTTTAGCAAGCAGCATTAACTCCATAAGCTATCTTCTAAAAATAACTGGGCTGCTTCACCAGATTGAGTTACTGAGCCATGGTTCTGTCATAAACAGTCAAAAGGCATCGCCTTCCATGTTTGAAGCGTTTGTAGGGTAAAAGGGACTCCAGAGAGGAGAAACTCTGCCCCTTCACCTTCATGGATTGATGTGCAGTTTAATCCCAATTTCAGGTTAACAAGACTGGTCAGTCCATAAAACCAATACAGACCAAACTATGCAATGTAAAATGAATAACGTTTGAGACTATTGGCATCTTTCCTCGAGGATAAGGAACAATTATTTCCCTAGCACTGGATCCTTATCAAAGGAGCATGTGAGCGGATGCGAGTGCCAGATTTAAAAATAATCATAATTGTGGTAAATTCTTATGACTAGAAATGATAAATAACGGGCAGCCGTAGATTAAGTGCGGAATGGAAAATGTTACATTCATTCGACAGCTACATTTTACTTCTCTGGATCTGATCTTCACCATAAATTCTTCAATATTCTACGTGGGGTCAAAATTTACCCTCCATTTAAAAAAATCTCACTTGGTTATTCTACATCTGGAAACGGAAGAATTAAGTGCATAATTCCCTCCAAGGTAGTTCCCGATGACTTCAGTTGAGTTGATCGCAGTTTGCTAAAGGTTATTTATATTTTTAAACATTTTAAGGCCACAGTCGCCAAGTTTTAACCCTGCTGCCGTCCTCCGTACCTGGCCGGACTAAGTGTATAACTTCATTTCCTTTGTAGTTACTTAAAAGTTATTTTCAGTTACTTAAAAAAAACATGGTTTACTCTTAAACCGCTCAATTAGTTAAATACATATTCCTTTTTTATGGCAAGAAATCCAACGAGCATAATCCCAGCTCTAATCGAAGGGCCTGGTCCATCACTAATGTAGAAGTAGTGCCCATTCAGCACCGTTTCCTCTCTGTTGCTGAAATTCATTTTTCCGTCCAATTATGAATCGCTCTCCTTTAAAGCTAATAGGCCAGTCTTCCCACAAACATCTTGGTGCACGTGCCGGCTCTGCGAATGTGACACAGGGGCCCGGGTCAGGACCAGGTATTGCGCGTGACGCCGCAGCGTGCGTGCCCGGACCTGCTGGAGCCGCAGGTGCGCTCGCCCGCATTCTGCATACACTGCTCTGTTGCTAGATGTCAAAATGTCCCGAGGGGCTCGTGCAGGCATGGGTGTCGAGCAACACGTGGATTCCAAGCAGCCACTTGTTTTTGTGGCCATGACTACTAACTAGATCGCCGCCGTGCGAACAGGATCGTATGGAACAACGATGGTGCTCAGACAATACTCAATTAAAGGAAGATGGGGTGGAGAAACTGCGGGTGTGATGAGTGGGCAGAGCTTTCCCCAATAAAATCTATCTCAATCTAGAACTGGCACCTTCACCAGTGGCCCGCGTAGAATGTGAAACCGTTCTGGAATTGGAGAAATGTATCTCGGAAATCCAAAAATCGGGGTCAAGGTTTGGCAGAGAAAAGGGGTGGAGCCACGAAGGGCGGAGCCTGAATCACTGAGTACGACAGTCAATAGACCGGCCGTACTCGCAAACATTTTCCATGGGGCCAGAAAGTTTGGTCTATGACGGGTCTGAGGGCCGCAATGATGTCAGCAGGGTGGTGGTGGGGGGCAATACGGTAGGTAGAAGGGAGGTGAAGCCTACTAGAGGGTGAATTGCACAATGTGAAACCAGAAAATGATTAATCCCAGCATCCCCACTTTAGGTGTGTGATCCTAGGCAATTACTTTATTTCACGTTTCCTCGTTTTTCTTCATTAACACACATAAGAGGAGCTTGAAAAACATGCCTTTAGGATGTATGTTGCACAGAACATTCTCCAGTGTTTCTTATTAATAAACTATAATGTTGTTCACGTAGAATAGGAACCCAGGCCAGCCAAAGAGTGCACATAACGACTGACTTGACTCTTAGTTCACTATTGGCATTGTTGTCAATGTGGGGGAAATAATTGCTTCTAAATTCATATTTGATAACGATCGATCACTTTAAAAAATACTTTTCAATGTTCTGATATATTCTGAGGTGAAATCGTTCTAGTTGTTACTGAAATGCACATTGCTTGATTTTTGAAGACACCTTATCATAGTTTTACACTTTTGTTGTAAGATGTCTTTGAAAATGAAGGTGTTCCTAAAGTTGAGTGGTTTAAACATCCTCAGTTACTTCCTTTCTTTAACTTCAATTAACCTTTAAATGTAGGCGTGCCTGTTTATTCAACATCTTTTTAATGTTAGTGCTGAGTCAAGTGACCATCATCCCAGTGCTGCTCTTGACTAGGGGTTCGCATGTAAAGGTCAGGAGGGCCGCATGTGGCCCCCGAACTGTACGTTGAGTATCAGTGACGTCGATATTTATTTTTAAAAAAAAGTCTGCTGTAAAGAAATTGGAAACTGGGGACATATGTGACAGTAAATCTGTTCTAAATTACTTATTTGGTCACAAAGAGGCTACATTTTAAAATAGCCTACAGGGTTAAAACACCTGCTTCAAAGGTTTTTTGTGCCCAGTAATTTTGTAGGAATTATAACAGCTTCAAGATAACTATGGTGGTTAGCGCAGTTCTTGGAGAGTTCTGTGCTTTGTCCAGTCACAGTTTTGAATAATAAAGCAGCATTGAGGGTTAATGTGCCTGCTGAAAAACACATTGTGTAATATGCAGGTCAGAGATATATTTTATTTTGAGAGGTAAATGGGCTACTGCTTTTGACACCAAGATCATTTTGTTACTTCCAAATTATAAGTGTCAAGCCTTCTAATTTAGCACAGTAATCTATTTACTGGCATCAAAGAGATAGATGCAAACAGTAAATTGTGGGTTTAGATCCTTATTGTTTTGTTCTCAATCTGTTGTTATTCTAGGAGTGCGAAAATTGATTCATTTGGAAAGTAATAGTCTTGTTAGTACAGACCACAACAATAACTGTTACATTTTGTATTCTGACTTTTTCTCGTGCCCCATTCTCTCTTAACATATTATGTCTACATTTATGGATGAGATGACATTCCTACACTTTACAACACTTATTGTGTTGTTTAACATTTCATGTACATTGATTTACACACTTGCATGATTTTTTGTGCGTGATTCCAGCTTCCCCTCTCTACTTTTCTTTTCTGGTTTCATCTCTGGAATGCCATATTTACCTCTTGCATGGAGGTTAAATGCATACGTGCGTGCACTAGGGAGATTGTGATTCATTCCCATTTATGAGTGACCTGGACTAGGTGTGCTAGAGGTCTGTGCAGAGCACTGGGACCATCTTGCTAAGTGGACAGCTCATAAGGATTTACATCCCGGTTCCTGTGACTTCGTCTAGCTACTTGTCTTGTTACATAGCGATATATGACAGGCTTGGTGCCTTTTTGTGGTCAGTGTCCACCTGTAAGACCATTTCGGGGCTCATCATGGGATGCAGTGTCCTTCACCGATTCTTTTGCTCTCCATCTGTTATGTCATTTTTTAGTTGAACCTTCCCAGAAAAATCCCATGCTACCACCCTGATCCGTCCCATTCAGTTTGACTTGACACCCTTGAAGTATGTTCTTTTTAGACATTTTTGGATAGGAATGTTAATTTTTGTTATAGCTAAGATATTCATTTTGGTGGAAATCCTGTCTACTAGTTGATGGGGTGAAGGCGGGCCGGGGGGCATTGATGGGCACGAACATCAGTTACTAAACAAGCATTGGAAATGCAATAGGTCTCGCATTAGAAAAGTTGGAGCTATTGGTCTTGTAAATGTAATAATTTTTTAAGTTATGTTTTTATAATAGCAAATGTATTAATTTTGTTATTGTAAATGTCAATATTTATAGAATTTGCATTATAGCATTATTAAAGCTAGATGTTTAGTATTCCCCTGTCTTACATGTATTGATATGACAAATCTTAATGGCTTATACATTTTATATGTAATTATTAATTACATAATAATTTTTGTAATGTTTAATGGCACTATATTAAAAAAAATTGTGAGCAGATTATGTGTTGCGTATGTTATATTTTTTAAAAATCAAGATTAAAAGTGTAAATTTTTTTGTACTTTTGTAATAAAGCTTTAAACATTGATACATTGCATTTTTGCTGAGAACTGGGTAGAGTGAGGGTGGTAGAGTGAGGGTGGTAGAGTGGTATAGTGAGGGCGGTAGATAGAGTGAGGGCAATAGATAGATAGAGTGATGGGGATAGATAGTGTAATTATGTGGTGTGTAGTTATGAGGCACTGAGTGGTATTAGGAGTGTATGTTGCGTTGAGCGCAGTGTAAATATGTAGCATATAAATATGTGGCACAGAGTGGTATTTGGAGTGTATTTTGCATTGAGTGTAGGGTAATTATGTGGCATGTAATTATGTGACACTGACTGGTATTTGGAGTGTATGTTGCATTGAGTGCAGTGTAATTATGTGGTGTGTAACTATTTGGTAGTGAGTGGTATTTTGAGTGTATGTTGCGTTGAGCGCAGTGTAAATACGTAGCATAAAATGTTGTTGCACTGAGTGGGTGTTGTAGTGTATGTTGCATTGAGTGCAGTGTAATTATGTGGCGTGTAATTATGTGGCACTGAGTGGTATTTGGAGGGTATTTTGCGTTGAGCACAGTGTAATTATGTAGCATTTAATTATGTGGCACTGAGTGGTATTATGAGGAGTGTATGTTGTATTCAGTAGAGTGTAATTGTGGGGCGTCTAACTATGTGGCACTGAGTGTTATTGTTTGGAGTGTATGTTGCATTGTAATTATGTAGCATATAATTATGTGGTATTGTGTGGATTGTGTGTAGCATTTAGTAGAGTGTAATTATGTGGTGTGTAATTATGTGGCACTGAGTGGTATTCGGAGTGTATGTTGCGTTGAGCGCAGTGTAATTATGTAGCATTTAATTATGTGGCACTGAGTGGTATTGTGTGGAGTGTATGTTGCATTCAGTAGAGTGTAAATGTGTGGCATGTAATTATGTGGCTCTGAGTGGTATTGTTTGGAGTGTATGTTGCATTAAGTGCAGTGTAATTATGTAGCATATAATTATGTGGCACTGAGTGTGTGAGGGTGCAGTGTGTGTGAGGGTGTAGTATGTGTGAGGGTGCAGGGTGTGTGAGGGTGCAGAGTGTGGGCGCAGTGTGTGAGAGCGCAGTGTGTGTGGCCTAAAGTAGTGTGAGTGTGCAGTGTGTGTGGGCTAAAGTAGTGAGAGGGCGCAGTGTGTGTGTGGCCTAAAGTAGTGTGAGGGTGCAGTGTGTGTGGGCTAAAGTAGTGAGAGGGCGCAGTGTGTGTGTGGCCTAAAGTAGTGTGAGGGCACAGTGTGTGTGGCCTAAAGTGGTGTGTGGGCTCAGTGTGTGTGTCATAAAGTAGTGTGAGTACGAGTGAGAACGAGTTCCAAGCCTGGTAGAAGAATGTTGGCTCGGTCATATTCCACAGCAGACGCCCCAGCCAGGCTGGTGGTATGACACCAGCAGATGCAATATTTAGCAATCAGACAGTGTCAGAGTGGAAACGGGCAGTCTGGCTGCAAGCAGAAGGCGGCAGAGGCATGGAGTGGGAAATCAACACTGGAGGAGACAGAAGCCCGTGAAGAAAGCACACATGAGATGGAGGAGCAGAAATCTGGAAGAAGAAAGCTTGAGAAAGTTGAAGGATGGAAGGATAGGGAGAAAGATGCAGATAAAGTCAGTGAGGAAGGAAACGATGGGGAGAACGGAATGGACCTAGAGCAAGAAATATGGAGTTAAAAGCAGAGAGGAGGCTAAGAGCTCGTGGCTAACTTAGAACATCTAAGCGGCCGAAAGGGGATAAGGAGGTGCGAGTGCACGCCGAGGTTATGGACTGAGCGAGAAGGGAGGGAAAAATGCCAGCAGCAGAGGAGCCTGCAGGCTGTTTAAGGCAGATGGTGTCTGCGCGCAAAGGACTGGGCGAGAAGGGAGGGGGAAATGCCAGTAGCAGGGGAGCCTGCAAAAACATCAATTACAACCAGTCCCTAAGCCAGTTACAATAAAATAGCTTTTATACACGCTGTGTCTTCTTTAGCAAACAGCCTGCAATTAAAATATACACGCATTAAAAGGCAAACATACGCATAGGAGGGACATAACAAGATAGTGCATAAACATGTAGGAAATCTAAATAAGCGGGTGCGGAAACGCGAATTATAAGCAGTTAACCCAAAAAATGTGGGCACATTCAAAAGCTACAGGGAAGTTGACTGTAACTGTCACGCTTCACAGGGAGAATAACGGTTTTGTAGAAATTAACAGTATAATAAGCAGATGCCGTGAGTCGAACATGGTTCAACAGATGTGTTCATTACGCCACATCATAGATAAAAACTCTAAAAAAAAATTGTTTTAAACACACATCAAATATTGTTCTTCACGGTGTCTGCATTTTAAGAATCTCTCTAGATTTTGAAGATATGTATGCTTAGAAGTGTCTCAGTGAGCTCTGCACCAGTCACGACAGTCGCAAGTTGCACTATATGTACAAAAAACACGTCAACCAGCAGTCAAAATATAGAAGACGCTATATAATGAAACTTTAAGTTACCAGCATTTGTAGATAGCTATTTTTAAGTATTTCAGAAGTCGGAATTGAAGCATTTTAGGCGCTTTACTCACCCATTCGACAGGACCTTCACTTCCCTTACCACAGTGCTCTGTTAACACCACTGAGTCAAGTGCTCTTAAGTAACCAGAAGTGCACACGCAGCGCTTTGTAAAGCTCCTTTATGATGAGTAAATAACGGACGCACTTTCCGTTCAGTTGTGCGAATCGCACAGACGGGAGCCACGGTGGTTTGATATCTCTGTGTTTGGTTAATGAAAAATTAGTTTGTCCTGTTGCCACCTGGATGACTAACGGCTCTTAAAGGGCTTACGCTGCCCACAAGCATTGGCAAAGCCAACAGCGATTAGTTTAATGTGCTAATAATACACGCCAATAGAAGCACGCACACATTTTATGTTTATGTATAAACACAATGAAGCCGTGCAGAGGCAGAGGAGAGACGGAGAATGAAGGGTACAAAGAGAAGGGAGGGGAGAGACAGCGAGAGAGAATGGAGGAGAGAGAGAGACAAAGAATGGAGGAGAGAGAGAGACAGAAAGAAGGGTTTAAAAGACTGGAGGGAGAGATTTGAGGAGAGAGTGAAAGAGAATGTAGGGGAAGTGAAGGAACGAGAATGGAGTGCAGAGGGAGGATATCAAGGGTACAACAAGCATTTAGGTTTCTGCAGCTTAGGGGGCGGAGCGGGGAGAGCGGCGATGAGGAAGAGACGTGAAGCAGCAGGGGCCTTTGAAGTGAAGTGAAGCTAAGCTTCACTTCAAAGGTGTGGGAGGTGTGAGGAGTTGTAAAAAAAATGCGGCTGAGGCAGAGCGCACGCTTGGGGAAGCTTGTGGGGCGGAGCGGGAAGAGCTGCTGGGGAACAGATGGCTGGCGATTTGATGCTGTGCACGCGCATTTTAGGTCAATGCGCTTGCGCATTGACCTAAAAGCGCACGGGCACAGCACCAAATCGCCAGTTGGGTAAAGTCTGTTTAAGTGCCTATAGTCTTGCTCTGCTCAATGCGCATGCGCATTGAGAGGCGAGACCTAAAAAGCAGGCCTAGACAGAGGCGTGGCTTATTCTACACAGACTGTTTCTCCACCTCAGAAGCAAGTGCCTCCAAAGCTGCCAAATTTCCCATCTTCTTACGTGTGACTTTTCGTATTTGCACAGCGTCATTGTGTGACATTTCCCGGTCTCATGCATGACACTTTGAGTGACAATATGACCCTGATTACTAGTCGGGTGGAGCGGAATTCTTGTGTAGAACCCACTCCAGCAATCCAATATTAGTGGTTTATTGCTTCGCACAGATTTTCTGGGCGCAGAAACAGTGGACCAGATTACTCAGAATGGGGTTGCAGTGCAGTGCGACCACGGTCCCCACCACCTCACCCATCAATCAAGGCTTGGGGAGGAGCAGGTAAGGTGCAACTTCCAGGCAATATTCTCCCCTTCCCTGCCACCCTCCCACTACCCATTTTCCAAAAATCTCGCCCAGGATGCATTGCAAAGCATGTGTTCAATGCCTCTGTTAACACTCACAAACTCTGGAATTTAGTGCGCAATTCTATCTGGTAAATCTAGGTCAAGACCATTATTCCCCATACATTGGAGCTAAACTTGCATTAGGCGGAGATATTGGCAATAACAGAATTTCTGGCCATCTCTCCAAACGTATCCGCGCAAAGTTTTATCGGGATCTTGATCTCAAGCTTAGTCGTTTGACCTAAGCAATGACATTTCATCCTCTAGTAGCAGAAAATCCCCCCAGAGATATAATCACCGACACTTGATAAAGGAATAGACTCAATAGTAGCATGAATCCCCAGCAGTGCAGACTGACTTACCTTGGGGCCTCTGGCACATTAGTACCTCCCTGCCAGCTATAATTCTTTAAGGGTGCATCTGCCTCCATCTCCTGCCTCATAAAAAACGTGCCCAGCAGTGTTCCCTTCTACACAAGCTGCTGGATCCTACAGGAACTGGTGTAATTGAACATTTCATACTCGAGAATGAGTACTGTTTGGAAACCTAATAAAATAGCCGATGCTGCACAACTGTAAATTCTAGATTGGAATGGAAAAAAAGCAGGACGTGCCCCAGATATAAGACAACCTGAGAGCGAGCGCTGCTTTTCAACACAAAAGTTTTAATTTAGGAAATACAAGTATTCAATTCACTGAAGTGTATTCTGAGAATTGGAAAGTAGTTCCTTTCTTAAGTTTAGTTTTGGAAATGAGTAAAGCAGTTCACAGGGACACAATTGTAGTGATTTTGTGGGTTAGACGTGGCCCGTATTTTAGCCTAGGGGCGTATCTTGGTCAGTAAAATTGGGGGATGGGGGGGTGTTGGTATGAACTTCAGATTTCCCAAGTCACACTAGTTAAAATACATAATATGGGAATCAGGGCAAGACGGGGACTTAAGGAGCAGTAGGAAGGGAGAGGAGTGCTGGTTGCCAGAGATAAGTAAAACTCAATATTATGTAAAACAACAATTTTTAAAAACTTTAAATCAGAGGTGTGTGTGTTTCTGTCTGCATGTGTGTGTAAAAATCCCATGTAGAATCTGACAAACAGCTCACCGTTTCCGACTTAAAGCACCTGTACCCAACTATTTACTACAGATTTATTTTTAGGGGGGGCGGGGGGCGAGTGCACCCTAAACTTCCAACACCCCCTCCCCTCCAAAGGTATGCCCTTACCCATACCTGTCATGATAGTGTTTGCATTCTTCTGATGGCAATTTTTCTGTATCCTTAGCATGCCCGTGGAACACGAACAGCCTCTAGATTGCTGGGTCTTTTTGAAAAGTTCAATGCAACGAGACATGTGTTACACTCAAAGGCAAATTAATTTAGTTACTCATTTTTACGGCCTCTAGTTCATATGCTGTATCACTTATGGTTACATTTAAACTAACTACCCACTTTTAGCGACCAAGTAGCCTCTTGCTGTGTGTGACTCCTGTTCTGGGTTTTTTATCCAACATCACATTGCATTCTGGTGCTTGTTGCCTCTCATTTTAATTGTAGCTTTGAGTTCAATGTCACGACATGCAAAGTGTTGCTGGTCAAAAGGCAGCGCCCAGAAATGGGAAAAAGTGTCAAGCGTGCCCTGCCTTTGTTGCCACCCCTGGCCTGCCAGCTGTGTGCCAGCTCAGCTCGGGTGGTGCTGCCTGTTTGGAGTTATAATGACGCTGCCGACCCCATGGCTGGTAATATTTAGATGCAAGAGGCTGGGAAGGTTGGACCGGGCTTCATTCGGAGTGGGAGAGAGGCAGTGAGCAGTTATGTCGTCCCAGTGTTTGCAGAGAGAAACGTGAGCAGCTTTGCAACAGTTCGAGAACTATAAAACACTGAAGACTTATTTTTAAATGACTTGGTTTTAAATATTTTCAGTGAAATAAATTATAAGGAGCTCATATTGTTCCTCTGCGGATGTTTTGCTCTCGGTACTGCCCCTCCCCGGACAACCACAAGACAATGGCTTCTGAGAGCAACGATTGGACACAGTGGATCTCGTTGCCATAACTCCCACCCCTATGACACTATGCAAACTGCAGGAACGTGCTTGTAGCGTCTGGCTGTGAGAGTTATTAACACGAATAGGGCCGTGAGTTAGTCTGAGCTATGAAAGAGCTTAATTTGCGTGACATTTCATGTAAGTGCAGTGATGCTAGAAAAATACCCAATTTGCGTTACTCTCACCCTTAATGAGTGGCCCTTAGCAGAGTTGTGCCTGGTATCACGTTTTAATTCAGTATTCTTGTTTTTACACTCCAAAATATTTGGATGGTTAAAGTCTTGAGCATATGTCTCGCGGGCTCTCAAGCAGTCCACAGTGTAGTGCATAGCAGGGCTGGACTGGAAATCAAAATTAGCCATGGAAAAAAATATTCAAACCAGTCCCACACTCACACTGCAGAAGGCTTTTTCCTTTGAAGAATACAACTCTCTAAAGATTCCACACACTACGGCTGCCTTCCAGTCCTCTAGAAGGTAGTCACAGTAAGACCGTTGCTAAGGAAGTCCATGCTGGGAGCCTACGACATGAACAATCTTACACCCATCTGTTTGCTCTTTCACGTGGGCATGGGGTCTTTCACATGGGCAAAGGGTGTGAAGAAGTGTCCATGTATTAAAATCAGGATTTTGCAAAATGTAATGAACGGCCTACAAATGGGCTTCCATTACATTCATAGTGCTAAGCAGGTGGTCCCATCAGACTCCATGATCTTCACCAGCTCATTGATAAAGTAGAAACTGGCAAGCAAGTTCTAACGCCACCTATCAAGTTCAGGCAAGAGCCGCGCCGTGACCGGCGCCTATGATGGAACTTTTTAACAATGCCTCCCTAGGCAGAATCTAGAACCTTCTGTATGTACTGCGGTGCCCGAGCAACCTTTTGCCGATGACCGATGGAGCTGCCCTATGCAGCGAAGAGGAGTTTCGCTTGGGTTCACCCCTCGGCCGTCACCTACCCAGCCGGACGTCTGACCCTGTTTTTCCTCGTCTCCCTGTTTTATTTCTTGCCCCCTCCACCCAATGTTTATGCTATGCTCTTGTAACTCATGTAACTATTCTCCAGCACCTATTTGGCAGTCACGTACACAGCTGGTCTTCTGACATTCTTTTCCTTGGCTCCCCGTATGGGTCTCCTTCCCTACCCCTCCCTCTTTTGATCCTTTGATTTAAACTGATGTAACTATATAACCCGTAACTCGCTGAATCAACTGATGTAAATTACAAAACTGTTTTTACCTACCACGGAGCCTGAGCAACCTTGGCGGATGCCCGGTGGAAAAGTCCTATGCAGCTATAGAGGAGTCTGGCCCCTTGGCCGTCACCTACCCAGCCGGTCATCTGACATTGTTTTTCCTCGTCTCCCCGTTATGTGTCTCCTTCTCTCCCCCTTCGATGGAAGAATGATGACGCCCCCTGGGCGGATACCAAACCTGTTTTTACATACCGCGGAGACCGAGCAACCTTGGCCGATGCCTGGTGGAGCTGTCCTATGCAGCTATAGAGTAGTCTGGCCCCTTGGCCATCACCTACCCAGCCGGTCATCTGACATTGTTGTTTTTCCTCGTCTCCCCGTTATGTGTCTCCTTCTCTTCCCCTTCGATCGAACAATGATGACGCCCACTGGGCGGATACCAAACCTGTTTGTACCTACAGCGGAGACCGAGCAACCTTGGCCGATGTCCGGTGGAGCTGTCCTATGCAGCTAGCAGCTATAAAGGTGTCTGGCCCCTCGGCTGTCACCTACCCAGCCGGTCATCTGACATTGTTTTCCTCTTCTCCCCATTTGTGTCTCCTTCACTCCCCCTCCCTCTGTGATTCTTTGATGCAAACGGATGTAACTATGTAACCTGTAACTTGCTGATCCTCATGTAAAGCGCTCTGATACCTCCGGGTCTAGCCAGCACTATAAAAACTTTGCAAATAAATCAAAATAAAATAGGCTGCAAGGTATTGACTTCAAAGCTGCATATTGTTTTTATTATTTTACAAATAGTAAAACTTTCAATGGGGTTGGGAATTAAGGAATGTGGTAGAGGGTGTGTGATGGGGGTTGCAAGCAAGAGTCTAAGGGATTTAGGTAGAATGGGAAGATAGCAGTGGGTATGGGGCAAGTACGTGGATAGTGACTGCTTTGTGTAAAGTGATCATATTGTGAAAGGGGCCAGAGAGTTGGTGGTGGCTCGAGAGTCAATTTGGGATAAATTGAGGTGAGCGTGAAATTTGACCAGCTGTAAGAGAAAGGAAGAGATTGTGGGACGTTCTGATCAGGGTTGTTCGGCAGGGAGTTATATTCTGTTAAGCAAACTGAAACTAAGTGCAGCCAAAATGAGTACAGACATTTTAGGTTTGGTGTAAAAGCCCAACTCTTGCCAGAACTTATGGATCACAAGAAAAAGACTGTATGGAGCTGTACTGTGAAAAGGGGCTTAGGCTCTGCTCATTTGTTGATCTTCCCAGTGGCGGCCCATGCAGGTAAGAGTGGAGCGGTGAGGTGGGGGAGAGGGGACTCGACGGACAACGAGGAAAAATTAATTATTTCATATTCTCTTGTTGTTGTCTGTCGAGTCCCCTCCCCCCCCCCCCCCACCCCACCCTACTGCTCTTACCTGCACAGGCTGCTCCTGGATCTTCGGCGCTAGATGCTTCAGATAGGGCAGAAGGTGTGTACTTCCACTCAAAAGAGCTTATTTGCACATTTTACCTTGTGGTGGGGAAGTCCTGTGCTCAATACATTAGGCCTAAGTTGGTTATGTTGGCAAACCGGTGATCAAGACTGTAGGCCTAAATGGTTCATTAGGAAACGTTAGGTCAGATGCCTTTTGTCTGATCTGTTTATTATGCAAAGTTGCAATGAATCAGACTCACTCGTTTGCTGTGAAATACACATCTTAAAGGTAATGGTTCAGACTTTGATTACACAGTTTTAAAGTCTGTGGGCAGGTAATTTGTTACATTAATTCTCATACATTTGCAGAGTAGGCAAGGATTTTGGTTTTGGGTATCCAGTCTGATCATGCTGTTGGCATAATATTTGCACTGTGAGACTTCTCCTTAGGCCCTCATGAGCAGTTGTATTTTGTTTATTTCCACAATAGTTTTGACTCTATTGTACAGGGGTCAGATTAATGAAACCTTGTTTTGTTGTAAGTAAAGCCATGCACAATACAAAGAAAACACACTAAAATGTAACTTTAGTGATGACCTCTAAATTGCCCATATGTTGTGTACATATTCTCGCTTCCCCTCATGCATGCTATCTTCCCCTACAATCAAAACTTTAGTTGATGAGGGGTTGACGCAAGGCATACAGAGAGAAAGTGATGGTGCCTGGATTATAAACTGGTTTGTCGGGAATCTGACTCATATTTTGTTTCCCAGGATCAACAGCTGGAATGAACCTAAGACTTTCCAGAAAAGTATACTGTATATTTGCTTTTCTAAGTAATAATCAATCAATCAATCAGTGGTTTTATAGAGTGTACTACTCACCCGTGAGGGTCTTAAGGCGCTGGGGGGTGGGGGAGCAGCTCCGGCTCAGTCGAAGGGCATGGACTTGAGGTCCTTCCTGAACGTGTGGAGGGTTGGGGAGCGTCTGAAGTTGACCAGGAGCTTGTTCCAGGATTTGGTTGCGATGTAGAAGAAAGCTCTCCCGCCGGTTCTGTTTCTGCGGATACGGGGGATCTCTGCCGGGGCGAGGTCAGCAGAGCGAAGGTTCCTCTTGGGTGCATGGAAACAAACTCTGTTGTTGAGGTATTTGGGTCCGATGTCTTTGAGGGATTTGTGGGCATGGGTGCGGAGTTTGTAAGTAATTCTCTTCTCGATGGGGAGCCAGTTGAGGCTTCGGAGGTGTTGGGTCATATGTTTGTGGCATGGAGTCCCTAGAATGAGTCTGGCTGCGGCGTTCTGGATGGTTCGGAGTTTGTGTATAAGAGTTTTGTTGATTCCGGCGTAGAGGGCGTTGCCGTAGTCTAGTCTGCTGGTTATGTGTGAGTGGGTGACAGTCTTTCTGCAGTCGGTGGGATCCATTTGAAGGTCTTGCGGAGGATGCGTAGGCAGTTAAAGCTGGTGGACCCGACGGCGTTGATCTGGCGGTTAATGGAGAGGGAGAACGCGAGGATTATGCAGAGGTTCCGAGCATGGTCTGTAGGGTTGGGTGGGCCCCGAGGACGGAGGGCTACCAGGTGTTGTCCCAGGCGGAGGTGCAGGGTACGAGGATGAGGACCTGGGTCTTCTCGGAGTTGAGCTTTAGGCAGCTGTCCTTCATCCAGGTGACTATGTTTCTCATTCCTTCCTGGAAGCTGAGTCTGGTGACTTCTGGGTTCTTGGTGAGGGAGAGGATGAGCTGTGTGTCGTCGGCATAGGATACGATGCTGAGACCGTGTTGTTGGACGATGGCGGCCATGTAGATTTTGAAGAGCATCGGTCTTAGTGAAGATCCCTGAGTTACTCCGCAGATGATCATTTTCAAAAAGAGGGAGAAGTCTGTTTGAAGAAGGGCATTCACCACTCTTAGTAAGTGGTAGGTCCAGCCTCAGTCGTGCCCTCAATTAATGAGTAATTACCAAAAATTGCTGGGCTGTTCAATAAGCTAGAGGAATGTACGTGTCCCCGTGGTGTGAAGGATGTTGTAGGGTCCCAAGGGATCCTACAGTTGGGCATCCATTATGTTGAATGTAATGCCCTCTCACACCCTTTCAGGTGTAATGCTTCATCATCTGGGCTTGATCCTAGTTGGGTCAGCGCTGCAATACCCAACAGGGGACACCTCAAAGAGGGGCTCTTTGGCGGAGATCTTTTATCCAACTGCCGTTTAGATGAAGTGCGGGTGTGGGGCCAGAAGTGCGGAGACGTGTGAGCGTGAGTTAAAATAAAGCTTGGTTTACCAAGAATGACTTTATTCTGGGGGTCCGTTGCTCTAATTAAAATGAAAACTATCCGGTAGTCCGCAGATGATGTCAGTGAGGTCGGAGAGGAGAGGGGGGGGGGAGTGTCTGATCATCTGTCTTCTGCCAGAGAGGAAGGATTGGTTCCAGTCGAGGGCGGACCCCTCTGTTCCTGCGTTGTGGAGCCTAGCAGCTAGCGTGCGATGTGAGACGGTGTCGAAGGCTGCGGAGAGGTCTAGGAGGATAAGGGCTGCGGTGACTAAAATGTTGACCATCAAAAGACGTCAGCTGGAGCATTTGCTAGGTCTCTTACTGTTCTTATTGTTCGACACCTATATTATGTCACTTTGCTATTATCATAAAGGTGCTCCTTAATTTGAGTCTGTATGTATGTATCCAACCATTACGTTAAGCTTTTACTCCCTGAGCTGATCAGCTATTATTGTGAAAGTGGTAGTCTAGAGGTGGACAGTTTGTTCACCTATTTCTAGGACTAATAAAAAAAACTAATGTAGCTTTACCTATTACAAATAAAAAGAAATCTACAATGTTGCGCCCTCCAATTGACTTCTATCTCAAAAAGCCTCCCTTATATTGCAAAAACCTTACATGAAAAATTGACTCTAACTTAAAACGTCTGATTTTCGCCTCTCCTTGAGTTTTTTCGAATGATATTCTTCTCATTCTACTTCCTCTGCAAGCATCCTCCATGTAGAGTAGAACCCTCTCTAGGTCTCAGGCATGTTTGCATTAATCTCAGTTTTCTTCTCCAAAGTGCCAGCACCTCATTTCGTAAATCACAACTACTCTTTCTTTGACACTATCCCCTACAATTTAACAATGCGTAATATTTTCTAATTGTTGATGTGTCATTCACATTCTGCTTCCGATCACAACAGCATACAGCATGGGGAAATGTCTGAGGCCACCTCGGCCTCTATTCTATGTGATTTGGGTTCTATTGCACATACCAGATGTTTTCATCTGACTCAAAATTAATACACTACAATGGCAGGATTAGTAGACCAGCTCTTTTTGTTTCCCTTTTTCTCCTTTTAATAGGTCCTGTTTCCTTTCTGTACTCTTATTTTGATTTATTTTTTAAAAGCACCAGGCAGCTTCCGGGGCACTGCTATTGGACAATTTTTTGCTATCCTATTTATTTACAGTGCAGGCCATCCCATTCGGCATTTGCCCCTAAACCAGGTGTCTTAGATTTGAACAAACAAAAGGTGATGAGAGGAATGCTTACAATTAGAGTAATCACTCAAAATTACTCAGGGTAGTATTCCAACGCATTGTTATTTTGCCTACCATGTCATCTCAGTTTGGACCCAGCCATAAGCAAATTGGTCTTGACACTACTTAAATAGGAACAGTCCAGCCTGAACCGCAAGGCACACAATCAAAAATGCAAGCAATCCTGAACTGGACCACAAGCAATCCAATACCGGTATCACCCTGATGGAGGCTCTTCAGTTGGTTGGTTACATTGGTGCAATGAGCACAGCACGCCTGTCTGGTCATACCCTTTTCACTTAGGGGGTACAAGAAACACACAAAAGGTGATGGGAGGAATGCTTGCTATTTGTTTGACCGCTGACGATCGCTCTGGGTAGTATTCCAACCCATTATTCTTTTGCCTACCATATCATGTCAGTTTGGACCCTGACATTTGGAAATCCATCTTGACTCTGCTTCAATAGGAACAGTCCAGCCCGAACTGCAAAGCCAGGTAGTCCCCAAACTGGAGCTCAAGCAACACATGACTGCTTGGGGCTCTTGAGGCGGCTGTAGCTTAGTTCTAGTGGCACAGTGAGCACAGGCACTCATGTCTGGGTATATCCTTGCGACTTATAGTGGTACATCAAACATACAAAAAGCGATAGGAAAAATCCTTGCAATTTGTCTAACCACTGGCAATCACTGGGTGTAGCATTTAAAATCATCATTCTTTTGCCCACCATGTCACTTCAGTTTGGACCCTCCCATATGCAAATCAGTCTTGACCCTGCTGCAATAGGAACAGTCCAGCCCAAACTGCAAGGCACACAAGCAGGAACATAAGCAAACCAAGAGCGAGTCAGTTGGGTGCAGCTTGGTTCCAGTGGCCCAAAGAGCATGGGACCCACATCTGTCAAACTTTCCACTTAGGGAGATACATCAGACACATGAAAGGTGATGGGAGGAATGCTTGCAATGTGTCTAACCACTGGCAATTGCTCGGGGTAGCATCCCAGCCCATTCTTCCTTTGTCCACCATGTCATCTCAGTGTGGACCTAGACATATGCAAATCAGTCAGGACCATGCTCTTCCAGTAGGAAGGGCAAGGCCTGGTACTCCCCAAACTGGAACACAAGCAACCCAAGACTGGGTTTGCTCTGATTGAGGCTGTTCAGTCAGGTGTAGCTTGGTTCCAGTGAGCACTGGACCCACGTCTGGCCATGCCCTTGCCACTTAGAGTGGTATATCAAGCACCCAATTATAGACTGTGCATATCATATTATTGTTTTATTGTTCCAAGAAGATACATTGTTTCTAAATAAATGTGCAAGTCATGTTGGAACGATATAGTATGTACAATACTATCCCAATATTTCCACCCTCTGCTATGTTTAATTTAATGCTTATTGTTTATTACAAGCACATGCATGCAACTTTAAGACGATGAAATGTTTTCTTTTTTTATATTTTTATTCCACATGCCTGTTGAGTTTGTGTGTTTTAGTATATGTGTGAGTGGGTGCATGCAAAAATGAGTCAAATGGTGGATGAATAGATGCATGAGGGAAAGGAGAAGTGATTGAGTGCGTATAGAATGTTATTGAGTGCTTAAACTCGCAAGTGACTGAAACCAGACCTTTGTACATAGCCAGTGTGCGTTTCTGTTGTAACATGAGGGTACAGCACTTTTCCTTGGATTCGTTAAATCATTTTTAGGTCTTGGCCTGCGTAGGCTGCGCTTGCCATTGGAGAAGAACTTTTTGCCTGTCACTCTAAGCCCCGTCCGTTTGGGATTGAGGGGCGTGTTTTTTCATGTCCTTTCTCTCCGTGACGTCTTCAGGAAAAAAACATGCCCCCATCACGCTGCCTGCGCGCCCAAGTCGGCTCTACATTGGTGTTCCTTATTAACCAATCAGAGGCAGCGTGAGCAGATCACAGATAACAGGTCGTAAATGCCCCCAACCAAATAAATGTGAAAAGGGGAGGTGTGGCGTGTGAGTAGTTTAATTTGTTATGTTATGTTATGTTATGTTATGTTATGTGGTTTTTATTTGGCGCACAGATGCTCCAGCTAAGGATTTTGTGACAAAATCGTGTGTGTTCCTGTATTTGTCCAACTGGCTGAGGCTCGAAATACGAACCCTGCTGTTGGCTGTAGTGCCGCAAAACTGCACAACAAACACAGGGGTGGGAGGGTACAACGTGCCCTGGCAGCGCTCTCCCACTCACACGTTCAAGGGTGATGGTGTCTGCCCTGACGGCACCCACAGGCTTTCGGCTGCTTCCTACAGAACCATGCATGCCCTGATGGCACAGAACGCAGTGAATATATACATCCTTTGTCCCAGCAACGTTTCAAACGATGACAACAAATACCCCTTGCACAATATAACGCACTGCGCCCTTTGTGCGCCGTCGCATTGAGCGGACTGGAGCGCGAGCTGATTTGTTTGGCCATTGAAAAGCCACAATGAGCACCCACCAGTTCACTGCAGCATTTTTGCAGCGAGCGGATCTAAGCAACGGAGCCGAATTTATTTTCCGAAATGTGCAAAGTACATCTCTGTATTTGAAAAACATGTTCACAACCTCCTTACAACAGCCGTAATGACTACTACTATTACTTTGTGTCTGTAACAAGATGCTCTTGAATTGTGTTACTTTCTGCCTATCAAACTATTTTCTTTTAGATTCAAAACGGCATCTGGAAAATGCGACATCACTAATGAAATATGCGTGCCCCACTGAATTCTAAGCCATTGCATCAAAATCTCAGTGAATTAAAAGACCAATACATGTCATTTTACACCCAGCATGGCTGCACCTATAAATTGTTTCACATTCGAGTCCCACCACTGCATCAAAGCAAACAACTGAAATTCAAAATGGTAATATTTAGCCCGAACACCTTAAAAACCTGCACTTTAAATACATTTAAAATTACAAAATTCGAAGAATAATCAAAACATTACATAGGCCATAGTAATACCAGACAATGGCATAACTGTTCCAGAGATACATGCTCCGTTTTAGTTTACATTTGATAAAGCATTTTTGTCCTGGTTCCTGTATTCTGTACTACTGTTCCCTAGGACTCCTTCCGCCAGATACTAGGCCCAGTCACGCAGCCAGGGTAGAGGAACCAACAGCATGTCCTGCTGGAAGTCATCCGCGGGGGACACCCCGGGCCTTAGAGTACACTTGGAAAAAGATCTCAGCTTCAGATCGGATGCTCTCCTTGGCCAGGGCAGTGTCTGTCCTGTTGGCTGCCTCAGCATCTGCATTTCCTAATGTTTGGAGCTCCTCCTCGCCTGGAGTAAGGGAGTGTAGGGCACAGAGGTAAGTACAACTTACTGCTGTGCAAAGCCCCTTGTTTTCTGGATCTGCAGTGACTTTCTCTCCAGTGACCCACATGCTACCCCCACTCCCTTTAGGTCTATGTAACTGGTGGAGCTGAGAAAACGGACTCCAAGGGGCGCTGGAGGGCCTAGCAGGAAGGGAGAGCACAAGTGCCCCTGGACATCCCAAAGTGTAGTTTATGGTATCTTCGGAAAACGTTCCCAATTCTCTGCGCCCCCTTCCCAATATCAGTAGGGGATCCCATAAATAGGTAGGAAGTGGGGAAGTATGATAAACCGGAGTGCCAGGAGCCATTTGTACTATTTTCATGAAATGTAATTCTGTGTTTGTCTGTAATGTTGTGTTGCCTATATATTCAATATTGTGGGTGTTGGGCACTGTGTGTGTGTGTCTCTGTGTGTGTGTGGCTCTGTGTGTGTGTGTGTGTTGGGCTCTGTGTGTGTGGCTCTGTGTGTGTGTGTTGGGCTCTGTGTGTGTCGCTCTGTGTGTGTGTATGGCTGTGTGTGTGTCTGTGTGTGTGTGGGTGCAAATGTAATGGGGCTCGCATTTGCGAGAGATTAAGCTATTGGCATTGTAAATGACAATGCCATTTATTTATATTTTAAAAACAAAAATAATGTTGAGCAATGCCAATAGCTCTAACTTTAACAATGACGAGACCATTGCATTGTAAATGCTTGTTAAGTTTCTACTCAGTTGAATATGGTGGGCCAAAAACATAAGTTGGCATCTACGTTATTTGGTTTGGGTGCTGTTTGGGGCTTTAGAAAACATCAGTCTGGAGCCCTGTGACGTGCTGAGGAGAAATACACGTACACTGCACTCCAGAAATTACATCTTCCCTGATTAGGACTATCGAATTACTTTATTGTTTTTAGGGATTATATCATAAGACTTGATTTTTTTTCGTTTTTTGTAAAGTTTACAAAACTGTTAACATTTAAAATGTTTTTCAGAAGCTTTCATTTCAGCCACCCATTTTCTGACTATATAGACATGTGTAAGTGTTTTGTTACAGACCAATGCCGCTGAGTTACCATCTTCGCCCTTAGTTATATTTATGGCTCCCGAATTCATAGTATTTTTTTTTTTTACATTTCCGTCTGTATTTGTCCATATTTATTTTGGGTTTTCTGGAAAAATGAAGCTGAAATTAGTATATTTTCACATGTATTTAACCAGTAATTATGCACTCATGCTTGAATGCCTACTAGGTTTCAATGTTGTAAACCCCCACAGAAGCATTGCACTTATATAAAAATATGCATATTTCAGTATCAACCTTGTGCATATCTACTTCTGTTAAAGCCTCTTTACTAAACTTTCTATCTTTTTTAGCCCCCTTACCTACCAATCCACACAGCTATTGGCCTGGCAGTCATGGCAGACAGTATTTAGAATCACTCAAAAAGCAACCCGATTTCTGGTTTTATCCACATTTAAAAATAAATACAGACAAGAAAATAAATGTTTTCGGTCTGTATCTGTAAAAATGAGTAAAAACTAAAAAAAAAGGGGAGTCTTAATTATAAATTACTAACATTAAAAGTGTTTTCCAGCCTTTGCGTTTTTCTGCATTGAGCCGTAGAACGAGGGACCAAAAATATTGGGAAGAAAGCTTTCAAGAGAATTTAAAAAAATGAAATGCATTTCAACAATACGACCAAAACATTACAACGGAAGACTGAAAATATTTTTTACTTTTCAAAAGTGTTTACATGTGATGTCTTAAGGTTCAGGAGCCATGTGACATCACTTCCTATATTGTCATTGGGGTAAATGGGCCAGTGATGCGACTTCCAATACAGCATCCCCTTGGTGAATTGACACCCTTCGTTTAAAAAAGATGGTGGGAAACACGTATCCACCATGTAGACATTACTCGCACCCTGCTGTGGGGGCTACTTTCCGGGTTGCTGCCGCACACGGAGCATCTAGGCACTAGATTCCAAGTTATTGGTAAAAAGGAGGATGTACCCAGGTAAAGTAAAGAGGGTGATGAGTATTAAAAAGGTATAGCTGTAGGGAACGGCCGGGTATTACTTGGAGGTGCTGGTGAAGCGAGGGTGATCAGCAGTAGCGACTGGAAAGTCGGGTGTGATGATCAGGGTGTTTGTTGATTTCTTGTATAATGTTTTATGCTTCCATTGCCTATGATCGCCGGTACTTGCTGAGAAGCGGGTTGCTTTGCTAACACCCAAACTTGCAGGCTTGCATGGATAAGATACGGCCTCTCCACATGTTATGTATGATACTTGGTGGGTTAGGAATAGAGCTGGAGTTCAAGTCCACCGGGCCCGTTGTGACTTTACATGCTTCCTGATTGTAGGTGCCAGCGAGTGACGGGATCCGGCTAACCATGGAGAGCGCCCTGACTGCCCGGGACCGGGTTGGAGTTCAAGACTTCGTCCTGCTGGAGAACTTCACGAGCGAAGCAGCGTTCATTGAAAACCTCCGGAAGCGATTCAAGGAGCACCTCATCTACGTGAGTACCACTTCTGTGTCCGTGCACGCACGCGGCACGAGTTCATTATGACATCATGTGTATTGCAGTTGAGTCTGTGCTCGCGCAGCGTCTCGAGATCCCGCCCTCTGTTTACCTTCAGCGGGTCACGGTGTTCTCGTTCCACGTTCTTGGCTGTTGTGTCGAGTGGCCCCGGAGGCTGCACGTGTCAAGGTCTGTTGGCTCCTTACTGTAAACGTCAATAGATCTTTATTCGAGTTACTTCCTGGACTTGTCTAACCGCCGGAAGTCGGGCCCCCGGCACTAGGTTACCTGGTCCCCCTTCTCTGATGCTAGTGTTACTGCGGTCACAGACCTCCAGGCCCCTCTTTCCTGTTCTTTTCTTTCTGTCGGCTTTTCTGTTGAGCATTGAATGCACTATTGGGTTTGCAGACGCTTACACATACCGAATGGAATGAAATGACGATGACTATCAGGCCTTTCCCTTTGCACCGTGTTGTTCTTTTCCTTTTTCCAGTTCATTCTCTCATAATAGTCTGGCTGATTTTTCTTTTTGTGCAAGAGAAAAGGTATAGCGTACTTCTTCATGGTAGTGTGGCTACTGCTGCAATTCACAACCTTGTTGCGTGGGACTGTGCGCCACCCTGTAATGGTTTGTTCTTACTGTCACACAAGGCGTCACCTTATACTGCCCCATACCATAAGGCTTATGGTATGGGGCAGTATACCTCCATGCTGTGTGGGGCAGTGTGCAGTCATATTCTGCGGGGCAGTATGCCAGCCTCTTGACCTATTCAGTTTGAGGTTTGCTCTTTCACTTAGCTGTATCACACAGTCTGTCCACCTTGTTGTGTTTGGCAGTGTGTTGGCATGTTGAGTGGGGAGGTGTGTTGCTGTATGTTGGGGTGTGCTGCCATATTGTGCTGGGCAAAAGACAGTTGAATTAATAAATGAAAAATGTAATTCAGATAAGCTGTAAAAAGAGATTAGTTAAATACAAATAGAGAGTCAATCAACAGAAAATATTGGAACTGTTGTAATCTATTCCTATTTCACCCAGGTACTTAAGCTCATTTGTCCTCTGTGGTTACCTTTGCTCCTATTATCCCCACTCTGGACTATACCATTTCCCTCATTCCATTCCTCCTTCTACCACCCTTCTCTTCTTCCCATAGAATATGGTTGGAATGTTCCTGTAGTAGGGCGAATGTTCCTCTTCTTTATGTCCTCTCTCTTTCCCCAATTCCCGTTTGTCATCTGTCACCGTAGAATGTTGTGAGTGCACAGCTCAGTGGAAATGGTGACCAGCAATTAACTCACCTTGTTTTCTTGTGAAGATCTTGTTTATTTATCACAACAGAAACCTCTTTGGTAATTAACTTTTGTTTGACAAACATCGACACCCCAATACTTTACTCAAAACTGCAATTGAAGAACATCTATTTGGAGTACCTGGAAAAACTTTTTTTTCACATGTTCCAGGAAGTTGTATCCACATAAAGACGAAGAGCAAGAGTCAGAAACTTCTGTGAAAGAGATACGTTCCAGTTCAAAACAGAAAAATCTGATGACTTTATATCATGATTTGTAAATCTTACAATTCAGAATTTGAAAATCTGGTGAATTAATATATTTATTTGCAGTCATGTATTGTGTGCCTTTAAACATAATAAGCCTATTAAAATTCCTCTATTGCCATTGTTAAGCAATGCAGAAGATTTTCCAAAACTTAAAAATCTACAAACCGTGAGAACTTTGAGTTCTCCGTTCCTTATTAATTCTGTTGTTTTCACCTTGGACAGATCTGCTTGCAACCAAAGGCTGTAATGCAAAAGATAAAGTTTTCTCAAACTTCTGCGTAGCTGTTCTTATGTACTACATTCAATTAAGCCTGTATGAAAAATTCCTTTTGAGAGAAATTAGTTTCAAAGAATCAATTATCGATTCAGGACCCCTCGTTCAGCAACTCTAGCAGTGTAACCCAGTGGTAATATGGTATGCAAAACAATATTACCTCCCCAATACACCACTGAACATTCAGAGCAGGCTTCAAAACTAACTGTACCCTCATACAACAACCGTGTTAATTCTTTCAACAGGACCATTCCTGTTTAGATAGTGTAATTGTCTGTGTATTCTTGATACCGTGTTCATTGTTTATGTTTCTGAGAAGTGAATTGTACACTGTTATCTCTCATATTTGTAATAAAAAGAAAGAACCGGGGATCTAAAAGTCAATAATGTAGCTGGCTGGCTTCAACTCCTCACCGAGTGAGTCGGAACACAAGTCACATAGAAGCCCACAAGGACAGAAAAAGCAAGGAAACCGAGAGCAAAAGACAAGTGATTACTAGTGAGATCCAAAAACAGCTAAATTGATTCCCATCAATGTATCGAAGTGATCAATCTCCTCATTTGGTCATCCATCCATCAGGATGGTATGTCTCTTGATCATATAGACTTGTTGCCATATCCACGATAATTGGCTGGATTGGATCAGACCCACAATCACTTTAGACCAAAAATATGTTACTAGATAGTAGATCACAAGGGAATTCAGTGCAGTGCAAAACACAAAAAGTGGTGAGTAAAATAGGGTGATGAGGTGGAAAAAGAGGGAACTTTTTATTAGGATACCGACTCATCCCCTTCATAAAACTTGTATGCGTCCTTATTACAACCCAAAATACCTTGTGTAGAACATAAGAACCGCATGTTGCTCGAAAAGCCCGTTTACAATACTTCGGCCCGTAATCTCTCATCGAACTGGGAAAGATCTCTACGGAAACATTTTGTAAAAATTCTCCACAACAGCATCACTGTTGAGATGCCTTACTGAATTAGCTCTGCCCATTTAGAAAAAAAATCGATCAGAACTAAAGTATAAATCTTTCTGTGACACCAACTTTCATGGGATGAAAATAAGTCCTTGGCAAAATCTTACTGAGGGCTATGGGGAAACCTGGAATGATTCAACTTTACACCTTGTAACTTTAATGTTGTATGTGAGTTTAAGAATTGAGAACAACACTGTACAAACCCTGAAATGTGAACATCCACCCACAGCCACCAAAACGCGGCTCTAACCTTTTAAGATACTTTCTCGCCCACATGCCCAAAATTAGGCAAAGTAATCATCTATTGGTAAATGGTGTTAGGAGGAATAAATTAATTACCTTTTGTGAGACCACTTTCTCAACACTTAATCAGTCTGTTAGTTTTTCAGATAACTTGCAATCTTAATATCAAAAGCTTTTCTTTAAGCTAGTCTTTTCTCAAGTGTTTTCTAACATTCGACAGCACTGCACCATTTTTAATTTCATCAGACCAAAATCTCAAACTAGCCACTTGATCTAAACCACTTGCGGCATCCTTACTGGTAACAACAACACCTTCAACAGATTTGGAATCCATGAACTACTTGTTGGTCGTAAATAAAGTGGTAGGATCCTCTCTGGCATTTGACACACCAGAAATATAAGAAACATGAGCAAGCAAATGCTTCCCTTTCAATAGTAGGAATATCTGGACGGTGCACAGTACAAAGATCTGAAAGTAAAAAGACAGTGTATTGTTGTCTAGACATCATTTGGCTAAACACAACATCAACATCCTGATTATTGGTGTCTTCCGTTAAAATATTCGTGGGGGGGGGAGGGGTGGAGGGCAGAAGCGAGATGGCAGGGTAATAAGACTCACAGTGTGCTCCTTTGCCAGCCCAACGTGATCTGTGGCCATCTGACACCACTAACCCTACTGAATTCGCTGGTAACCACTGGGGAGCCACAAGAATCACTCAAGAGGGGCCCTGTGGTGCCTAGTGGCACGATGTACTCACGGTGGGAGCCATTGGAAGGTGTCTGGGGAATCACGTTCCGCTCAGAAACTGGTGCTCGGGCCCAGTTGAACGGGGATCAGACACCTGAGAATCCCCCGCGCTGACCAGGAAAGGCAGTGTTTTAGCGATGGGAGATGCGACCTAGTGGAGCAATGAAGAAGCAATTGGCTACGTAGGGGTGGTGCTACAAGAGTCAAATAAGGCAGGGGACTGAGCGAAGAGTCATGGCAGTATAGACCCTGGAACCCACTGAGCAGAGTTGTTGGGTCCTTAGTAGACCGCAGAACTGGCCTTGTTTTGTGGCCAATATTGTAGAAGCAGGAGAGCGCAAGGGGAGTCTGACTACTTGCTGAGCCTCAGGCAAGAAAAGGCCTAATAGCAGATTTTCTGGAAACTGAGTCTACACCTGCATTGCACCAGGTGAGCTGGGCAGCAAAAAATATAGATTGGCCAGATTAAGATTTCCTGGTCAGGGAGCCCAAGAAGCTGAGCAGACCAGGAGAGGGCCTATTCAACTTATTAGTGGGGTTTCACTGATAACGTAACCCCCTAGGATTCCCGAACTAAGTAATCTCAATGAGAAGTTGTACATGCACGATTCAGGCTAGGCACTGTAGAGCTACATTCTTGGTTACAGTGCCACTGTACTGGGTAACCTATATATATGGGCCTAGAGGTGCACAATAGAGGTCTGCCAGTGATGGAAAATTCTGGTCTCATTGGAGCCTAAGGGGGCTAGTACCGCGGAACCTGTGAGTTTAAGTGGGGACATATTGGAGAGCTCCTGGTTCCCCCACAGGATTAGGCTTACCCCGAGTCCCGCACTCTGACCCTCCAAGAAACAGTGCTGCAAAGGCCCCAAGGGGACAAGCAACAGGCAGCGGCCAGAAATTAGAGAGTACCATCAGAGATATGCTGTCCTGTACGGGGTCAGCTAAATAGGACTCTGTATCTAAAGACGGTGGCAACTCACCACCATGCAACTCCATGCTTTTGGAGGACAGCACTTTATAAGAATCACAAATAACATGCACATTCATGGCATTACTTTTCCAGAGGATAGTCTCTTCTTTAGAAAATGCAGGAGATGCTGAGGAAAAAGAGGCCGAGGTGCTGCAACATGATGTCCTATCACGTAAAGACCAAGTATCAAAATCCAACCTCCTACGGAAGGAATATTAGAGCTGCTCAAGGCCACAGAATATCTGTAGGAAAGGGTTTCCAGGGAACCTGGAGCAAGAGGAGCATTGAAGCGTATGTTAAAGGACTGTTCCACAAGATCATGCACTGGACATTCTAACATGTCTCCAGTTCTACCAGCTGAAAGTATTTCTACTTGTGGCCGCCAGGGAATTAAAACACATGACATTTGGAGGTTACATAAGATTGACTTTTGGAGGTTAAATAGGATTGCCCTATTTCAGGATCTATCTGCCATCACCTTGTAAAAGCGACAGGAGTTTAAAGTGGTCAAAGACTCTTGGAGAAGCAAAGAAATCAAATACAAAAGTGACCGCCTTTTCTGCATCCTCTCTACATTGGAAGGTATCCAGCACCAAAGGAGACCATTAGCAGAGGCTTGTTATCTTGTCAATCTCGCAGATCCTCACTCGGACCATTGGTGTTGTGAAGGGGCATCTCGAGTCACATCTCTAGACCCTGAAACCAGAGAGCTGGAAAAAGGGTTGAAGTGCAAGAGCAGCAAAGCCATCAAAGGAGGCATAAGAGTCTGAACGACAGGCTTTGCTATCATAGCTGCTCAGACGTGCCCAAGCCCTGGAGACCTGAAGGTGATAGAAACTGCAGTATAGACTCACTTTGAGCCTAGATAAGACAAAGTGGGGATGGCACAGGGGATTTGGCTAAAGACTTGACTAAGGAGTCGGTTGGAGGAGCAGAGGGAGGCAAGCACATTATGAGTAACAAGACGGCTTTATCCAAAAGTGAGCTAGTCACTAGCACATTTGCCCATGTCCACATTGGTGGGGCAGAGTTTCACTCTGTTTATGTTGAAAAGGTCTTGGAAAGTTGGTCTTGGGAAGGGATATAGGTTTATGGTCACGGCAGGTAAACACATGACTGCATTCCAAACAATAGAGCTGGCACAGAACATATCATGACCCTTATATTATAGTGGGGGCAAGGTCAGGAGCTCTTACTGTTGAAACATGTGTCTGATCTTAAGATACTGGGCTTAATGTTCGAGCTCTTAACACACCTGTCAAAAGTGGAGTAACCCTTTCTTTACTACGATTTTCTGGCTGTTAAACATGCCTCCTTTAGAATCATCTGGTAAAAAAAGATTGGCACAGGCTCCGATCTCGATGGTTCTTGTACCAGTATCTATCCTCGGACAGAAATAAAGTAGTAGGGTTGACTATCCTGCTATCGAACACTTTAAGGGAAGGATGAAAAATACAGCCTCAAAGATACCAGGGAGGTTGCCAGCTTTCAGTCTCACTGGAAGATTACACTCGCACAGTAGCACCTAACACAAGGACAAGGAAAATTGCTTAGAACCTCTATTCTACTTATGCTGAAAACTGTGTAGTCGCTGAGCGTGGTGATGTGTAGTGATAAGGATAGATCAGCAGGGTGGGGCAAAGAGATGGGGCAATGTCTTCTTCCTGTACGCAGTGGCTGACAGAAGTAAGCCTTAAACACACAGGGACACCTCAATCTGCTCACTAGAAGCTAAACACACACTTCTCAGGGACACACCAAAATGTTGCATGTATGGATTATTTTCTCTGCTCGACGCACATGCTGGTGCAGATGAAGACATTCGACATAGGGGTACAGTCTGTCAAATCATGCACAGACCCAGGCTAATATACAGTTACCCCGGGGGGATAGACTAGGAGTCAGCGACGCATATAGAGAAGAGGCTAAAAAGGCACTCATAGCTTACTTATCAATGTTGAAGAGGGGACAAGGATTCAGACCCTATGGGAGGCACTCAAGGCTGCTACATGAAGCACACTAATAGCTATTGCCACTGAAAATAACAAAGAGCACCACAATAATGGAAAAAACCTACAACTTCACATTCGAACGTGGGAAAAACAGCATAAGGAGTCAGGATCCTGCTCAAAGCGGTAGATAATGACAGGACAGAGTTTGCGCTGTTGCATGTAAACACTAATATCATGAGGGCAATAAGGTAGGTCTAGGTGGCGCAAAATCACATATGATAATGAAATCTGAAGGAGGTGAGACAACATTAGAGGAAGACCTGATAAAAAGCGCTATCCAAAAAGTTTATGAGCAACTGAATAAGGCTAAAAATATACCAGAAATGGGTATTAATTTTTTTCTGGACGGGGTTACTCATCCGGGCTTTCAGATTCTCAAGCCTAGACTGTAGAGAACCTAATCACAACAGATGAAGTATTATCGGCCATAGAGAGATTAAAGCTTCAGAAATCACTGGGGTCAGATGGGTATTCTTCTCTATTTTATAAAACGTACTGCTAGATCCTAGCACCTGTACTCACTCGTCTCTTTAATGCCATAGGGGATCTAAAAACCATAACTGCAACAATGCAAGAGGTGTCCATCACAGTCTTTTCGAAGTCTGGAAATGATCCCTTGTTATGCACCTCGTATGGGCCTACATCTTTTTTAAACAATGTGAAATTACTCAAAAACATTCTTGCCAATAGATTAGGAACCTATATGCATGCTCTGATAGACCCAGGCCTGGCGGGATTCATACAAGGTCACGACTGCTACGATAACGCTAAATGCCTGCTTCACATAATTGACCAACTCCTCTCTGCAGTAGAAATTGAAAAGACATTTGATTGTGTCCACTGGCCCTTTCTGCTCCCCTCAATGCGACTCATAGGTATAGGGCCCAAATTTCTGGCTTGGACATTTAGCAATTATGAGAACTCACAGGCAAGAATTAGAATAAATGGATTCTCCTTGAGTCTCCTGGCTTTCCGGCGAGGAACAAGACCGGACTGCCCGTTGTTGCTTCTATTCTATGCCATCTACAAGGAGACACTAGCTACTGCCAGATCTAACAGACAGATTGACAAATGTTAAAGGAGTACAATCAGGCGTAAATAAACATAGAATCAGCCTATATGCTGATGGCGTAATAAAAGGCTTTCAGACCTCATGGCCTCAGTCTCCACTTCAGTGTTGACTGTTCAGAAATTTGGAATAGCCTCTATGTTCAAGATAGATGCACCTGCAAAAGTCACAGATCTTGAACCTATCAACACACCCATTTAACAATTCCCAATACAAAGGGGATAGTAACAGCATCCAATACTTTAAGGGTCACTTTGACACTGTCCTTAACTAAGACTCGATGAGTAAATTACAGTTTACTGATGAAGCATCTAAAAAATGATTTGCATTCAGCTGGGACACCTGGCAGCATTTAAAATGACTGCACTGTCTAGATTCTTGAGTGAAGTATAGACAGTTTTGTTTTGACACCCCTGTAATATGTAATGTAAGGTAGATTTGTACAGCACTGCTTCTCACCCATGAGTATCCAGGTGCTGTGAGTAGGTATTGTGGTGAGGCTGGTCCTGAGTACAGTCAGTCTCCATGGTACAGCAAGAAAACAAATTAAAAAGCCAGGTCTTTAGCTTCTTGTGGAATTATATAAGTGAAGACGAGGCCCTGATGTGTTGGGGGAGGCCATTCCGGGATTTGGCGGCTTGGTAGGAGAATGACCAACCTCCCGTTCTGCTTCTGTTGATGCTTGGTGTGTGTGTAAGAGGGATGCTATGCAAAGTTGTCTGGTGGAAGAGAAGCTGGTGATTGAGTAGTGCGGGTCCTGTGTTGTGTAGTGACTTGAATGCGTGTGGGAGAAGTTTGAACTGGCAGCACTTTAGAATGGTGGCCCAGTGAAGCTCTGAGGAGTAATGTGGTGTCGTATTGGCACATAAGGATGAGTCTGGCGGCGGCATTTTAGATGGTTTGAAGTCAGTGAAGAAGATGGGTTGTGATGCCGGTGTGGAATGTGTTGCTGTATTCCGATCTGCTTGTGACTAGGGCCTGCGTGATGATACGTCTGGTGCCCAGTGGGAGCCACTTGAAGTTTTACATAATATGCGGTAGATGTGAAAGCATGAAGAGTGAATGGGAAGGGACGTGTGGAGAGGCATTGACCTGGACCTTCATGGTGGGGTTGGTGTCCATGATGAGGCCCAGCTTCCTAGTGTAGTGTGGTGTGGTGGTGTGGGTTTGTGTGTGAGTTTGGCAGGCCATCAGGTGCAATCCAAAGGTGAGCTCTTATTCCCAAATATCAGCACTTCAGTGTTGTCCATGTTGAGCTTAAGGCAGTTTTCTTTCATCGAATTGGCAACACTGGTCATGCATTGTTTGTCTAGGTGGTGACGGTGTTGTGTGAGAAAAAAAGTTAGCTAGTTGTAATCAACATAGAAGATGATTTTGATTCCACTTTTCAAAAAGCCTTATCTGGATCCTACAGAATAAAAAAAAAAAAACGATTGCCCCATTTCTTTGCTTCTTGTCCCAGCCAAGATTATGTAAAAGTACCTGAACTCGCACCTTAGATCCTATCAATTGGACTACCAGTTGCTGGATGGCTCGCAGCATGCTTTTAGAAGCCATCATAGCACTGGGTCAGCGTTAACGGCGGTTCTTGACAACATCCGGGTCCAGGTTGATGCAAGGCATACTACCCTGCTGGTCCTTCTTGATCTTACCGCAGCTTTTGACACTGTCTCCTTTGAGGCTGGTGAAACGCCTATTTGAGATAGGGATCGGGGGCACTGCCCTTGGGCTTTTTGCTCCTTCCTTGGTGAGTGGGCACAGATAGTGAAAATGGGCCAATTTTACTCTGCTTCAATCCCTTTGATATGTGCACTTTTTAATATCTACGTTGCCCCATTGGCCAAGGTCGTGAGATTCTTTGAATTTGAGATGTTGTCCTATGCTGGTGACACATTAATCATGGTGTCCATTACCAACCGTATTAGGGAATCTGCTGCAAATTTCAAAAACTGCATGCAGGCATTCTCATCCTGGATGGTGGAAAACTATCTTAAACTGAATGGGGAAGAGACTGAGATTTTGATTTTTGGTAACCAACATGACATCTGGTCGAATTACTGGTGGCCTGACACTTTGGGCAGCTGCCCATCCCTTGTACCCCATGGGAAGAATCTGGGGGTTATAGTGGACACATCTCTGTCCCTAAACTTTCAGATTAGCATAACAGTGTCCACCTGCTTTGGATTAATAAAGCTTCTTAGAAAAATCTCCCAGTTCCTTTTCTTTGCATCATGAAAGCAGGCAGTGATTGCTTTGATAATGTCCAGACTTGATTATTGTAATGTCCTCTATCTGGGCATTAACCAAGGCTTGGTGCGACGGTTACAGTTAGTGCAGAATGCTGCAGCGAGGTTGGTGATGGATTTGCCGAAGTACCACTCCGTGTCGGCTTCCCTCACCTCGCTGCTCTGGTTTCCTCTGGATCGAAGAATTCTCTTGAAGACTTTATGCCTTACCAATAATGCCTATTACGGCCTTGGCCCTGATGCCATTTAAGCAATGTTCCAGCTCTATACCCCTACCAAGGAACTCGGGTCTGCTAGCATGAATTTTCTAGTAGTTCCCAGGTATAAAAATGTTAGATGGGGAGGCAGGGTCTTTTCCACTGCCAGGTTATGGAACTCTCTCCCTGATGGCATACCTGGTCTGGGGGTCACATTCTCTTTTCCGCTTGGCCTTGAAAACCTGGCTCTTTACACAGACTTCAATATGAGCATTTTATACGATTGCACATCAGTCCACTGTAGCGCCTTGATGCCTTTGGGCTAAGTTAGCGCTTTATTAAATTAATACATATATATTCATTCATTCATTCATTCATTCATGGGATCCTGATGAGGTTAGCCAGAGGAGTCTTGTACATGTTGAAAAGCGTGGGGCTGAGTGATGATCCCTATGACACTCCACAAATGAGGTCCTTGGGGTCTGATGTAACAGTGAAAATTGTAGGGGAAATACAAAAACTATTTAGCAACTTTGTGTGGGCAGACAAGAAGGAACAGTTGGCAAGAAGGCAGAGGTTCAAACCAATAAAGGATGGAGGGTTGCCAAATATATTGAAATACTACATTGCTGCTCAAATACACTGTGAAGTGGAACGGCTCTGAAAAGAGTGCGTGACACACTGGTGCTTCATGGACTGCGTGCCCCAGTGAGGACCCTTAGCTGGCCAGATGGTGTGGGCTGTGGAGCCTGCATTCACCCCCTGTAACAAAGGCAACTCAGGGACATTGAGATAATAAAGTCAGGCCTCTCCACGCGCCCCTTACCTTTCACTCCTTTTGTAGGCAACCCATACTTTGACCTGCCAGCAGAGGAAATTGAGCTATCAATAAGGCAAAAACGGAATTGTCAGTATATAGGGGATTTGTTGTCAAGCGGAGGGCCTCAAATCTTTCATACACATTAAAGTAGATTACGATATACCTGCACAAGGGAGACCTAGACCCCTACAAATCTAATACTCGGTGTCTCACTAAAAAGGGAGTCAACATAGATTGTGAGGAATTTACCGATTTCTGGGAGGGAAAACACCTAGCCAAAACAGATGCAACAGAGATTTTACAGTTGTGAAGATTGTACGTTTTTAATCAGTTAAAATAAAACATTCATTAACTTCCGTAGCACCTGTTCAGCCACGATTGACCCGCTGGGCAACACCCAACACAGATGCAAGCAGACGTCTTTGAGTCGCAGTAGAAATCTTTAAAAAAAAATAACCACGTTCCATATCTCTTGAATCATACTGACAACGCCACCCTGTGAAGCAACGTCTTTACGCAAAAGCTACCCCTCTAAAACAATGTTTGTTGTACGTATTTGAGAAATGATCAGGTTTCCCATAAAAATGTTACTTTCCAAAGCCGGATAAGATCTGTGTGATGAAAGCACTTCTCAAACCACAATGGGAACATTTGTTATCTGCTTGATTACCTTCAAAGTTTTGTTGTGATTTATTTCTCAGCTTTGTCAGATTTATTTCTGCATAAACCTTAGTAGACATTGTAGCAAGAGATGCATTTGACAAACGGACACAATTAAATGTTTTAAAATGAGCAATAGAGCAGTAAACACTTTTTTTTGGTTAAGTGTACAATATCATAGTAACTGTTCTTGTATCTTTTTTATTCCAGCAACAAATAATGAATTGGTCTTGAATGTATACATCCATTGTGTTTCCAAATTTACGGTTACCTGTCAATAATACTCTTAAGCACAGCCTCATTGAAAAAACAGGCTTCATGAAAATTTAAATTCAAGAATAGAAATGAAACCTCTCCACCACTATATGTAGAGTTTTAGTGAAATGAAGCTTCAACCTATTCAGTGCTTCTGTAACTGAAGCAAAGACCCCAACATCTGATGGAGGATTGTAGACGACGCTTTGTCGCTGATAGTGTCATGTCATATTTTGTTGGTCACTGTGCCTCCCATCTTGTGTTGAGGACTGAGCTTCCATATTTTATGGGACAGTGTACTGAAGAGCTTTGTTTGACAGTATACTATCTAGTTATGTGTACCAGTTTGCAACCATGTTGCACAGAGCAATGTATCACACTGCTGCACCATTCAGTGTTTTCGGCATTGCATCTCTGTGTTGTGACTGGTAGGTGTGATGGCATTTTGCCTGAGACTGTGCTGCCATGATGCGCCCACCACTCTGCCTCCATGTCATGCCAGGTCTGGTCACAGTGTGTGCCAACTAGATGTGTCCTACAGCATAACTTCTACTACCTGTCTGTGCCATGATAGTGTTAGCCTGTCTGTTCTGCCAAGTTGGATTGCCACATCTCTGACCTAGATGAGAGGGTTCCCGTTTTACGTTGAGCAGTGTTCTGTCTTACTGCTGGTCTTCCATTTTATTTCATAAGCAGAAGTCACATGTACTGTCTCATACGCTATTCTCATTTTTGCACAAACTCTATTCTATTAAATGAAGTAACATTTACAGTCCTGTCCCTCCTCATGTTCTCCATGTCTGTTTTTGTTAGTAGTAGTCGCATGCCCTGTCTTACTTTTGTTGTATTCTCCCCTCAGACTTACATTGGTTCGGTTCTGGTCTCGGTTAACCCTTACAAGGAGCTGGAAATTTACAGCAAACAGCACATGGAGCGGTACCGAGGAGTCAGCTTCTACGAAGTCTCCCCTCACCTGTAAGTTACTCTCGATTGTGGGAAAGGCACACTTAAAATAATGTTGTTTAATGAGAAATACATCATCTTTGGCTGTACTCGTACACTAATAATAGTGTGCTAACTTACTGCCACACAGGCTGGATGGAATGCAGTCATATTTTACAACTGGCCTTTTCCTGTCAGTTTAAGTCCACTGTGCAATTAAACAAAATACCAGTCACTGTATTGCCTCTTATTATGGTAGTCCCAATGCCCCAGAACATTGCATGCACAACCAGAGTTTCTGACTTGCCCACTCCGTCCATTTCTCTCTATCTTGAAATGTAGCATTTCTTGCGTTGAATCCTGTCCAGGAGGTGGAAGATGCAGATTTAGGGAAGCATTCACTTTTATTCTATGAATGGCGTCCTATGCAGGCTCAAGGCAGAGCTTGTAGTGGCGAGCCACTCTTTTATTATAGGCGAGATGGAGTGACCTCGGCAATGTCATTATGGTCATTAAAAACCTGTCTGAGAAGTCTTCAGAAAATAGGTGCTCGAGTCTGGCACTGGGTTTAGGATAACTTGTTATGGCTCATTTGACAACATAATTTAAATCTAACTACTTCAGAGAGTGTAACACAATCCTTTTTTATGAGCAAAACGGTATTGGCGACTCTGTGTGTGCTTAAAGTCTGGTTGAAATTGTCCGGTTATAGTTGTACTGGGGCCTTGATGTGGATGAACAGGTTTGACACAGAATTTGCATAGTCCTATTGTATTGACATGAAATAAGATGTGGCAGGACCACCAAATATCTTCAAACATATGGGCCATGTTAGCTAAACAGTTTGTATTTCTAACATCACAACATTCTGATGAATTTGACAGCACAACTCACTGTTCCTGTAGCTAAAAAATTTCCCACACTGCCCCCAGGTGTTGTATATTTAAGACGGCCTCTAGCCAGATATGTTTGCTCCTTCAACTTCACACATCAGTCCGAGCCACCTGCCGAGCCTTATAGGACAGAGGGGTTTTCAACCTTCAATGTTTTCCAAAGTTTATTTTTGCCAGTAAAGTCCCCATTCCCAATAGTGTTCTGACCCCCCCTCCCCACCCCCTACACATTCATGTCTTCTACAATCCAGAGCAAGCACATCTTTGCAAAGAGATCTGCAGGCCTCTGCAATACTTTTATTAATGTGCTTAAGGCCTTTTTCCAGAAATAAAACAATTAGGAGACATGCCCATGTCGTATGTACCAGTTCAATCGTGACATCTTGTGTACATTGGGCATTGAGCAAGTCTCTCACCCAAAGGTGTTCGGGATAAAATATGTAAATAATTATTTTGAATTAGCTCCAGTTTTGCGTTTATTGTTCTCTCACTGGAATCAAGGCGGACATGCCTCCAGTCCACATCTTCCAAGGGTCCTACATCCCTCTTCCATTTAGCCCATAAAGTTTGCAAGGAATCCTCATTTGTTGTATCAATAGAATGTGAGATTCAATAGCACCCTGACTAGAGATTATTTACTTTGTTGAATAAAGTAGCCACATGCACAATCACATCACAGTAAAAGAAAAGTCCTCTTCTATTTACCCTAGAAGTCAAATCGATTGAAGAACGTTATGGAATCAAGTTAAACATTGCATGTTTTCTCTTTTGCTTATCTCCGGAAGTCTTTGATTTACTGAAAATAAAGAAATGCCTTTGTTTTTTGTTTAGTTTAGAGAAAATTATAGTATCTTGCAGATTCTGCTTCTCTCAGGTTTCACTGTTGACACATTTTGCCTTCTGTGTTTCTGTCTTGATCTTTATCAGCAGGTCTCTATTTCCAGGCTAATGGCCACTCAATCCATATTTGACTGTGGTTTGCGTTTTCAAACTTGGTCAGGTATTAATCAAACTCAAAGTGGTGTGTAATGTTTCGGTAGCCTTCTATTCCAGCTGTGTCTTTCAGTAGGCTGTGTAAAAATCTCTGCTGTATGTTATGTTATGTTAAAAAGTTTTCTAGAGCGCTCAGATTACTCCAGCTGGAGTGTTCCAGCGCTAGAATTGCTACCCTAACTGGAATAATACAGAACGAGAGGCAGCGCAGAAGGTAAAAAGTCCTTTAAGAGAGAGAGGAAAATCTGGCAAAAAACCTGGTAAAAGCTGGTGTAAGAGCACTAGGAGTAATAGCTTTATCTAAACAGCCAGGTTTTAAGATTTCTCCGAAAAATAGCGTCAACAGGTTCTGGTCTTGGATGCAAGGGCAGAGTATTATATAACCTGGAGGCACAAACGTCAAAAGAGCAGCCACCCATCTGGGCTTTCCTGACCCTTGGAGTCACCGCCTGTGCCGTAGCCGAAGATCTGATTTAGTGGGCAGGTGAATAGGGTTTTTACCAAGTCGAGCAAGTAGCGAGGCCCTCTGTTGTTGAAAAGTTTGTAACATAAGCACATAGCCTTAACCCCTTCCACGCTGATGACGAGCTGGGCTCGTCATGGCGTAGCCTCCTCGCACGCTGATGACGAGCCCAGATCGTCACGTAAAGTGCGTTTTCGCAAATCCCAGCGTGCGAGCGGAATTCCGCTAGCGCGCATGGTGTTAAAGCTGATAAGCTTTACCAAAGGAAGCCAATTAAGTTCTGCCAAGGCTGGGGACACGTGTGCTCGCCTCAGGAGCTTTAAGAGAAGTTGGGCAGCTGCGTTTTGCATCCTTTGTAGCTTCTGGATTCTATTCTTGATCACTCTGAAGTACAAGCTGTTGCAATGGTCTAGTCTTGAGATTACAAGAGCCTGTACTACCGCCTTCCTCTCAGTCAAGGGAAGCAGATTAGAGATCTTGGCAATCATTTTGAGTATGGCAAAACATTTTCTGGCCAGGCAGGAAATTTGGTTGGCAACAAAAGCTGTACATCAAACCTTATTCCAAGATTTTTTACTTTAGGATTGAGGAAGGAGCATAGCGTCTTCAGCTACCATGCTGAGGACCACACTGAGGGTTTTTTCCCCAACTATGAGAACCTTAGTTTTGTTGGTGTTCAGTTTTATGTAGCTAGATTTCATCCACTAGGCCAGTTCTACCATGCAAGATTCGAAGCTCATTGCAGACTCTCCGTCATCCTGGGCAAGAGTGATAATCAATTGGGTGTCATCTGCACAGGATACCATGGTGACATTGTGTTTGCTGATGACATCTGCCAGAGGGTGCATATAGATCTTAAATAACTTAGGGCTCAGCGTAGATCCCTGGGGCATCGCCTGGTCGAGGGAAGCACTACCAAAGCATACGGAGTCTGGACTACCTGGAAGGTGCGATCTTGAAGAAAAGAGGCCAGCCACTTAAGAGCCAGGGAACACCATTCAACTGCGAAACCGTTGCAGCAGCAGGCCATGAAAAATCAGTATTGAATCCGCACTTAGATCCAACATGATCAAGTCAGCAGTGTGCCCTTTGTCTGCCATGGATCTGAGAGATTTTGAAGCCAATAGCAGTGCAGATTCTGTGTTTTATTGAGCCGGGATACCAGATTGGGACTCATGAAGCAAGTTATTGGATTCTATAAAATGAGTCCATTTAGCATTGATCTGTTTCTCAGCTATTTTGGCAAAAAAAAGGGAGAAGTGAGTCGGGTCTGAAGTTTTCCTGTAAGTCGGGGTCTAAAGATAGTTTTAAAGAAGAGGCTTAACAATGGCATGTTTCCAGCTTTTAAGCATCATACCGGAAGCAAATGAAATGTTAAGAAGGTTGTTCAGTCCAGACAGAATGGACTTCGTAGCTAATTTCAGAATCTTAGGGAGAGCAGGGTCCTTGGGGGAATGCTGATTTAACCCTGGTGACCAAAGCCCGCAATTCTTCCAGGGAGGCACAGATAAAGCTGGAAAGGCCATCCACAAAGGCTGGGTCTTACCCCACCAATCCTCCTGACATCCTAAATCTCTCACAGTTTCAGGAAATGACTGATAAATGCCAGACACCTTCTCACGAAAAAGTTGGGCAATGGAATTACAACTTTCAAGAGTGGGAGTAACCTGTGCGGAGATCCGATCTAAAAAGAATCAGGGATTTGGCGATCGAGAATAGTTCCCTGGAAGAATTGTGGGCAAAATCAATTTTATCGGCTTAGAAAATCCTCCTGGAGGTAATGATTCTTTTATGATAAATTCTCAATGCAACATGATAATCCTGTTTACTGCTGACACTCTTGACTTTGCACCAAATGCGATCCAGCAGTTTACAGGATTTTTTTAAAGGTAGGTGATCAGCATTGAATCAGTCTGCGGAGGGTTGGCTGTTCGTGCTACATGATCCTTTATTGGGGCAATCCTCTTGAGGGCCACAGTAATCGAATTGTCCAAAAGCTGGTTTGCTGATTCCCTGTCCTTACCAAATGGAAATTTATTGGACTGTAGTGCCGCCTTGAAAGACTCTGGGGGTAACGTTCCTGATCTTGTAGTTACCACGTTTCATGGGTGGTCTAGAGAGCCCTAGCTGAAAGGGGACCAAATAATGATCTGACCACAGAATGGGAGTTCAAACAGTCAAAACATGTGAGTTGGCAAACACCGGGTCTACCTGAGATATGCGTCGGGCTGATGACCCGTTGGGACAGTTGAGGATATCAAGATCTTTTATGAGAGAGGAGGCCAGGCGACAACTGGCGTCCTCGAAATGGATATTAAGGTCCCATATAACCACCAAGTTGTTATTACGTAAAGCATAAAAGGGCAGACAGTCAGCTAGCGAAGTAGCAAAATTAGAGACAGGGCCATGGGGCCGATAAATAAGAAAGCCTGCCATCGAATGAGTACTGAAAAAGACTAAGTTGAAAAAGGTGGCCTCACAATCTATCAATTCAGTATCACTGAAAGTGAAACTGATATAATGTTTAAAAATTATCGCAATCTCCCCTGCCCTTTGGGGGGAGCGATTGTTTCTAACAAGTGCATAGACATCACAGATAGTGCTAAGGATGTCGGGCTGGAACTTGTCGGAACTATCCGGTAGCCATATTATGGTAAACTGCTTACACTTTTCATGCTAAACAACGCATGCCATAACAACGCGGTCGTTACAACAACTGCGTTATTACGCACACCGTTACAACGCAAGCTGGAACAATGACTTGCGTTAGGGGGAAAAGGTGTTGGGTTTAAAAACCAACACCTTCCCTAGTGTCCGCACAAACTGAAGTTGGAATAGTAAATTATACTAAAAGCAAGTAGTTGTTCCTACTTGTGTTGTAACAGTATGCGAAATAACAACGTGGCCATTGTAACACCCGCGTTGTTATGGCATGCGTTGTAAAGGCATGCGAAAAAAAGTCATATATTCCCATATTTCTGTTAGGAATAGCACGTCTGGGCGTTAGTCCCTAAGGAAATCGAAAATCTTGGTCCTATGTTTCGCAACGGACCAGCAGTTTAAAACAAAACAGTCAACCTGAGGCTCACTAGATATTTCCAACTTGCTCGGAGACCGGGCCCTAAACTGCTTAGTTAGCATAAACCTATAAGAGGTGGAGTTTTTCCACCTCTTATCGGCTGACCCGTTTGACATCTTGGGTTCACCTGATCAGGTCTATGACAGGTTTTGCAACTGGGTCTCCAGGGCCTTGCACACCCTTATTCCCTTGGTAACCTGTAAGACTGGAGCTGGCAAGGTCAGCCCCTGGTACGACGACTCTCTGCGGGCTCTGAAGGTCTCTTGCAGGCGCGCAGAGCGGGCGTGGCGTAAAGCCTATAACAGCACGAAGAAAGTTCTATATCTGTCGACTGTGAAAGTGTACCATCGGGCGGTATGTAGAACTCGTGCCGCATTTTATGCTGCACAATTCAGGAATAGCTCGAACCCGTCTAAGGCTATTTTCAAGGTACTGAAGGACCTCACTGCCAAAAAAGTCACAACGTCACATCAGAGCTCGGTTGAGCATTGTGAAAAATTGGCAGAGTTTTTCTTGGAAAAGGTGAATGCCATCTATCGGGCCTTTCCTTTGGTCACTCCCTCGGCTAATCCATCCTCTAAGCCGTTACCATCTGAGGGACTACACTCCTTACCTTTGTTAACATCTGATAGCCTAGACACTTTGGCCCGCAGAGTGAAGTCTGGGTCCCCAGAGGATCCACTTTGCCCTGATGTGTTCAAGGACCTAGCGGTTCACGACATCTCACCGCTTTGTTCCTTGATCAATTTGTCACTAACATCTGGCAAAGTTCCACTGAAGTGGAAGCGAGCCATGGTTCGGCCTATTCTTAAGAAACCCAGCCTGGACGGAAGCAAGCCGGAGAGCTATCGGCCGATCTCACTCCTGCCGTGGCCGGCTAAGGTTATGGAGGCGCACGTAAATGCTGTCCTCTCGGAACATCTCTGCCGTGCAGATATCCTCGACGCTACGCAGAATGGGTTGAGGGCTGGTCATAGCACGGAGACGGCTCTGCTTTACATGGTGGAGCATCTTCGCTCCGTGCTTGACACGGGACAAACGGCAGCGCTTGTGTTATTAGATCTAAGCGCTGCCTTTGACACCGTCTCGCACCCTATCCTTCTGCTGCGTCTAGAGGAGGCTGGTGTCACCGGCACCGCTCTCGAGTGGTTCCGGTCGTTCTTAACCAACCGGGCCTTTAGCGTGACCGTCCCACCTTATCAGTCCAAATTCCATCCGTTAAACCTGGGGGTCCCCCAAGGCTCCTCGCTGAGCCCTACGTTGTTTAATCTATACGTAAGGCCGCTAGCTGAGGTTGTCAAATTATGGGATATGACCATGGTGTCATACGCCGATGACACCCAGCTAGCGGTCACGATCAGCGGGGATGCCGAAGTCGATGCCCCCAGGTTTCAACAAGGACTGCAGGCGGTCGCCAGCTGGATGACGTCCAACTGTCTTCAGCTGAACGCTAGTAAGACCGAGGTCATGGTTTTTGGCAGACAGCCGGAACTGTGGGGAGAGAGATGGTGGCCGGGGGATTTGGGTCCTGCTCCCATCCCAGTCGCCGAGCTTAAGAACCTCGGGGTCTGGCTGGACCCTTCCCTTACGTTTGTGTGTCACACCAAACGCACAGCTGCATGCTGTTTTGGCATCCTGCGCGGGCTCCGTCCTGTGCTCAAGTTCTTCGATGCCCCTACCAGGCAACTCATGATCCAAGCTACTGTCATCTCTAGGCTGGATTATGCGAGTTCCCTGCTGGCCGGTCTGAATGTGGCAGAGATCGGGCGCTTACAGAGGATTCAGAATGCCGCAGCTAGAGCAGTGGTAGGCCTCCCAAGATTCTGTCCTACTTCCAGTACCCTGCGGTCACTGCATTGGCTCCCGGTGGCCCAGCGGATCCAGTTTAAGGTCCTCTGCGTCGCCTATAAAATTCTGAAGGGGTCTCCAGCAACGATCCTCATGGCCCTCCTGGCCAATTACATTCCAGCGCGACCCTTAAGATCGGCAGACCTTGAACTGGCCGTTGCGCCGCGCTTCAAGCGGAGTAGGGCCGGTGGACGCTCATTTCGAGTGCGTGCAGCTGCTCTGTGGAGTTCCTTACCCCCGGCAATTCGCGCTATGAGCGATTTGCTATCCTTTCGCCGTGCGGTGAAAACTTTTTTATTTCCTTAGTTGTTACATATGTTGTTTTTATTGTTTGTTGTGTTGTGCAGCTGCCTTGTCGGGCGCCAGGACGCTCCTTAGCTGGAGCATCTGTGCGCCAAATAAAAACGCATAACATAACATAACATAACATAACATAACAAACCCACAATTCGGACATCTGGAGCATCCTAAGGAGACATCCAGGACATGGCAACACTACGCGGCCGACCCCACAGCCAGACTACTGAGTTCATCAGAAAAATATTGCCTATGAGAGGTTCCTGGCATAGCAGGGGTCCTGGCCCCTGGTGCCGTTTGGGCGCAGACGGACTTGCCTTTCGTGTACCAGAGACACGTCTGTGCACTGGTCATGTCCTAGCTAGTCTGCCTGCCAAGGGGCCATATCTAAGGTGCCGGCAAACGGAGCCTAAAAACAAAGGAGGGACAAAAAAATCTCAAACCGGAGCCAAGCAGCCCCTCACCAAACAGGAAGGCTCCACTGCCTGTAGGTAATACTAGCAAAATGTAAAGTAATTAAATAAATAAAACTAAAATAATGTGGAGAAAAGGAAAAGCAATACAATATTAAAAGTGAATGTGAACCGAGGGGGTTGAACAACAAAGCCACCAACCCTTTCTTGAAGCCAAGCATCTTCATGCACATGGGTGCTTAGAAGGAAAACAGTACGGTAACAGGGGTAAGCAAAGCAGTGCCAGCAGAGTGAAACGGGTAGTAAGTGTTGCATGTTTTAAGTACTGTGAGATACCTTTTTGTGATTGGCTCTAATGTGATATTGACAGCATTCGCCAGAGGACTACGAAACTGAATACTGAACATTTGCCTTAACCCTACCTCAGATTGATCCTCTTTAATAGATTTACTTGAAGTGTGGGCTGGGTGGCCATTATGAGACATTTGTGTATGACTCTGGTCAGTGTGAGGGCTTTCGGATCAGTACCCCATGTATTATTGTGCTTTTAAAGAAAGGAGATATTGTGTCTAGTACGTTCCAAAGGAAAGGCAACGCTCGTATGACCGAGCAGAGATGGGCAAATTAGTTCAAGGAGGGCTGCAGCCATGCAATATTTTGAGGCTACCGTAAAAGATAAATGTACATATAATGAATCTAAATGGAAACAATGTGCTGAGTCATTGGTTTTCCTGAGAATTGTGCATGGATTCTGCCATTCCGAAGCTACTTTGAACACTGTAGTGCAAGAGGGTGCAGATGAACTGTGCTTTCAAGAGATCACTCTCGTGCATACAGTAACACAGTGAACAATACTTGAATAATGTGAAGACAGGGTTTGGAATAATTTCATTTGAAAAGTGAACCTGAAAATGAAACTTTATCAATCATGTGACCCTAAGCTGCTGCTCTGTTATCTGCGGAACTTAATAAATAAATCAATCAATCAACCATTGTAAGAAGACAAACAAATGTATCTCAGAAAAGCTTTGGGAGATCCCCATTACACTTTGACATTATTTGAGCTGTTGCATAAACTGAGTTTCTGGCTCGGTTCTACAAGGTTTGCCTTCCAAACCACCGGTGACACAAGGGAACTTAGCTCAATGCTTGAATCTGAAACACAAGTTGTTATAGCCCAGCAAACACCCCCCAGTACACAATTGAAGTGACGTCAATGCTTTTGGGTTACTAACAGTCTGTAAAGAGGGATCCAGGGATACCGTGGTAATTAGAAGCAAACCATTTTTATTCTCTTTAAAAAAAATAAAAAACGAAAACACTCTTTCACTAAAAAGCGTGTTTATTTCAACTGGTGCACCCTGTTTCTCAGCATATGTAAACCAACCACACAGATACACCCAGACAAAGAACCCTTTTGGCATTTATTATTTCAGATTAAATTAGTTTGTGCACTTTCAGTGAAAGGCTTCATGAGAAAATGTCTTTTTTTTAGGTATCTACAAACTATAGGGCATGCATGACGTTATTCTGCAGAAGCAGCAGAAAGAAACAAGCATTTGCAATGCAACAGGTCTCGCATTTGCGAGAGTTTAAGCTATTGCCATTGTAAATGACCGTGCCTTTTATTTATGTGCTTTGCAAACCAGCATGTATATAAAAAGACATTGGCATTTTTAATGCCAATAATTCAAACTCTTGCAAATGCAAGACCACTTCAATGGTGGCTTCGCCCCTTGCGATAGACGCTGCTCGCCATATTCCGGTTACAGCAAGCCGTGTCTGAAGAAAGGGGCGTGGCCACTATTAAAGTGAAAGCATGGTATGGGGCACTTTCACTGGGGGAAAAAAAGGTTTTGTAGTGCGGCTGATAAAGTTATAGCAGACCGTGCTTACAAATACAATAAATAAAGAAGTGCAGCCACTATAGTCACAGCGGACCACCCTGCCGAAGTAAATAAATAAGCGGGCGGCGTGGGTAAAGCGGGCGGTGTGCTGCGTTGTAGGAAAGCACGTCGTGGGTGGAATAGGGGAAAACCATTAAAGAAAGTAGTGCTCACAGACTACATAAAGCAGACTGTGTAACAACACAAGTAACAAGCATTTGCAATGCAATAGGTCTCGCATTTACGCGTTTGAGCTATTGGTATTGTAAATGAACAAAATACATGTCTCTTCCATACAAAAGTGTGAAAAATAGCAATTTTGGTCCCCAAAGTAAACCCCTTTCTTTTTGATTGATGCCGAGGTTGTCATGATCTAAATCAAGGCCATGCTAATAGATCATGTTTCTATATCTGCACCTACTCCATTACAAATCAATCTCTCTCCCCTCTTTTACCCTAAGGCCTCCTCTCCAAACCAAATATTTAATTTCCTATAAGGTTTACCAATTTTCTGGGCCCATTTGTCCTTTAGGAAACCCACCGGCCAGCTCACTTGCTTTTCGCCACCCAGTGCTTTCTTGTCCAGGACATACTGGCCCGCAACAACATTGTCCGCCTTATGGCAAGAGCTGTTGCATCTCTCAACTTAACATTACGTTTGCTTTAAACTATGCAGAACATTTAAACTCAATATTGAATTGAAATGTAGCATTTATTTTTACCTGAGATTGTCAGCACAAATCAGAAAGACTTTCCATCGTGGTGTCATTACTTTTCAACCATCATATTCAACATCATTAAATATGCCTCTGTGTCCCTGCAGGAAACATCGAGGACAGGAAAGCTCTGAAGAACTTCAAGTGACTCAGGTTCTATTGTACTTACTCAGGGTCACACTTGGCTTTGTACATGACCTTGTGTACTAAGTTCCTTGATATACTGAGTTTCTCTAAAATTTGCCAAACTCTATGGCTACCGACTCCTTCTTGAAACTCAAGAAAATTAAAGCAATTTTTCTACTTTTACAGACCCCAGTTGCACCCCAAAGTCAGCAGTACCTCAATATGTTTCCACACTCCTCTTTCACTTTCATTATCCTCAAATAGAAAGCAGCCAGGATAGTAGCAGCACATGTCCAAACACCCATCTCTTGCTTCATTTACCATTGCTGAATAACTTAATGCCACACCTCTTGCACAGCTTGCTCGATGACGATGTTAATCTCACATTCAATATCAAACAGGTACAAGTCATATGGATGGATGGAAAGCAGTCTGAAAGAAAGGAGGCAACAAGTAGTGAAACACAGAGTGACAGAGCCAGGCACTAAGTAACCCTCCTGCCCGGCCCACAACCCGCTTACTCGCAGCAACCCGGAACCCAGAATGGTTACCTGCGGCAGGGATTGTAGGCACTTGTGCGAGGCTCCGTGGGTCTCCGGGGTGCTAGATCCTTGCAGGCGCTGCCCGGGTGAGGAGCGAAGAAGCCCCTCCCGCCCGGCGTCGACGAGTCTTCCGTTTCCAGGCAACGGCCCCACCGGCACCAATCCAAGCGCGGCTCCTCGTCTGACGTCAGAGGAGCTGCGCTCAGGATTTCTGAGGCTCCCGAAGTTACCGGGCTGCGGCGGTATTTACGGGGAGGCAACTTTGAATTTCCCTACAATGCCGCTGTGGGAGTCTATACTACGCTGCCTTCCTCAATATGTGGGCCACAGTCTCACACAGTGCTTCCCCCGCACGGCGCTTCACGCTTCCTTCGGGTCGGGGGCAGTGGAGGTACTTCCTACCACACAACGCTCCTTCGCTTCCTGGCGCTACCCAGTGCGCCCAGACCCTGGTGGCGGCGAGTTGGCATAGGCAGCGCCGCTTCCAACAACGGGCAGATGACGGGCACACAGCGCTCCGCTGCAACCGCGCTTTAGTCACAGTCCAGCCCTCCTCAGCGCAGCCCTATCCCAGGCGGCGGCGGTGATTTCAAACAGCGCTCCTTCTGGCACAGAGCTCTACAGTGCCTTCCCATGCGTAAGGGGAGAGGAGCCCGGTGAGTGGGGTTGAGGGTGGGGGTGTACGCGCATGTGTCTGTTTGAGTGTGTCTGTGCGTGCGTCTGTCTGTCTGTGTGCGCGTGTGTCTGTTTAAGGGGGGGTGCGTGTGTGTATGCAGTGTGTGTGTGCCTGTGTATGGCTGTGTATGTGCGCATGCGTGAGTGTGGCTTTGTTTGCGAATGGGAATATGAGGCACGGCGATGTGCGCGCTCCTGAGGTTAAATCTCGGCCAGAAAAAGCGCGTGGAACTCTGCTGTCCACATTCCCCCAAAAGTAACAACTAAGTTGTCTCGCCCTAGACAGCAAAAGCTTCGCTTTTGCTTTCGTCTAGGCGAGACCTAAAAAGTCCAGTCCTCAGGGGAGGTTACAAATGCAGACAAGGTGGTTCCAAGGAGGGACTACTAAGCACATTTATGAATCAAATGCAATGATTTAGAAAGGACACTAAATGGAGCCAAATAAAAAGGTGGGCGGGAAAATGGGCGGAGCTTCAAGTGCCTACCTGTATACAGCATGCCTCGCAGAGCAGCGTCTGCGATGCCTAGGCTCGACCTAAAAATTATTATAACTCATCCCAAGTGTTAAACCGTAGCACCTTTTGTAACGGCATCCACTTGTTCAGAGTCAAGCAGCCTCCAATAGCATTTCTGGCCCCAGATTTGACCTTAGTTAGGGAGGTCCCTGGGTGGCTGGCCAGGTGAATGTGCTGATGCTTTCATAGGCAGTCGTGGGGGTTCTTATATTATTGATTAAATGTGCCCAAAGCCTTCCACCCCAAAATGAGCCTGGATGCAGAATAATGAATCATTTGATTCGGGAAATAGATCTCTTGTGGACATCTTGAAAGAGAATATGCCATCTGTGATCAGTTACACACAGCACAGCCCCTTATGACACTTCACTTTTGGTTTTCACTCGAGAATAAAGGTCAAGGCAATGGTTGTATATCCACAGCCTCAATAAGGAATATACACTTAAAAGTATCAGAGGTCCTGAGCAGTCGGTATGCTGTCATACTTTAAATAAAATGTCATGTTACACATGATACTATCAAGCAAAGGTAGCGATTTCTCAAAAACTTTCCTCAATCATGGACATATTGTGCCCTGTTTGAGGGTCAGCAACGTTATTGACAGTCAGGCTCTGTAATTAATGAAGCTTTATTTGACACCAATGACGAACAATCTCACTGATGCTGTTGGTAAAAAAAGACAACACTGCAAGCAGACAGGAGCTCAAAAGTGGCGCGTAATCTCAACAGGTTGACTTACATTCAGCAAAAAATTTGCAATATTTAATTCATGGTGCTCTAGGGAACAACACGCACGGTGAACATCTCACACTACGGCTTCTAGACTAAAAAAGACGTCACAAATGCACCACCATCAGCAAAGGAGAAGCTGGCAGTCTCAGCGCTTACTTGACAGTCGTACACAAGCCTAATCAAATGAAAGCCAAAGGGTGTGATAGAATGACTGGAACTTTGTGCTGCTGGGTATAACATCATGCACTTTTTTCTTCTCTTTTACGCCTTAGTGGGCCAACCATATGCAAATAATGTGAGGCTGTTTCACGTCTTTTCCACACAAGCCACAAGGAGCCTCAGATGCACTTCTGCCTGTTTGGGCTTCATCGGGAAGGTGTAGCTCGACTTTCGGGCCTCACTGAGTCCACGTCTAAACATTCTCTCATCAGACTTAGGGTTACAAAAAAAGTTACAAATAACTGTTTCCTTCTCTGTGTCTGCGTTTCTCATTCTCTCTCGTGCCAATCTTGCATATCGCTCTTCGTGATCCAGATCACATCTAGGCGCTCACAGTCTTTGCAGGTCTGAGACAACGGGAACCCAAAAGCTTTTGTCCAGAATCACGCTGTGTGCACGCGGAAGCCTAGAGCCTGGTCTGGCGGTTCCTAGGCCTGACCTATCTCACCCGGCTCGTCCATTGGCACAAGGTGCTTTTCCGCTCTCAGAGCTCTCTGCCCTGGTTTCCTGGTGTCCGCCCGCAGCATGTGGGGCCCACTTTTGGCAGAATAGTGGAGGGTGATTGTACCAGGCTTCTCCTATTGCACGGAAATCGATTAATCGGGGTGCCTCAGATTGCCTCAAATGAGTCCTTCTGTCTTCGCCTGGAAGGGGCAGGTTTTGGTGCACAGTTGTGCGCGCGCTCCATCTCCGATCGATTCGACACACTCAAGGAGGTGGGTGTAATGATTTACAGAAGGGGCCGGACAGCAGTTAGCTATATGCTTAGAGATTGCTGAACCGATTTTTGTTGGTGTTTTTATTGTGCTGTTGTGCTTGGCAGCCTTTCACTTAGGAGCAGAGAAATCCCACCCGTCTTCACTGCTTCAGTCAGCCTGCGTTCACAGGCACTAGAAATGCTTGTTATATCTGACGAAAGGTCAGGTAGTTTCAGATGTCAAAGGTTGGTAGTGTTTTATTATGTGAAACAGCCTTCATTTCTCTCTTTTAAAAACACAAACTGTCTGCCTAAGGTTCCCGCCCCCTGCAGATTCATATATCTTCAACACCCTGCAGCCAAGTACGGGGAGGCATGTCACTGTTAAGAGGAAGGACAGCGGAACTCGACGGGGGAGGGAAACTGAAAGCGTGTGATGCGCGCGCTGCCAGCCTCCAGGAACAGGAGATGTGCACGCGTATGGAGTGCACGTCGCCTGTCCGCACGCGTGCACATCTCCTGTCCGCGCGTGCCACCTCCTGTCTCCCTTTCCGAACAAAAGCCACAGCAATAGAGCTCGCCAAGCAAAGCAGCTGCGCTGCATTCGCTAGGTGAGACCTAAAAACCTACAAACCCTCTCCTCAGAGTAAACCGTTCTGAGTGAATTGTTTTTCCAGACATGCCATCTCAGTCAGGAATCCACACGAGGTGTCCTGGATCCACACGTATTGGGATATCCCCAATGGTGCCCATTCGACCAAGTCCAGAAGTTTGCCCAGAGATACCTTTGAGATCTTAATTGGGGCATTTTCCAAGGCACTGTATCACCCACAACTGGGGGTGAGCCCAGCTTGTTATTGCAACTTAACACTGAGGCATCACAAGTAGTTTGATGAACCTAACTCTGGTACTGTTCCCAGTATTGAGTCATGGCTGTGCTAAACAGAGAACCAGCACACATCTGCTGCTCAGCTACAGTCTTTGAAAAGTGTGTGAGTATTGTAGTCCCATAGTACACATAGTAAAAAAAAGCTACGCACCCCTATGCTGATGCTCCCTCTTTCAGCTTCTCGGTCACTTTGTCCCATCTCCAAAAGACCCTTTTCACCATCCCCTGAAGCCTCTTGCTCCTGACCTTCATTTGATGTCCCTTACAAGTGACCCCACGTCTAGCCCTCACAGCCCTTGCAACAATGTGCCCCCAACCCCCTCCCCACACATCTATCTCCCTTCCTAAACCATAGCATCTCTATGGCTTATTAACAGGGCCAAAGGTAAATATACTGTCATTGAGTGATGGAAGGGGTAACTGGGTCCCGAAAGAGAAAGTGGGCTATTTCTGTGTTATAAAGTATTGTTCTTTAAATAGATATTCAGTCAGCTCCTTTAGTGTTGGGGGTGAAGATTTCATATTTATTCAAGCAGTTGATGATGCCTGCTATGAACGTCAGTATGCCTTTAAAAGGGGAAGGGAGGCAGTGTGGAGTCTGGAAGCTTGGGGGTCTGCCACTATCCTTGGTTGGGATTGCGAGGTTTGAAAGGCAGTTCTCAAGACACTTTCTGGTTAGAACATTTTCACTTCCTTTGGTACAGAGAGCTGGCATGTTTGGGGAATGCGTCTCGTAGGTGTCCAGAATGAATCAGAGTGACGACGTTGGATGAAAGGTGTGTTTCCAACATCTAGGTGCATGTTGTGGCTGCTTAGGGGGTGAAATTAAGGTGCATCTACTTTAATTCCTGAAAATACGGTGTCTCGTCCCATTATAGGAGGATGTCCCATAGTAAATTTGAAAGAAATATGGCAAAATCCTCACTCTGCATCAGTGGTAAGAGGAGTAATACAACTGGATGTTAATGGCTCAATTGTTGGGGCTGTATACGGATGGGGGCCACATAAGCCCCTACAGCAGCCCTCACCCTTCAGTGGCAACTATTTAGGCAATCTAAGTCTTTGCTCCTCTTCATGCATAGCAGGGGGACCCAGTCACTTCTAAACTGAACATGAAATGCTACTTTAATAAATGTTTATTGTAGGTTCTCCTGGAATAGTCCATAATGGCCACTTTTCAAATTATTTGATTGATTTCAATGTTTGAATTGATTTTTGGGTTGTATTCCGAGTCAGGGTGTTTTTGTTATTGCTCCAAAACCGTAGTTTTTCAGTTTGTGTCTTACAAACAACAGTAATATAAACTAAATTGTTTCTTATTGGGAAATATATTTTTTGTCACGAAAGGAATTGGCTAGTAAGGCTTGGTAGCTGCCTTTGATTTCTCACAAGTTATTGGAGCCAAGCTGGTGGCTTGCCAGATGAGCACGCGGAAAGCCTTTGAGCTGAAAAGCATAGATCCTTCGATCACGCAAGTAATTGCCCTAGGTCACACTTTATAATATCTTTGAAATATATGTTTCCTTATATGCCCCACCCAACAATTCCTCCTGCTGCTCAGTCGTTTGGTGTCAAAAATCCAGAATGCTTCCACAATTTCCCACTTGCAAAGGAACCTACGTGCATTGATACTTTTTGAGGAACATGTGTTCTTAGAATTACTTTGTGTCTGCACCTGGCATACAGAGGTGCACAATATGTGATATACATTGATGACATTCCAAGCTAGTCTCCCAGCATATAGTGGAAGGGATGTGCTGCAAGCCAATATGAATTAGAGATCTTTGCTCTGTTTGGATTTTATGGCCAGGACTGGTCGACACCTATCATCTGAGGCGTCAGTCAGCAGACTTGTGCAGTTCTGTGCTTATAAGCTCTCCTTCAAGCACAAGAAAATGTTCTTGATAACCAAATAGTGGGAGGAATCTTTAATAGCCTTAAACCTCAGTATCTTGAGTCTTCTCCACAAAAAGCCCTTTACGTTGTTTGTGTCTTTCTTTCATTGGTACAATTGCGAACAGAGCCTACATCGTCACTCGCGCTGTTCTTTACCAGTTTTCGGCTGCGCTTCACAATTTCCATTTCCATTCCAACACTACAATACAAGATTTAGAATAAACCCAGCCTCGTGGCCTTCAAAATTACATGGCAGTCCTGTGATCTTCTGAGAGTTCTCCACTTAAGATTATTAGATCAGAGATCAAAATGCTCCAGAGTATCCTAAAAGGAGAATAACTGTATTAAATATTCTGATTAAATATAAAAAGTCACCTTTTCCTTTTTGGTCAGTTTTATACTGAATCAGTCTTCTGGGATTGTTGGACTCTTTTCAGAGTGTTATTGGAGAGTGATGCATGTGATAGTCTGTTATCACATTAAGCAACTTTAGAAAGCTTATTTTCTTGCTCAGTTTAAGGGTGACCGCACTAGGATCAACCTCCTAATTAATTATGCAAAACCTACAAGGGTCAGAAGAAGCCCTAAGTTAGGGTGTACCTGGTGGCGTATCCTGTCCCTTAAATGTAAATTGATACTTGTATAGCGCACTACTCACCCGCAAGGGTCTCAAGGTGTTTGTACGAATACCGCTGTGGAACCCGTCCTGGCTTTCCCTGTGAGGCATCCACTCCTGGGCACCCCCAAGGTGGAGGCCAGGCATCCTTAGCGTTGTGGGGGCCGTTGTGGAGATTAAGCAAGCTATTGCCCAGAGTTACAGAGTAGGACCCATGATTAGACTAGGCACCGAGGCGAGAATTATCAGGTCCGTGGAATTTTGAGCCCAAGACCCGCCGTGGCAGGGAATTGAACCCTGGTCCCGGGCTAGACCTCTGCATCAGGGTCTGCCGCTCTAACCATTGAGCCACACTTCTCCATATCTTCCCATTTCATCATTTTCAGATCCTGGCAGATTCATTCAGCTAAAGATGTCAGAAGTTAGATAACAGTTTCCAACAAGAAAATCCTAATGCTTACTTAACAGGTTAGAGACTGTTATGGGATGTGCGACTATGCTTGGTGGAGAAAGGAGGTGGAAATACTGTTTAAGAGAATGTCAAAGGTTGATTATAGTGAGGATAAAATCCAGCCCTTGCTTCTGCACAAGCAGAGAAACACCTTTAGTTTCCATTTGTTTTACATATATTGCTACATTCAGAGATGGATATCAAGAATAGGTCCTTAGGGACTGATGTACTATGCTTTTTAATGGTCGCAAACATTCCAGTTCGACATTTGCGACTGTTAAAATGCTTTTTCTTATGTACTTATTCCCATTTAGGAATCGGGCAAGTTTTATGTCCCCAACACCTAAAATGGCATTTTAAATAGTTACCAATTTTGTATCTGGAAGGGAGATGTTTTGGGCATACTTTCCAAATACCCAACAGCTATCTTATGTATCCTCGTTTTCCGACTGGAAACTGATTATAAAACAAGCGATTTTGCCAACACCACCAAGAAGTTGGTAATACATTTGCAATAGCCTTTTGGGAGAACTGCTTACACTTTGTGAATGTAAAAAGGTTTGTTGAAGAATAAGCAGGGGTCCTGTACACCACTACCAACAGAAAAACATTACATTTTCTTTTTAAACACAGTCCTGTTTCCTCTAACGAAAAAGGGCTGCGTTAAAAAAAAGTTTGCTTTATTAAGAGCAGTCAGGTTGCATGGTGGTCTTCTGACCCTAGCACTTCACCATTCTTGTGAAGGCCTCCAATCATATTGAGAAACAATTTGCAAGCTACTTTATTAATATTTATGAGGTAGGTAGTATGATGGCCCACTACGATTCTGAATTTTAAGAATCGACCTAGTAGTACATAGGTCAGTTCTAAAATGCCTTACTTTCGCAAATACCGATGTGAAATTTTGCGAGCAGTAAATAGTAAATCTGGCCCCTTATTCTGTAGAATAGTAGACCTTGTATTTAGGATTTGTTCTGTGTAGCATATTATACAATTAAGAGTAGTGTGCTTTTTCTTTAAGGACATATTTGTTAGTTGTAAACTTTACACTGTTATAAATATGGTGCATCAGCCTTTAGTGAAAACCCCATTGAGTGCCCCAAAGCAACTGCATGGAAAGGCAAGTTATGACCTGGGGAGGAACCTTCATTGATTTGTTAGTAATTCAGCACGTTTGACCCATAGTGTAATATTTGTTTAGGGCCCTCTTTGTTGTAGTTTTCTGATGTTTCTAATTGTCAAAGATCAGTAAATTACGGTCAGCATATAGTGGGGGTCGTCTCTAAGACATGATGGCATGGTAACTGATCACCTAAATGCCCTAATATAGTCACTGGTTGTAGGATGTTGTGCGGGCATCTTTGGTCTCAGGTACTTGGTGGGGTTCTCTCTGACCTTTTTTGATTCGGTAGGGTGGTCACGGATCCTTGGGATGTCGTGAAATAAACCTAAATTATTAGGTGTGCTAATTCTGAAGTATTAATAGGTAGTTAGTGATTCATAAATATGTGTTTGTATTCTTTCTGAAACTTGGTGGTATGGTCACAGATTTGACATATATTATGATAGTCGCTAACTTTTCAGACATGGTGGGGTGGTCACTGATCTTTGAGAGATGGCAGCTGAATCCCATATTGAGACTAGGTAGTATAGTGTCTGATGTCCAGTTAAAAGGAGATTGTCACTTATCTTACGGTAGCACCGTCACTGATAAATTGTGACAGTAACTGATTCTGTGGCACAGTGAGTTGGCTACTTAGTCTAAAATATGGTGGATTAGTAATTAATCTGGGAAAGGCAGAATATAGTGAACTCTTTTCAACTCTTAAGTACCCTTTTAAAAATAGCTGCTCCTTGTAAACAATTGCACTCTAAACCTCGCCCTAAGGTGCTGCTAGAGAATGTAATCTAAATACGCATTGCCATTGGGTTTCTCTTCACTGCTTCCCCCTTGTCTCTCAATCTATCCACTCAAAGTACCAATGTTTCTATGTAACATATGCTTTGAAATACAACATCTCTTGCTGAACGTTTAATCATGTGACATAAAAAGTGAAACAAGACATTTCCATGACAATTAATAATCCTTTCCTCTGGAGCACAAATAGACTAAATATGTTCCCCAATCACCAGGCTACGGTTCAAGGGGACAATAGAAATATTTCCCCCAAGTGAGCAACATTGTCACCTATTTAATGCCTGAATACATCAATCACGTGAAAGGCAACCAATTAACGTTTTCATTGGTTGCAGGAGCTATCTAGCGTTTCCTCATGAGCTAAAATTGTTTTGTTGAAATATGCTTCTAGTACAGAAGTGGGTGGATTATGTGGGAATTGTGGCAAATCCATATTTATGTGGTGAACACTGCGATCATGGATTTACATATTCTCATTGGCTCTGAACGAAGCTGAATACCATGAGCAAAGAAGGTCTCCAGGGAATTGAAGCCATTTAGTGGATCAGTTTGAGGAGTAAAAACGGGACTGTGAGAGATTGTTAGACCCATCTAGAAGCCACAGGAACATGCCACAAGCTAGAGCTGTAGAGATGGTGGCAGTGGAGAAGCTGGTTAATGCTGAGAAGCTAACAGAAAGGCGAGTCTTCTGAAGCTTATTACCGGCCAAAGCTTGCTGAAGAGCTCCCCGGTTTTCTCTTTCCCACCTTTTGGAGGCTAGCCCTGCTTATCAATTGCGCATTGACATCTTGTTTTACTTTTATTATAATTTGCTGCCCTCCTCGATATGATATTGTTTCCAGGTGACTTTACTCTATAGCTTGATGATAAACCACAAAGCGTAGAGTTTTTGCCTCCGGTGGAAATTGTCTGCCACTCACTCCACTGGTGTTGAATACTGTTGCAGCCCACTTTGATAAACAAGTTACTCACTTTTGGCACTTGACTTTTCAAGGGAGATAAAGTCCCGTAGCCAAGCTCTACTCTAGTAGGTAACCAGTTAGAAATTCCGTTTAAACAGGGCATGGTAAATAATACATCATAAACTTAATTTCCAGTCAGAGCTGTTACTGCTTACAGATGAGTCAAGCAGGACAGTTACAATTAAGATCTTCATAAAGAACTGAATTTGCTAAAACATTTGCTGCTGCAACGCGACCCTGAATGCTTTTGTAGTTTTTAGGTGCTAGATATTTATGACATGGTAATGTAATTGCAATGTTAGCGATCGGGCTGATGGTGGTAATATTGGGCCTTCATTAGTGTTGGGGTTTTCCTTACAATTTCTTTATTCCCATCCAATCAATTGGGTACCCACCTCCCAGTGAGAATGCAGCAATGTGTCACTGTTGGGGTGAAAGGTGGGACAACCATGTGCCTGAATGTCCCACTAAAATAGCCCAAAACAATAACCAAAAGTGCAAAAGGGATTCCATTGAGTTCAAAATAGGATTTCAAAGGTAGGTTCATCCTCTAGTCTTGGTAAATAGCTATTAGGACAACAATGATAGTAGGAAACTTTGTTGCAATGGGTACAAGCACTGGAATGTGAGACCCATTTGAGATGCTAATGGCCTGAGGTTATTGAAGGATGACCAGGTGCTGGAAGTAGAGGGCACTCAAAACAAGGATTCCTTGGTTACCAAACATCAATATGCTTTATTTATTAGCTGGATAGTCATGATGTTTTCAGTTGGTGAGGCCACCCAATAGCCGTACAGAATTGACCAGTTAGAACTGGAATTTAGGGTTAGTGACCAGCATCAGCTTTGAAATTGTGCATCTCTGAAATGGGTAGGCCTAGAAAGACGATTCTAACTCTTACACGGAGTGTCTGGCTGCAGCCTCCAGGGCACTACCCCTTGCTTAGAGTGAGGAGAAGCATATCTGTGTCTCTGGGGACGGTTTGGCGCATATATGACCTCGCTTTGTATACTGGGAAAGTTAGTGTGTCCTTACAGATTCACAATCTATATCACAGTTGCTTCCTGAAGAGATTGGCCAGCTGAGCTTCAAGGTTTTAATGGGCATTTCATTTCATTCTTTTGGTACATCTTTCCTTCAGGTGTCAAATAGCTGGTTCTTGCTCATTGTCCTCTTGGTCATTACCTTCTCCTCAGCTCTCTCTGGGTAGGTCAGCTCCTCTTATTGCAAGTTAGGTGTAGTAGCAGGGGTTCTTCCAAAATCTAGGCCTCACCATGGATTGTAGGGGATATCAGCTACCTGCAAGCTCCTATCCATTACATGCTTCCTCTCGCAGCTACTGCACAGTCTTCGTAAAATCCAGATGAGTTAAATTAACTGCTCAAAGGGACCAATGTTTATACTGCTTTGAGGGTACTGGTGGGAAACCATAGTCAATCATGTTCTTTTTTCCATCACTGCCCGAGTCGCCGGGCTACCAGGCTGAAGAAAGGCTTAATCCAACGAGTGAATTGTCTAATTGTGACCAAAACATCCTTAACCATGATCTTGTGGTTGCTGGTAAACAACCAGCACAAAACTTAAGGGAGGGAGAAGGAGGAACGTGGAAGATAAGCATGCTCGACAGGGGGCAGTGTGTGTCACGAACTCACCAGACAGCTACAGTTTTAAGGAAAGGACACTGACAAGCCAGAGCCTGCCAGTAGCCATATCTCCAGACAGCCAAATGCAGGAGCTCCACAATGTTGTCCTGATTCACATCCTATCCTAATAAAACATTTTTTTCAAGTCCACAGTCTGCTGGTCCCTTGCACTTTTAACACATTCACAGGGCATACCACGTACCAGAGAGGTAAAGTACGAGCCTTAATTAATTATGGGAAACAATAGATTTTACAGACTTTCCTCTAAGGTTGCATATTAAAATGCCAATGACAATCTGTAGCACCCAAACGTATGTCCTTGTGTTGCCTGGAATAAACGGGCAGTAGCCACCTTTGACTAAGCATGGGGGTGCTTTTTAGGTATAGTCTCTAACCATTATAGCATTATCCTTCGCGTTGTATGCCTAAACAGCACATAAGGCACCACAAGCGGTCTGACAGATTTTCAAACCCACGTGATAAAAAACAAAAGGCAGGTCAACTTAAAATCAAACCAGTCAGAAAGGCACAACTTTTTAAAAAGTGCTTGGATTTATGTACTTACAGCATTTTTATACTATGTTCATGTCCTCCTCTTATTTTTCCATTGAGTTGAAGCAATGATTTGGACTTAACTTCACGCTGCATTTCAGGCATCATTGCCTATGTAGCAATGTGATGAAAGGCTTGAGTTGCGCATGGGTTGAGTAGGATCCCTAGAAAGCTCTCTAGGCTTTTCCTCACCGGTTCGCCTCAACATTTGACAAGGTTGTCCCTAAATGTACAGCAGAACTTGCAGGTTTGTTAAGTCAAGACATAGCAACTGAAAAGAAATGGAGATTATCGAATCTAAGAAGACCATTTATATTGTTGCTGGGTTGTAATATCCATTGTAAAACTGCAGACATCTGCAGATGCAAGACTTGAGGTTCCGTAGTCTCATTTAGAGGTGGGGGGGAACTGCTTGATTTCCAGTAGCTGAGCCTCAGCTTTTGTCATTATGGGAGACACTAAGCCAGCAGCACATCTGCAATATGGCCACTAGCATTGCAGCATTAGAAGTTCAGTCCTACTTATAGCTGGCCTTCCAAACTAAAATGGCTCACTAACTGCATTCTTACAGTGTACAGGAAACTTATCTTAGTGTGAAGGTGATATCTTCCTCCTCGGCCTGTGTGGCCCCACTCTATGCGAAGGGTTCGGTTGGCTTTATATTTTATTTGACACAAAGTTCTTAAAAATTGCAAGTTTAGAAGTCTTATATGTGAGATGACAAGTATATATCCGCTTCTCTTATCTCTCTCTCAGTGAGACTTGCTCTGGCTCAGGTTAAACCCTATGAAAGACTCTCTTACTAAACCGTGTTCCATTCAGATTTTGAAGGCTCTTTGACTGACCATTGCTCCTTACCTTAACAGGTGCTTGTTTTCACTCTTCTAAAAGAATTTGTCCTTGACTTGGAAGCCGTGCAAATGTTTGCTCCATCTCAGTGCTGCGGACTACACCCAAACATCCTGAGAATGCAGGCCCTTACTGTTTCAGAACATCATGGAGTACTTTGGCTGACTGGATATTTTCCATGTTGCTCTCACTCTCATGGATATATTGAATCTGTACTTTCTGTGGAGCTGGATAACATTTGTTGGTGTGGATAGCTGCCAGGTCCTTCTGAACTTGCCTACCATAGTCAGCGCTGTCAACCGTAACATTTTCTTAAAAAGTTTTAAAACCATCTCTTTAAGGTGCTGCTGTATCGTGGTCTACACCATTCTTAAATTAGCTGGACCAAGAATTCTCTCTACTGCCCTTTGTCACTGATGCCTTCTCTCAGCAAATGTTCTCCATTGCTCCTCTTTATCCCCTAACCTGTATATTGTTTACTTTGAACCTCCGCCTCAACCCATCCTGTAGCACTGTCGATATGCCAAGGGCCTTCTAATTCTGACGTTTCAATAGGGATCTGGTTACTGGAGCCAGGTGTTACTAGCACTGCATGATGGAGATTAAAGAGTGGATGGGCAGACACTGTCTCAAACAGAATATTGTTAAAATGGAGATCATGATCCTAAACAGCAGGATCTGCAGGGTCTGCATTTCTGGGCTGCTAACCACAAAACAACCCAGAAACTGGGGTTCAAGTGTGATTCATACTTTTTTGTAGTACCCAAGTTCAAACACAGTTCCATCATTCTAATTCTTCCTACATAGAGTCCTATGGAGAATTTACCTTGATTTCTCATGGCCGGATTTTTACCACAATTGCGTCTGGGCTAGATTATGAAAAGGCCCTTCTTATAGGATGCCTACATTTGCAGCTTTTTGACTCATCTGTGGATCTTGGATATGAGGCTAAGGGCCAGATGTACAAAGGTTTTAGCGTTTGCAAATCCTCTGATTTGGTAACTCAACAGTTTTGAGAATGTTAAAACTCTTCTTCAAATCTACTTGCCCATTTAACGTTTAGAAAAATATTTTCTGAATTCTTTATTATGTTCAGAAACCATACAGAATCAGTATTTTAAGGACATGTTTAGAGCATCCCTTCCTAATACCAATGCCTTGTGGTGTGTATTCTTGTTTTAATATTATTTTCACACCTTAAATATGGACCCCTTTCCCTTATGTGCATCTTGGAAAAAACATAGTACCACAGATGACTCCCAAAACAAAAAGTTTGTAAAGCATCTATTTTTTATTTTTAACATCCTGTTTTACTTTAAGGAATCATTGCTGCATTAACCTTGCTGCATTAAATATGATTGCTTTATTTAAAAATGACCAGACAAAATGCTTACCCCAGCAGGCCACTATCCCCTTGATGGCAACAAATCATGGTGGGGCGCTATAGGCACATAGCTCATTAATATTAATGATGTAGTGTAAATTGCGCCCCACAAGGATTCAGTATTTTGTGGATCGATTTATCAGCACATAGGTCGGTTTGCAAAATACCAATGAATTCGGTAAACGTTGGTGCACAAATTGTGATCACTTTTAGCAAAGCATTGTACATACATCCGGCCCCTTTTGTATCAACTGCAAGACTCTGTATTGGCTCAAGTGACTTTAGCAGTACAATTCATGGTACATTGTATTGTTTGTTGGGCCCTCCAGGTCAAAGCCACTCCGTGTCTTAACAGTGCAGTGATTGCCTTTGTTCCCCTAATAGCCTCGTGCTCTGTTCTGTTGTGATCTAATCTTCTCCCGGATCCAAAGACAACATGAAGTTATGCACTCTCCTTTTCTGTTACCTCCCTCCCCAAAAATTTGGTAGTGGTCTCTTTCAGTTTTATAATTTATTCTTCTTTTGTAAGAACATTGACATTTTAACATCGAACCCAACTCTTCCTTTTTTTAAATATATGTTAATGACTTTATACCAGTAAACAGAGAAAATGTGTGTTTGACTAAGCACTGCTTCGCCTTCGACAGCTACTGCACGATAGGCCAGAACCCCAAGAGGGATCCATTATGGACAGTGAGTTATTTAAGATAATGTAGATTTATCACTGTTTCTGAAAGGTGATCACTTATTTTTGAGACAGTTAGTACAATACGGCTTTCTGAGGTGCACTGGCAGAGTTTCTGATTCTGGGACACAATGGAGATAATCAATGATTTTCAGAATGTTGTGAGATAGCTAATGATTTATGAATATTGGTGGTAGAATTGTTGATTTGGTGGGCATGTTGCGAATATCTCATCACAGCACAGTCCTTTGAGGCTTTTTTTCTCTTGAAACAGGCTGACCGTCTCTCCTCTTTATTTCTATATTAGCTATGCAATTGCTGACAACTCCTACCGGTCAATGCGTACAGAAAGGCGAGATCAGTGTATCCTTATATCCGGGGAAAGTGGTGCTGGCAAGACTGAGGCCACGAAGAAGATTCTGCAGTACTTCGCCATTACCTGCCCTGTCAGCGACCAGGTGGAGACCATTAAAGATCGGCTGCTCCAGTCCAATCCTGTGTTAGAGGTAAATAGTTGAGCTCGTACTGGAACAAAAAGCAAATCTGTGGATTATTTGGGGTTCTGTAAAGTCCTGCATACATTAGTATCGTAGCATCTTCAGTACAGGTACAGAAATGGAAAAATACTGGGAGACCTGGACTGGAAAATTCAGCTGAAGGGACAGCTGGCGGACACATTTTGCAGTTATAGGTAAGGTGCTAAAGCATTGGAGGAGCCACCACATGTAAGCCTGGAAGAGGCTGTTATCAAGCTTGTGACTGTCCTAGCAGCATATCGAGTCAAAGAAGTTCATGTGAAGTGGCTACTTTCCTGGACTACCTAAATTTCAGAAAGTCAGATTCTTGCCTCGTCTGTAGGAGATAATGAGTTCCAAAGAGATGAGCCTTGCTTATAAGGGGGTCTTCCATCAAAATTGTGGACCTTGTGGATATCAGATGTTGCTTGGCAGGCCTTAGGCTGGTGGTTGAAAGATACGAGGAATCAGTTTGCAAGGTAGTCCAGCAAGGGGCAATAGAACTCCTTCCATAATAGACTAAGGGTTTTACCTTTAGATTATTCCTATACTTTGCGCAAATGGAGGTGTTTTAATCCGAACCAGAGGCATGTTGCACGTTTCTTGACTTGTACTGGGCCTATTGGTGTTTTATACTAGAGGTTAATCCAGTAATACAGATGAGAGATTATCACTGCAAGTACTAGGTCAATTTTCTGGGATCTTTGCTACCATGATCCTAGTATGTACTAATCTGTTCCATATTCCTTTGTTACATGTATACTTACTGTGTTCCTTAGACAGACTCGACCGCGTCGTACTTAATGCAGGCACACACCTACATAGAATGGTCCTCTAGCATAGACACTAGCCAATGATGCAGACAATACCACTTTTTTCCTTACATGCACATTCCATTGTCCTCAAATGCTAACACATCTAGGAGTGACCACCAGTTCTCTCATGCTGGACCCAGCTTCCATAAACTCTGAGGTTTCATTGAGGCACAGGCGACATATGCTCCATTCCTGTTAGTGCTGTCAGAGATGCATCATGTGTTGATTATGCTGCCTGAACGGGATTTGTCTGTTATTGATGTTACTCTTACTGTACTCTTTTACATGTGACACATATGTGCCCTTTCTTTACTATGGGAATTATATAGTAATTTTTTGATGCATTGTTTTTTTCTTATTATTTTCAGGCCTTTGGTAATGCAAAAACACTACGAAATGACAACTCAAGCCGGTTCGGCAAGTACATGGATGTGCAGTTTGATTATAAGGTAATTTTCAAGTCCATCTGAGAAGTCATAGGTCTTAAATGTTCACTTCTGTACTGCTGTGCATGTTTCTGTACAGCCCCCTTTCCCCCTCTAGTTTTCTGCATCCTCTCTCCTTGTTGTGAACTAAATGATCTCTCACTTCATTGATCCTTGCATATGTTTGCGCCCTCTATACTCAATCAGCCTGTTGTCTCTACGGCATATACAAAGACTAAGTGGCGACAATGACACCAGAAAATGTTTATAAATCATCAGTGCAAGATCCTAAGTATGCTATATAACTCCATTAAAGCAGACTCCTGTAATTGTTGTCAGTGGCTGTCAGTGAGCAAGCCTCTGCTCCTTTACTACAGGAGCAGTCTAAGTAGGAATATAGGAAGTAGAAAGCGCCTAGACGCCTTTGGGCAGTAGTGTGCTATACAAAAACACTATTCATTTGATTTCTGTATTGGGAAATGTGAATGCATGGTACATGAATATAGCATACATCTTCCAACAGCTCTCACTTGCTGTTGCCAAGAACCAATAAAGTTTAGTTTATGCTACTTAACATCCTGAGTGCATTTCTCCCTTATGGCATTCAGGTTCAAATAACTCTTCAGGGATGCATTCAGTGCAGGGGAGAGTTTCGATGGTGACTGTATTTACAAAAGGAATTATTCCTAAGCTGAATTGCTGGTTTGGGGCAGAATTGCAAACACATTGCCTTTAGTGTATACATATGTGACAGTATCTAATCCTAACTTGATTTTTCTGAAGGCTATTAAAGAGTTGGAAATGACAAAGAACATAGGGACACGGATTCCTCTTTATTTGTTAGACAACCTTGCTTCCTAAGCAAACATTGATTTTCAAAGCACCTTTGTTTCCTCAGTTAATCATAGTCTGAGCATTGATTCATAACGTGCCCCCTTAAAGAGATCTTAGTCCATGATATTTCCCAAAATAAGATTCAGTCGCTCATAAACATGACTTTACTAAAGGGATCACTTGATGCTCTCTGAAACCAGTAACACAGCAATCGGGGTGACTTGGTGTCCTTCTGGATTACACAGATCAAACCCCTACAAGTTGTTAGGCCTTCATGCCAAAAAGGGGTTTGCAGACAGGACAACTGGATGGGCCAAAATTATAGGGTGGCTTGCTACTTAAATAGGATGCCTGATTCCGGTCCAGGAAAGACATGGCTTGGCAGTTCGGGCTGGACTGTTCCAATGAGGCACAGGGTCAAGACTGATTTGCATATGGCCATGTCTAAACTGGTGTGGCTTGGTGAGCAAAATAACGATGGATTAAACCCAGATCTGTGACTGGGGGTGAATGTTTTGCCATTGTGCAACATTTCGTCCATTATCTTGTTTGTTTTGCTACTTAAATCCACAGCCCAACTGCTTGCCCTACCTATGGAATATACAACCCCTCTAAACGCCCTTCGCAAAAAAGTCACTACACAAAAATGGTAAGTATTCGCAAAGGCAACTACGCCTGTCTCAGTGAAGCAGACACTGCTTTCTCTCTGCTCACCACCTGCAGTCCCCCAACTTTTCCTACATAGATTTAATTGCAACAGACATCTGGTCACGCATGCGATTGAAGGGAGACCAGGATATCGATGAAAGTCTGAATGCTCCATTGATCTTCTGGGTCTGTAAAGCAACTTCTAAATGGTATAGATTATATATAGAAAGTTCCTTAGGCCTCGCAAAGGGAATGGAAAATGCTATGTATATATATATAACCACTCAATACCGTACCCAGACACCACTTCTATTTATCTCGCATTGGAGGCTAATTCTGTTAGTAATTGCATTTTCGCTGTGCAAGTCATAGTTTCATACTCTCTGGAAGATGATAAAAACTTGAATTGAACATGGTGCAATCATTGGCGGGGTCTGCAGATTATAGAGGACAGAAGATTTATGTCCGGTTATTGCACAGAACTCAATCTTTCTGACTGATCTAACTGTCCAACAATCTGCAATGAATCCAGAGGCAAGGGAAGGGAAAGTACCCACTTCCGCACCAAATGTGAGTGTAAAAACACCTGATGTGCGAGTTTCGAAATGGAGTGTGTCTGTCACCATACATGTGTCTTTAAAATACACAGCACCATTTTAAGGATTTTTAGGTTCCTGGACCCATACATTTAGATTTAAGTGCTAGAAATAACACAGGCATTGGAGACTGACAAGAATGTCAGCCCACATTCAAAGAAGTATGACTGGAATGGCAATGTAGGAGTTTTGTTTATTTGGAACATGTGGGGTATGTTTCAGCTCTTTCAGGAAAGGATTATCATAGCTACACATTTTGTAAACATAAGGAATATTAAAAGAAATGTTAGTAGAGTAGTTTCCATATTTGTAAATGCAGCAGAATGCAATCGCATCTTGAAACTGCATCAGAGGCAGAGTGATTATTTTATTGATATGTTTAGGCTGTGCATAGATGCACAAATTCAGGTTGCAGTTTGTTAATGCATGGGAAAGGCGTAAAGCATCTATGAATATGCCATCTCTGTATCCAATTTACTAATCGATTTTAGTTGTGGCATATGCCATAGAACTGGACAGACCTTCATAGCAAGAGGACACAAATGTTGTTCATGGTTCTGGAAAGTTGTGTCACTCTACTCTTGAACATTTTTAGGGCAACCTGGTGTTTTCCCTCCAGTGAGCTGGACAATCATGTGAGTCCTCGCAATGTTGTCGCTTGAACTGAAGATGGTGCAGACGTCATCCTATTCCAGAGATTCAAGCCTTTTCTACCTGTACCCTTAGTAGGAGGCTTTGCCTTCATTATGTCTGGGAAATGGATGCATGATGAATGTTGTATGTATTTGAGATATTTGTTTCAGAGGCAGGCAGGTGAATGTTGCACTCCGTACATGTTTTGTGTGGGAGCCAGAGGATTTAATCACATCAGCCCATTCCTTTTATCCAAATTCAGTTCCCTTGTGCCAAAAGTGAAACTCATCCACCCTTTGTGTCCAGTGTTGGGCAATCACCCATGGCTATAGAAACAGCTGGGACTGTCTTAGCCCTATACACATAATACCTTAGACCACTGGCTAGAGAAACAGCTGAAGGACTGACTTAGCCCTATACACATAATACCTTAGATCACTGCCAAATGATCAGTGAAAGACTGTGGGCCTAGAATCCCACAAAATGTGTCGAACCAGAAAGACTGCATCCTTCTATAGGCACCTACCAACTTTTAAATTTGCGGATACTGGCTGGGTCAGACAATCCTGACATGACCACTAGATGTTTATAATTACTGGAGCTCTTGACCAGTGCTTAGTTCATCCTTGTCGACTTGACATCAAAGAGGACTGCACACAACTTTACAAGAAAAAATGTACTGGGAACTAAACCTTTGTCTGTTGTCCATTTTCTATCATGAGTGAGCCTACTCCTCTGAGGGCTGTGAGAATATTTACTGATGTGGCCTGTTTATCGACATTTAGCCTACCTATTTGCGCAAGGAGTTTGACTGTATATGCTTGAAGGAGCCAGCCCAATCCATAGGCCCACCTAACTGGGAGGTCCACCCAAGGGACGTCCTGACAGACTGCGGCTACCAAAGTGCCTCATGGTCCTTGCAGAACAGCTGGTCAGGAAGACGAAAATAACAGGAACATCATCTGACTCATTGAGGTGCCTTGCTGTTTTCTGTTGTCAAGGGTGGTGAGACAGAACTTTCGTGGTATTCCCTCTTCTTCAGCCCCGTAGGTATTCATACTCAGTCAGCTTTCGCAGCCCCAGTGTTGCTCGTGTCTGAGAGCTGTAGGAGATCGCCTCGATTCAAGAACTGTTAGAATTATATTCCTAGCCATTACAATTCTGAAGGTATCAGCATTAGACTGTCAGGACTCAACCCTAAATAATGAGGGCCCAGTTGGGCCAGTGACTACTGTGGGTGTCTCCGCCACTGAAAAAACTTTACCATGACTGGTGAAACTCGAGATACAGGCCCCCTAATTTAAAAAAAACTTCAAAAAGCTTAGTAAGTACTGGCTCAGTAGTCCCCTATGGTACAGTACTAACATTTGGGTCGTAAAGTAGTAGCAGAACTCCAGAGACAGACTTTCTCTGGACACAGATATGGGTACTGTAGTTACAAAGCTACCAGCACTAGGACACCCATGGAGCACCAAAGGTTTTAGCTGTGTGGGATCATAGTTGTTTGGGTGATGGATTTTTGTAATACACATCTGTGTGGTTGCCACCATTTATTCTGGCCCTTACACATTTTTAAGGGTGACTGTTTCAGTTCTGACCTTAGTACCAATGTGGTACCAAAGGTTATTGCGGGCCCAGTCAGTGCTTGCACATCCCTTGCTTCCTTTTAGACTTCTTTGCGAGAGCCCAGCACTAGCTTTCCTGATCCCAAAGTCACGTCAGCTCAAGGCACCATCATCCTATCCGATTCCTTGCATCATTGGTATTTATGATTGTCACTGTCGGCCATTGGTATTTATGACTCTGACACCGCTCCTCAACCCTTTGGTGGCTATCTATACCATAAGCAGAATTATTTATTTAGAAGATTACCAATTTGGAAGAAAGAACCACATGTAGATCTATTGCTAAGCCTCCAGAGGGTAAGCCCTAGCAGGCTTTACCAAATGAAAGCATAAATGTAGGGTGATTAGAATGATTCCAAGAAGAGTTTTTACTGGAAGACATGATTTGTGTTTGATGTTTATCCTGTGAATTGGTATCCAGAAAAAGTTAATCAGATTCAGAGGACTTACACCAACACGTTTCATGACAAAATCTATTAAATAATCACTTCATCGGGGCTTAAAGGAATATAGAAGTAATTAGAAATATTATAAGGTAAGGTCTGGGGCTTTAAACAAGTGTATAAGGTACACAATAATGACATATAAATTAGAGGTGAAAAACATAGGGTAGAAGAAATAATATGTATATTTAACTATGTAAACATGAAATAACAATATAAAGACAAATTACATTAAGTATGATTGGTGAACTCATTCAACATAGTCCTCCTAAGGAACTCTCTCAGTTGAGGAGAGAAGAGAGAGAGGGGTCATAAGTTTAAGGTTGGTCAACTATTATACAGATAACATGTTTTTTGTTTATATTCGAGAGATGAAAGATAAAACAATGTTGTGAGGCTTACCAGTGTTATTGGCAGCACAATCATGCCAGGTCGATGCAGTGGGAAGAGTGGACTTTGAGTAACAAGAGTGTAACATGCTGTTCTGTTCTTCTCTGGCTGCCAGATTTGATCTGACACTGGTGTTTTTGAATACCGAGGCTTGGGCCTCATTACTCCATATTCACTCACTTAGAATTTTTTAAGTCACAATTTTTTTTTCTTGCTGATCTGTGACACATTTGCCCAGGTGAACTAGTGCACAGGGTCAGCGCTATGATGAGCTGCAGGTAGCGGTCAGAAAGGTTTGCAGAAATGTCAGCAGATTGTTTGATCAGTGGGTTTTCATTTTAATCAGATGTAACATTTCTTGATATAATAATTTACTTTGAAAAATACTACAGAACAGCCTTAAGCAAGGATGCATTCTTGCCACTTTGCTTTTCTCGCTATATCTGTCAGACCTCATGGATATAATCTCACAAGTCTGAAGCTTTCTACCAACCCTCAGGGGTTGTCTCCTGGTGCTGCTCATAGTTGATGGTGATCGTGCCCTTGTAGGTCTTACCCCATCAGTCTCCTGCATCATTTATCCCTGGTGTTTTAGTCTCATAAACTGAGGAGCAACTTACTAAAGACAATAATAATGATTTTTGGGATCGGAATGACAAGTCATCTAAAAACTGGACTATCAAAGGGTCATCAGTAGATGCTGTTAAGGAATGTCTATACTTAGTAGTTCGGTTTGTTAGAAGTTTAGCATATTGTCAAGATATATTTAGTCGGGTTGTGAAGTTGACCTTCGGAATTAAGGGGCTTGTGCACAAAATTGTAGGCCTAATATACAAATTTTGCATTAATGTGTAGGCATGATATGCAAATCTTAATGACCACATACATTGCAAGTGTACTTTATGTAGCTTTGTGCTGTTATTGGAGCTAGGAGACAAAATACAGGCAAAGCTCTGGAACGCATTTCTATTCCTTGGTCAAATTTGCCTATTAAAGCTGTTAGGCTGGAATTGGGCATTTTAGTGTTGGGTTCTAGAGATCATGCTCAAATTGTTCCTTTTTTTTTTTTTTTTTTTATAACATTTTATTAAGGCTGCTGAAGGCAATCCACATTTGCAAAGACCAAGTATACATCAAGTACATATTAATAGCAGGTACCACATATAACATTGCAATTAGAGCATTGAAGTGTCCAGCAGGATTGCGTATTTGAACATAGTGAATGATACAGGGTAAACATTTTCTGATAAGGCAACAGAAATGCAAAAAGAATAAAATGAAGAGCACGAAAATTGAAAGTAAGATAAAAGAAACAAAAATCATAATTACTAGATTGCAAGACCAACACAGTAATTCAGCTCGTGTGGTGGCGAACATCATCTCTGACAACTACCACAGTCCAGCCAATGCTCAAATTGTTCCTTGTTCAGATTATCACTGCAAATACTTTAAATGTTTTTTATATTTGTTTTTTATATTTGAAGAATCTTCTTCAGATAAAGCACGTTATTATATTTACTATCAAACTATTAATTGGTATAGTAAAAACATATACATAGGCGAAAAACTCCTACACAGAACTCAAAGGGTAGCTTAACACACTTTGCAATTACGGAGCTTTGAGTAAGCACTAAATCACTGCTCCACAAACAAACATTTAAACCCAGCATGTGCATCAGGAGGAAGGGCTCCCTGCAGTTTTATATACAGATAAATCTTAATAAATAAATAAATCTTAATGCTAAAGGAGTTTTATGTCTTTTAAAACTGGAGGTCTACATTTACCTGGTAACCCTCTATCCAGGATATATATCAATACTGATAGTGCTATAACAATAATATGTGTAATCTCATTCATCTGTTGTTCATTTGACCTGGTCTCTCTATCTCGAAAAGGTGGTTCATAACTCTGGTTTGTTGTACACATATTATTACTGTGGGGGCAAAAGATATATTCCTTTTTACATTCCTCAGTCTTTGACATTGAGAGCAATGATGATGTTTCTGCGGATGGCGGCGATTTGTATTCAGCTTCTACTGCATGCCAGATTACATATGGGTTTTTGCATAAATGGCTCAACAATCCATGGCTACAGTGGCAGGAGGGTTGGCATGATGCAGTAGCTGTGGAAGTTCATAAGAGTCTTGTGAGAATCTGGATTTCTGTTGCAGTAACCCCCACGCTTTTTTTCAGACCACGTACATCTAGTCACTGTTACAGCTGATGCATCGATCACAGGGTTGAGGCCCAGACAATGAATATGACCGCACAGGGCAAATGGGATCCATATTAAAGCACTCTTTATAACAGTGTGCTGGAGTTCTAGAACAAGTTCTGGCCACGGAATGTGTGTCAAATCCATTTGCAGAGAAGATAGTGACTGATGAGAACAATTTGGCCACATAATGCAAAACATCCTGAAACAAAGGGCTCACAATCTCCAGTCGTAATTCAGAAGCTGATCAGTAAGTCAAACATGCATGTGGAGGCAAAATAACATGCCTCTCGCAATAGCAACTTGATAGACATTCTAGCTAAAGAACTACGCACCATTTGTTAATGGGAATTAAATGAGACCATAGAAGAATAAGTATTTCCGGATTGGGATTAGTAGAAATAGACTTATTCACCATAAAATGCAACAAAACAGGTTACGATTATGCCATCAAGGTATCCACAACTCCTGTTAAGAACCAAGGCTCTCTTGAGGAGTAGATTATATGATATTTTGTTATTCATTTCTCCCAATTCCTTTGATTTGGCAGTGAGTCGAGAAGGGATTTCAGACATGGTACTCATTTAATGAAGATATCATTCACATTTCACTAGAATGCTAGCTCTCTGCAACACCTTCATTGTGAAACCAGGCAGGCTCATTTATTCAGACGTTCGGTTATGGCTCAGTTCCTGAGGTCTTAGAATATTACCATCATAGATGTAGAGAAGTTGTAACAGGAAGGAGGAGAGCAACAATCGGGAAGTGTTTCTTAGAAAAGTAGAACAGATTTGCAACATGACCTTAGCATGAACAGTGAAAATTTGTTATAATGTACATTCAAGGTATTACACAATGCATATAATTTCACTTAGTGAATACTAGGTTGACTTAGTCCAGTGATGGTGCATCTAGCAACAGAAAAGAAAGACCCTGCATTGCTGTTTAAGATTCTAACGCTACATGGTTACCTCGATGGAGAATAACCCCACAGACACAGAGTACAACCTTTAGTCTTAGTCTTTAATATGATGCTGCTAAGGGAAATATTGTGAATATGTAGCTGCTAACATTAATATTCCCCCAATTCAAACCAATGCGCATATGTCCACTCAAATGAATTGATTGGACAATAGTGACGTTAATAAAGAGTCATTGAGTTTCAGGCTTTCACAGCCAGACCTTGCTTTCAAATATATGAGTGCAAATTAGTTCTTGGAAAAGACAACGGTATCGGGTGAAGGACATCTCTCCTGTCCATGTTAATTAAACTATAGAATTACCAACTTGTTAAAAACCCTCAGTCACCTGCTGCAAGAAATCTTCCTGCACTAGATCTTTGAAGAGTCATGATGTGCTATGTTGTAAGGACAAAAGTAAAAGAACAGTCCTTGCAACTTGCATTGTTTACTTATATCAAAATAATGTCCAATAAGTGGATAGACACAATAGATTCTCTGTTGCGAAAAATATTTTTTTTACATTTTTGCTGTGCGCTCAATACTTCAGCTATTGTGTTGAGAATTCTGACAGTCTATGTATGACTTGTGCTTAGGTATAAAACTGCATCCCTTATTCCCTATATAAGCGTGAGGGAGAGTGATGGACAGAAGCAGACCTCATTGTCCTTTCTACTGTTGGGTCACAACTTCGGTTTACTTAGAAGCAAGGGCCCTTCGTCGGAGTCCAGACTAGTGACATGAATTCTAGATCGATTTAGTAGCGAGGACTGCCCTGCCTTTAGTTAATTTTCCCCACCTTTTTCTGGCATCATACGTCTAGTGCACACTTCTATCTGTCTTCATACTTTGTGGAAAAGCCATATATATAAATGGCTACGCACCTCCCCACAATTGTTCAAACATAACCTTGGTTTAGTTGCATACCAAAATAAAAATATAGAATCTGTTTGCACAACTTAACACTTAAACAAAAACAGAATTGGAGGTTGTCAGCTGTTTATAAATCTTATTCTGAGTCATCTTTTCCATGTGAAACTGTTGAGAGCCAACACGTTTTGTCCTTTGAACATTTTTAAGGCTTTACAAGCCATAAGAAATGCCCAGTACATTGTTGAAATCTATGTGCTACACAGCTTAAAGTCATTTACACAGATATATACTATCCTCCGTTTATGCAGATACCCTAACAGGCTATGACCAGTGTGAGTAGACCAAAGATCCTGTCACCAAAAGATAAAGGAGGTTCTGTATTTGTGTTACATGTAACAATGCGAAAAAGGCAGTGCGCACTTCAAAGTAAGGAGCAGAATAAAGAATGACAGTGCTCAAAATCTGGTAAGTGAATAGATAAGAATCCAGAAGTGACCTAGTGAAGTGAATAAAGTCCTACATTCATATGACTTGCACTGATCTGGGAAGCACTAGATGTGCCAGGTTCCACTTTATTGAAAGAGAGCTCTGACTTTATTAGCCTAAGTTAATCAGATGTTGGTTCCCAATAGATGTTGGCAGAGTCATATAACAATGGTGTGGTATACCGGTTCCTCTGATAACACACCAAAACAGAGTAAAAAACAAAGTGTGATGATAGCGAACAATGAGGTAAAACAAACCCTATGTTATTCCATGCTGTGGATCTGTTCTAAATAAACTATGTAATAGACCAAACCTGGGCCATAAAGGTGCCTTGGTACAGCATGTCTAAAAGTCTGTAAGTAATTGTCAGAACCAAGTTAGCTGCAAGGAAATATGAGGGATACCGTCTTCTGTTGTGGTGGAAGAGTAGTAACAGTTGTCTACATGCCATGAAGAGATGGTAGTCTCTGTGTCTACTTGATAGAGATGGACTGCATAAGTAAAGGTGAACTGCATTGTAATTGTATGTAAATGACAACCATTGAAGGTAATTGGATAATGCTATGTAGTGTTACAGGCCTAATGGCAAAGTGTTTCTCTTAGTGCAGTATGTTAGAGAATCTGTTAGGAAATTCAAGTATGATAGAGCCAAATAAACAGCAAATGTAATGTACTGAGCAGATAATCTGAGAGCAGGATTTAAATAATATACAGTGTGAATATGGGACTAAGATTGCGGGAGGTGGCAAATGTCTTGCAAGATCACATGTTTGAGATGACACCTTAAGTTACAGAAGTAAATGCAAGAAACTAATAGAATGCCTGCTGTAGTGGTGCCCAAGGAAGTACAGAGAAAATCTCAAAGTGCTGAAGAAACATGGAAAACCCGTATTGGATCAGCGGTTGAAATCTTAATGGGGTTTGGTTAAGGAGATAATCATGGGGCATTTCCGTTCATCCATAAGTAGCATGGAATGGACTATGAAAAAATAATAAAAAGTTGTTTCTGCTTTTAACTGTGCTTTGTCTCTATAGACATGCAGTCTGTAATGGATGCTACGCTTTAAAATCAGCTTCACAGGTAAGTAATGTCCTGTTTTATTGCAGTGTAAAGAGCCAAAGCTATGCATCTGGGCCACAAGTCAAGCAACAAGAACTCAAGTTGTTTAAATTGTCTCCCTAAGTTGAATTGGGTACCAGTTTAGTAATCTGTCATTACGAAGCTCTCTCGCAGGATTGTAGGAGTTGCCATGGATGTTAATTATTGTGGAGGGGTAAGAGTAGTTGTGATGCATAGGAAATGCCTTCACTGCTAGGAAGGGACTGTGTCATGCTCTGAAAAAATAGGAGAGTTAGATGCTCTTTCGATTAAATACCTGTTTTTCTTTGTTTAGGGGGCTCCAGTTGGGGGACACATTCTGAACTACCTCTTAGAGAAGTCCCGCGTAGTCCATCAGAATCACGGCGAGCGGAACTTCCACATTTTTTACCAACTACTGGAGGGAGGAGAAGATGACCTACTGCGAAGGCTGGGCCTGGACAAGAATGCACAGAGCTACCAGTATCTGGTAAAGGTGAGTAAGAGACTGGGCAGCAGAGGATAAAGGAGGACCGCAGTGGGTGTTATCAGAGCATGGGTGAATAGTGTGAACAATATAATAAAGAGGTTGGAACAAATTATTGTAGAAAGGATGAAACTGAGGCCTGGCAACAGAATAATGCTATTTTTGAATTCTTTGTACCCTTTCAAAGCCAATGATAATTAACCTGTTTCTGAACTGCAGCCCATACAAGTCTTTGATAGGATCTCACAGAATAAGGTTACCCCAACCTCCTGGGTAATCTAAGTATCCTGAAATCCTGTTGAAGTCCACCCCCTATGTGTATGACCCTCCTCGTTTATCTTTTACATTTATAGGGTGCATTGTTTGATGTTTCAAACCTGGAAGAGATTTGTTAGGTCTCCTTAGGACGGGTTCATTTATCTAAAATATTATGAATAGCGAAGAGAAACGGCCCCTAGTCTAGGAGTAAAGTCAGCTATCTCTGTCAAGCAACATATTTGTTTCTAGTTACTATACATGATTTGTTAGCTGAAAGGCACGTCCTTCAACCTATGCCATTGGTCTTATGATTTTCTACAACTCGGGGTTACCTGTGAACTAGATAACAGGATTCACATTATAATGAAGTAGGATATCTATCTTAGGTGTTTTAGTGTTTTCATGTTATTCTGTGTTTGTGCACTGTGTCACCTGCTCTAATTTCATTATACACTGCACCTGTATGTGTTGATGGATGAATAATATCATTTATAAAAGAAGAAGCTTTGATTATTGATTGAGTTGATCTTTGTAGGCTTGTCATTGTTTTTACATTAAGTAGTTCTTTGTCTGTCTGTATTACCTGTGATTGATTATGTATGGTAGTGGTACCAATGAGTCCCATAGGACCTGAGTTTTTTCTGTTGCATTATTGTAACAGCCATGCTCCAAGTAGTCCGTCTCACCCTCTTCCTTAATTACCCTGGCCTCGTGGTCCTACTTGACCTCTCCACTGTCAGGCATCCAGCATTGATCCACACCCTGAAAAATAACATGGGATTCACTGGCACGGTCATGCAATGGTTCATATTACCTCACCAATCGGCAGCACCTCATTCAGATAGCACCTACAAAATCTTGGTTGCACCCTGTCAACTGGAGTTCTCCACAGCTACATTCTGTGATACTTAATTTTCAGCCCTTAAATGGAACCCTTGGGAGGCATTCTTGCAGACAGCAACTTTCTAAATCTCATCAACCAATGACATGCAGAGACTCAAAGGCAGCCTTGAAGAATCCAAACCTTGATGTCCACAAATTACCTGATGCTACACCCTACGAAGACTGAATTCCTCCTGTTTGCCATCAACACCAAACATTCTTAGATTCAGTCATGGCTCTCCAACTGAACCCTAGCGGACTTTGCACCCCAACTTACAGAATAACACAAAGCCCTCTTATTCATCCTCGACTCAAACTCCTCGCTCAATGGCTTCCCAGAGACTACCTGTAAGACACCCTGCGTACAGCAGCATGTTTCAATTGTCTTAAGAAATCCCTCAACATCAGCCTGATACTGAAAGATTTACACTGTTTTTCTCTGCAAGACCGAATCCTCTTCAAGATCAACTGAGTCACTTACACATCCCTCTAAACCAGACCTCAGCCTATCTATCTAATCAACTAACTATATTTGGAGGTCAACGCCAGACGAGGAGCTCGGGTATGAAAGAATGGAGACTAAACACTGCTGGTAGGTGAAGACAAGTCTTCCCAGCCTACACTCCCGGGATTTGGAAAAGCATCCCTTTTGACATCAGAACAGCACCAACTATAAATTCAGGAAGAACTGAAAACTTAAATCTTCACTCCTTTTGACTTCTCACCCTTCCACTTATTCTATGTCCTCCCTCTGTTGTTTCCTCCATGTATCTCATCTGTGACTTGCCCCCATAAAATGCTCAATTACTAGCAAGTTAGGTTTTCAATTAAAAAAATGTCCTGACTCTTCCTGTGTTGCTGGCTGTCTCCTGACACCTTCTTATGCACTATGTGGATGAATCCTCTGTGACACTTTGACCAGTTGTAACTGATCTGAACTTGTACACCTTGCTCCAGAAGCTCATCAACATAGATGGCAAAGAAGGAAGCTGAACGTTTTCCTGATATGGATAAGACTTACATTTTAGAAGACATTTGACTTAGGCTTCTTGGCTGGCATGAAAAATCAGATAAATCATACCCCGCCCACAACTTGTATGTTATTTGAGGGGACCCTGTAGCATCTGAAGCTTTGCCATGGCCGGAACCGCTGCTTGAAGCTGTCCTACCACAACCAAGGCCCAATGCTGGAGGATTCCTGGAACATGTTGCTGCTTTGATCTGTGGGAGATGGTCTGTCCGGCAAGGCATGGAGCTGCCATTTTCAGGACTTTACAAGACCCAGCTGACTGAAGACTTGCTTAGAGGATGATGTAAGTAACCAAAGACTACCCAGTTGCCATGAGTTCTCGCCATCCGAGCTAGCCTGTAATCAGAGTAAAGAGAAAGGGCAGGCTTTGCCTTAGACATGGAATTATGCATGTTAACTGGTGGCCCTGCACTGCCCGTGACTTGCAATGTGCTCTTATTTGCCTTATCCCAGTGCTAAAAGGACCCAGAACCTATTTTCTCAACTCTACACAACCCTACTCTAGCCTAGAGTAAGCCTATACTCCTTGATTACTGTACCTTTTAAGTGTCAAGTGCTCAAAAGGAGCAGTTTTATTATCTGGTGCAATTGCTGGCATGGGGCATAAGTTGCATTTTACAGAATTCACATAGGAAGGATATGGCCACTGACTCCCCTACAAACTAAGAAAATGCCCACATACATAGTTGGAAAGGTATAAGCAACAAGAGTGCAATATACAGTATTGGAGTAGAGAGAAAGTCAAAGTAGAGAGAAGCAGGGAAAATAGTTACCTTTGGTATAAGCAGAGACGAGAACTAGAAACAGTACAAGTATGATGCTAACTGGCTGGGGACATTCCACAAGTGAGAGGGATATGGACACCCTATGTATGGAAGTCATGTAGACATATACAAGATAATTATTTATTTACTTAGAGTCGAACGAACTGTTGGACCCCTCTCAGACCAGCTTCAGGGCTGCCAACAAGCACTGAGGCAACGCTGCTGGCCATCCTAAACAATAGCAGATCTCGGACTGACCAGGGGGGGGGAGCTGTAGCACTGATTTTGATGGACCTGTCTGTAGCGTTCGATATGGTCTCACACAATAGACTGCTGGGAGTCCTGTACGAAAAAGGAATCCATTCCAAAGCACTAGAATGGCTCAGCTCTTTCCTGAGTAATAGAACTCAAACGGTACAACTGGGTCATTTTCTTTCCAAACCCAGCACCATTGGCTGTGGTGTCCCGCAGGGAGCATCTCTGAGCCCTACACTATTTAACGCATATGTATCATCTTTGGCAAAAATCTGTAAGAAATGGGGCCTCAGTGTCTGCTCCTATGTGGATGACACACAGCTGATGGTAGCTCTTGATGAAAGGCCTGACACCACCAAAGCAAAGCTGAACACCTGTCTTTACAAAAAATGGTACAATGGATGTCAAACCATTGCCTGAAATCTAAAATCCTGCTCTTTGGAGGAGCAAACTTATTCTGGGATGCTACCTGGTGGCCACAAACCCTGGGAGATGCTCCAGCTCCTAAGCGAGGTTCAAAAAACTAAAGCATCCTCATTGACGACTCCCTTTCCATGAAGGACCATGTGCGGGCCTTCTGTGGAAGGGGTTTTGCAACCCTAAAATTACTTACGAGACTCTTTCCCTGGATCCCATTAGACTGCAGAAGAAACTCGACTATGTAAATGCCCTATTTGTTGGCATGGCTGATTACCTTTCACATGCCTGCAGGTGCTTCAAAATGTTGCAGCTAAACTGGTGTGTGGTGAAGGCAGACTGAGCTCAGCATCTAAGTACACGAAAGACCTACACTGGCTACCCATGCGACAAAGAGAAGTGTTCAAACTACTCGGTTACAAACACAAAGCTCTGCGCCAAAGTGGCCCTATAATTCTACAGAATAGAATTGAATTGTACGTCCCCACAAGGAGCCTACGTTCACTCCATCAAGCGCTGGCCAGGACAAAGCATATAAAGAAAGTAAGAGCAAGTGGATGCTCATTCTCCTATCTGCAGCCAAAAAATGGAACGAACTCCCCCAACACTTACGCCTCACGACTGACTATTTAGCTTTCAGGAAAAAACTTATAGCGCCTTGATATCCTCTGGGATGAGAGTTGTGCTTTACAAATAAATAAATAAATGTAGAAGAAATATGGGTACCAAATTTATCAGCGAGCTGGACACAGTATATGGTGAGAGAAGGTAGAGCATAACGTAGAGATACAAATTGGGGCAGCATATGCGATCTCAAGTGAGAACTGAGTACAGTATTAGGAAATAACTGGATTAATATATAGAGGGAGAGAGCCCACACGCACTCTTTACGGAAACCTGGGGACAATGTTGCGAAGGAGAAATTGCAGAAAAGGAAGGCAAACTGTTTAACAGTGTATTGAGGATAGAGATGTACAAAAAATGTGTGAAATTGAGAACTGGTTTCTATACTTTGGAGAGAGAACCTATAGCGGTGTGGAAGATTACACAGAGGGTGACACCGTATTTGGAGAGAGACCCAGGTAAAGCTTTTAAGGCACGTGGTTAGTATTGAGAGGGAGTAACATGGGGTTAGTATATAGAAAAGCAAGTATCGGAGCTTTCTACAGGTAATATTAGGACAGAGACCTTAGGACAGTATCAAGAAGTGAGGTCTCATTTATATTTTCAGGTTCTCGGTTCCTCCTTTTAAAAGTTCCGAAAAGAGATCAGATCTTTCAGACTATCTAAATATTTCCCCCCTCTCTCTCTTGATTTTCTTACAGGGTCAATGTGCGAAGGTCAGCTCCATCAATGACAAGAACGATTGGAAAGTTGTTCGAAAAGCACTGTCTGTCATTGGCTTCAGTGATGATGACGTAGAGGTATGGAGCTTCATGTCTCTGAACACCATTATTTCATTCATTGAATAGAAGACCTCTCTTCAGCTTGTTATATATTTGGGGTAATACCTCCTATGAACTGGAGGGAATTTCTGTTTCAGGTTTGCAGGAAGTCCTCTTGCAGGTTTGAAGGAAGGCCTCTTCTGAATTGGATGGATTGCATTTCAAAGGTTTAGTGATAGGCCTTTGGCTGGTGTGATAAGAGGCTTTGTGTAGATTTGTGGGGAAAGCTTATTATGATTTTGGAGGGCATCTGTGGATTTAGAGCAAATCTTGTGTGGGCTTCAGGAAAGACCCTGATCTAGTTGATTGAAATATTTTTTTTCTAGATGAAAGATGACAGTAGAAAAGGCATATTGAGGGGAAGACATTTTGCATTTCAGTGAAAGGTCTTTAGTCTGGAAGATCCTGGGCTGGTTTGTTTTAAGGTCATTATTTGAGAATTGAGGTGTAATCCTGTGTAGGGCTAGGTCATGGGGTTGTTTCTTTAGTGAAAGGTCTTGCTTTGTTCACTGACATATTTTTGTGGGCTTGGAAAAAGTATACTTGCAGTTATTGTAGTTTTGGGGTTATTCACTTGGGTTACAGCCTCTTGTGGGCTTGATGAAAGACATTGTGTTGGCTTGATGGATGGGTTTGTGCTGGTTAGTTGGTTTGAAAACCGGTGTGTTTAGGAGAATACCTATTGTGGGCTTGAAGGACATCTGCATTGTGTTTCAGGTAAGGATTCTTGTGGCTTTGGAGTGACGGCCATTAGGGTTAATGGAAGCCTTGGCGATGGTTTGGTGGAAGCCCTTTTGTTAGATCATGTCAGTGTCTTATTTTGGAGAAGTTCGTTTGTGGTTTTGAGAGAATGTGTTTAGTATGAATGTAGGAAGTGATTTGTGGCTTTGAAGGAATGTTAACTTTGAGTTTGCTTATTAATTTAGGGGAAGTCTCTTGAGTGAGAACCACTCTGTGGTGTGATGAAGGCCTCAAGGAAGGTCATGCACATGGTTTGGAGTAGGCCTCTGGAATGTGGAGAAAGTCTTTTTGTACAGAAGCAAAGTTGAGGTTGGAGGAAACCTTATACTGTCTAGGGTAATTCTTTTGTAATTGAGCTGCAATTCCACTTGAGATATATAGAAGGTCTCTGGGATTTCAACAAGGATTTTCTTCATTGTTTGGTTGTGCTTTGAATGCATAGTTTTGCAGCCCATCCTCGTAGCCAATAATAAATCGAGTGCAGCATCATAGCCAATAGTAAATTAAGTGCATCATGTATTGGAATCAGGTGGCGCAGGCCTCCAGTGTCAAGGGGCTGTGGTATCTGGGCCTCACCAATAACTGATGAATGGGACATTAAAAATCAAGCGAGAACAGCAACAGGCTGAGGGTGAAGCCAACGGTGTCCTTCTGTAACGTGTTCCAAAGAAAAGGCATCCAGTGAAAGGGAATCACAGAAGCCAAAAGGAGATCCTTTCATCTCTGGCTCCGCTTAAGTTTGCCAGGAGGTGTCTGGTTTATAAAGAGCATGGAAAAAGTGTTGGCTAGATTAGCATGTAGCAGTTTGCAGCGGGGGTTCATATATAGCTGAAGTTGTAATTCATTGCAACAATCTTCAGATCGTTAATAGTAGTACTTTAAACAAATCGGTTTGTCATTAAAAACAACCTCTTTTCTTTTTTTTAGAAACATTTTTATTGCTTTCATCCCATCAGCAATTTATAACAATTGTATACACAACAAATCTGGAACACATCTCAGTTCAACAATACACAGTTCTTCAAAGAGTATATATATTTTATCCCCCCGATTGCCTACCATTACCTCCCGGATCAGTCCTTCCACCCCCCTCCCTTCAGTCCTCATCCCCTTCCAAGCTATCACTGTCATTCTCCGCTGGTGGATCACAAATACCCCCCCTGTAATCATTCCAAGCCCCCCAAATTTTAGACCACTTTCTGGGGCATCCTCTATTACTAAACACTGCCCGTTCAGTTATCATAGCCTCATTCATGTTTGTGCTCCATACTGAGAGAGAAGGCACCTCCACCCTGCCCCATCTCTGTGCTATATTCCTCTTAGCTATCATTATTCCGAACGTGACCCAAGTTTGCCCATGGCGTGTAAGATCATTGGGTTCCCACACATTTAATAAACATCTGCGTGGGTTAGGTACAAGCGACACCTCCTGCACCTGTGACACAGTACCCATCACCTGGGCCCAGTATGTTGCTATTCTGGGACATTCCCTTATCGTGTGGAAGAACGTTCCTTCATCTCCACACCCTCTTAGACAAAAGGGGGTATCTATTTGTTTCATCTTGTGTAAAACTAGTCTGGTGTAGTATGAACGGTGAAGAATTTTTAGTTGTACTAGTCTAAGGGCGTGAGGGTATTCCAACCTCCCTCGGGGATGCCAACGCTTCCTGCCACTCAGACTCATCCATCTCGCCCACGTCCTGTATCCACTTAACTTTGAGTGGGCCTGTGGGATCAGGTAAGTTGTTTATCAATTTACGATATGTGAATGATGTAGCCTTCTTATGTATGAAATCTGACAACAGTCTATCCTCCATAGGTGACGTCTCAGGGAAATCCGAGCCGGGAGGTATCACCGACATCAGGGCATGTCTAATTTGTATATATCTATACCGTTCAGAAGGCGCCATATCGTATAATTGTTGGAGATGTTCGAACGACACCATTTCCCCACCCTGCCACAGGTCTCCCACTGTCGATATTCCTATGTCATCCCAGTGGGCGAAGCCCCTACTGTTTCGAAGCTTTCCCAGTTTTTTGTTGTCCCATAATGGAGTAAGTTGAGTCAGTACCCCCCCTTCACCCCAGTTTTGTCTGTGCAGCATGCCACAATAGCAGCGTATGCCGTAGTGGGCCGAACATTGTCAGTGCACATTTCTTATCATAGAGGGGAGAGAGTATGGTGCTTGTGCCGAGCTGCGCTCTATCTGCCTTATATGCTGGGTCTGATTGTGGGACATATAACCAGTGATTAATCACCTTAGGCTGTGCTGCCCAGTAATAAAGCTGTACATCAGGGAGCGCTATTCCACCATCATACCATCCCTTCACCAGTTTGACCTGAGCTTTGAGCGGCGGCTTATTACCCCATAAGAGGCTTTGACAGCTTTGAAGTAGGTAGGTTGTACCTGATATGGTGTGTTTTCCAGAACATAGAGGAAGCGAGGTAAAGCCATCATCTTGAAAAGCGCCGCCTTTCCCAGCAAAGTGAGTGGCAGTGTCTCCCAGTGGCGCACATCCCTCCTAAGACGCTCCAGTGGGGGCTGTAGGTTTTTAGTGAAAAATTCCCTGGAATCAGCGGTGACATGAATCCCTAAGTATTTAAACGAGCTTCCGGCTATCGTCAGCGGACAATCGTCAGGGAGGAGTGGCGGAGGGCCATGAAGCACGTATAGTATGGATTTTGACCAGTTAATGGTATATCCTGAAGCTACACCATAGGTCGCACACACATCCAATAGGGTCATTATAGAGCGCCTCGGGTTGGTCAAGTAGAGCAACAGGTCGTCGGCATAGAGGGAAACTCGGTCCTCCCAGTCGTCCGTCCATTTAAGGCCCTTGATTGTTGGCTTCCACCGTAGCCACGCCGCCAGAGGCTCAAGGACCAATGCAAAAAGCAATGGCGATAGTGGACAGCCCTGGCGTGTGCCCCGTGCCAGGGGAAAGTCATTTGATATGTGACCACTAGCAGTAACATGTGCCAGCGGCTTGGTATAGAGGAGTCCTACCCAGGAGATACATTTAGGACCAAATCCCAAGTGCTTTAACACCTCAAATAAGAATGGCCACTTATCCATATCAAATGCCATATGGGCATCTAAGGAAAGTACCACCGCCGGTTCCTCCACGTACTCCGCTTGGGCTAATACCTCATGCAGTCTCCGTAAATTTAAGGCTGTGTTCCTTCCCGGCATAAAGCCAGACTGGTCTGGATGTATGAGCGTTGTGAGGTGTGGCATGAGTCGCTTAGCCAACAATTTTGCGAGGATTTTGGCTTCTACCTTCTTAAGGGAGATGGGTCAGTACGAGGTACACCTCTCCGCCGGCTTACTGGGTTTTAAAATTGCTACGATTGTGGCCGTACGCTGGTCTGGGGGTAGTTCACCTCTTTCCAGACTGTTGAGGAACATATTCAGCATGTGAGGCGCAAGGTGATCCGCTGCACTTTTATAGAATTCAACTGGGATCCCATTCGGTCCCACTGCCTTGCCTGACTGCAGTGCCCCCATGGCCCCCGTCAGCTCACTTAACTTCAGGTCGCTCTCTAATTCGTTTGCCGCCTCCGGCGTCAGTTTGGGCATACTGAGATCCTGGATGTACGTCAGCACCTCTTCCTCGGTCATTGCTGAGTCGGAGGAGTAAATAGTGTAAAAGTGGCGTGCCAGCAAGTCCACTATCGTGTGTGGGTCAGTCGTGATGTCTCCTCCGTCCGTACGGAGCTGCGTTATCCATCTGTCACTTAATTTTTTCACTTCTGTCTAACCAGACTAGCAACTTCCCTGCCTTGTCCCCTACCTCATATATTTTGTGACGCGTGTCCTGTATCTGTTGCTTAGTCAATGTGGTGAGATGTTCCTTATGTCTGAGCCGCCGGCGGCGGAGGTCAGCAGCCGTATCAGGGGTGGGATTTTTAGCATGGGAGGCTTCTGCTGCATATAGTTCAGTTTTGTAATTGTCTGTCCCTCCTTTTTATGTGTCGCTATGGAAGAGATGGCCCGACCCCTGAAAAACAACCTCTTTTCAATGTACCAACAAAACTTTTTCCCCCTTTGTTTTAAAATCGTATCACTTTGTTTCAATTAAAAACGGGGGCCAGACCAGAGGAGGAAGTAGGTGCGAGGCTGGGAGCAACGAGGAACAGGTGCAGGGACCACGCCCTAGACTTGGAGGTGGCCTAACGGCCGGGACTTTGCCTTCTTTGCTGCCCTTGATGAGAGTAGGCTCAGCCGGGACCTTTGCCGCCTACACTTGAGGCCAACTCGGGGGTCGAAGGAGACCCCAGTGCTGCAGAGGGTGCAGTGAACGGCAGTGTGAACTTGGAGGCGGGAGAGCAACAGCACGTACACTCAGTGGGAGCGACTGGCACATAAGCTGGTGGGCATTGAGGCAACCCCCTGGAGCCCGAGGGACGACGGATGTTGAGGAGCGGCACAAGATGGTCTGATGACCGCTATTTGGATCTTACTGGAACGCTATTATTGAGAGGCAGACGTCGGCCCACAGGCGGTGCAGCCTCGAGCCTTAACTAGAGATCCGGTACCCTCGAGTGCAGTGGACCAGAAGATCGCGATTGCGGAAATGAAGTCCAAAGGTAGTGCAACCATCCAAACTAATAAACTGGACAAATATGCGGTCCCTATGTCAGCCCCACAAGACGAAGGAACTGCAGAGGACCAATCTGTAGCCACTGAGAAGTCTTTAGCATCCATAATGGTGGCTATTCAAGGGCTATGGACCACTCTTGAGACGAAAATGTACATGGTGTCCATCAAAATGAACCTCGTTAACAAAACATCAGACAAAGTCAGAACCAACAAGACTGACATCCGGGAACTCCAAGCATCTGCCAAGAAGCTTGAGAAGAGAGTCAGTGAACTGGTCCAACAGCACCGTCAAGTGGCCCTGAAGCTCAAGGACCAAGAAGGGAGGGCTCGCCGAATCAACATCAGGGTGGTAGGAGTTACGGAAGATTCCGAAGGGCCTAATATGGACCTCTTCCTTGACGACTTGATCCTTAACCATCTGAAACCAAAATGGCTCTCGATCATGTTCACAATTGAGAGGACACACCGGTCGCCAATTCCCAGACCCAAACCACAAGTGCCCCCCAGGACCATAATCACAAAAATCCTTAACTACAGGGACCGGGACACCATCTTGCAGGCCGCCAGACAACAGGGAGACTTGCACTATGAAAACGCAACGGTCCGATTCTTCCCAGACTTCACGCTTAAAGTGCAACGTGACAGGCGCTCCTTTGACGGGGTGAAAGCGACACTCCGACAAAGAGGAATTAAGTATATGATGTTCTTCCCCATGAAGCCTAAAATCTTGGCCGACAGCAAATCCCTCTTTTTCACTACGCCCTTGGAGGCGGAGCACTGGCTGGACAGAGACAACACACAGGCGTCGGTAACTGCGACAGGCGACGACTGGGGAGACACTTGTGCCAATTCACCGGGGTCATCAGATGGGAGATCAGACATCGGCAGGCGGAGTCAGCGTTCCTGGCGATCGAGGTCAAGCAGCCATGGCGCAAGGGTCACACAGAGAAACTAGGTGGCCAACACAGACTGTGGTGCTCAGCATGGACGGATCTCGACAACCAGCAATGTAACGTATAAACATTTCTTATGATACTCTGGGTAGGGGACTCCTAGCACGGTGCCAACCAGTTGAAGGTGGTGCTCTCCACGCCCATAGCCAATCATTAAGGTATACTGCAGGCCAGAGACAATGCTCGACTTTGACTGCTCGAACTGAACTGGCGGACTGGCCCAGCCGTCCGGTAGGCAAAAGTAAGGATATCTGGCAGAGGGCAGGGTAGGGTATGCAGTACAACGAGACTGCTTGCAAATTCTGGGTGCATAAACCTGACAAATTTTTTAAGGTACGGGGACGGGCCTCTAGGGGCTGGAGTTGGTACTAGCGCATTTCCCCACCTAACTGTTGACCGGGGGTGGGGGGAGAGGTCTTCTTTTTGGGGCAATAGCCGCTCTGCTAGTTGGGGATGTAGGTCGTTCTAAACCTACGTGGCAGGGTAGCAGGGTGGGGTGGGGCTGTGGGGTTTGAAGCTTCAGGGTTATGTACAAACTGTCTGTAATGTTTGGGGGGGTGGGAGTGGCGGGTGTCCACGTTGGTCATGCAAGAAACGCAATATTGTGATTGAACAGTGTTACAGGATGTACGGATTGTGCAAAAGAGTAGCTTTCAGCGATGACTACGAGGTGGGATAAAAGCTTAAAAATCCTTAGTTGGAACTTCAACTGGCCTATGGGGCAGGGTTAAGAGGGGTGTTGTTCTCCAATTCGTCAAACGTCATCTCCCAGATGTTGTCTTACTGCAAGAAACACACCTTATTGGGAACAACTGTCATGCACTTAACAGATGGGGCTACAAATTGGCAACACATGCCGGCTTCACAAAGGGGTCCCGGGGTGTGGGCATTCTGTTAAGACGTACCTTCCAGCGCGTCATAGAACATACATGGATTGATCCACTGGGACACTTTGCGGTACTCTCGGGGAAATGGGAGGGGCGCACACTCAACATGTTGACTGTTTATATTCCACCTGGTTTATATATCAAGATCTGGGCAAGCTTCTCCTTTCCCTTCCCTAACGGGTGGGTACTTTAACGCAGTAGTATCGGGTAGGCTTGACAGGCACCCAACCCGAGATATCACCACAGGGCACATGTGGCTCTCTAACCTCCTTGAAGCATTCGGCTTAGTAGACCTCTGGCGAAGGCGTCACCTGCACATCCAACAATACACATTCTTTTTTGGCTCACACCACACCCTCTCCAGAATAGACTACGTCCTTATGCCTTTGCAACACAACACTATAATTCAGGAGATCAAACACCTGGCACGGGGCATATCCGACCATTCCCCCATATAGGCCCATCTCTCTGTAGAGGAAAAAAAGGTAGGCTGTAGTGTGCCTATAAATCCCTGGTTTCGCCATAATCCAGAGACCAAAACTGCGATAAACCGCACGATAGGCCAGTACTTTCATGAAAACAAAGGGCCGGTAGAGTCCCCTACCATTCTTTGGGAGGCATTTAAAACAGTGCTTAGGGGTAACGCCCTCACCGCGATAGCCGGACAGCGCAAGGACAGAGAAAAACAACTGCTCACTATCAAGCGAAACCCTCTTAGTCGCGAGAAAGCTGCGCAAGCAGATGGCGATCCGGTGGCTCTTCACCAAATGAGGCTAAAAGCGGCCGAACAGAAGGCATTGGCGACTGAAGCTGCTAAAACCCTTGCAAGAGACAGGGACGGGCTGCTATATGACCAAGGGGACAAAACTGGCAAAATGATAGCTTGGCGGGACAAAAAAGAGAAATCACAGAGAGTATTGGCAGAGCTCCAAAACAGTTTGGGCATCCTCTTAACGGAACCTCTGAATATAGTCCGTGAGATCGCCACACACTTTAAACAAGTGTATCAACGGGGGTCGGAGCTCCCGGAGGAAGACTCCTCCACGCTCTTAGCCGACATCCGCCTACCTACCCTCTCAGATCCAGACCGAGAGGCTCTGGAGGCTGCACTCGCTGAAGAGGAGCAGGCCATCGCGATTAGGGACCTCTGGCCCGGGAAAGCCCCGGCACTAAACGGTCTAACGATTGAGCTGTACAAGCTCAAGCCTGACGGCCTGGCCCCTTACTTTAAGGGTATGTTTGAGGATAGTAAAGCTTTGGGAATACTGCAGAGAGATCAACGCATCGCCACATTGGTGGCCATCCCAAAAGAGGTGAAACCCAAAGATGTATGTGCCTCTTATAGGCCAATCTCACTGTTAAACGCCGAACCCAAAATCCTTGCAAAACTTCTCACAAACAGGCTCAAACCGATAATAACCAAATTAATCCACCCAGACCAATCGTGCTTCATGCCACACTGCAACGCTGCACTTAATCTAAGACGACTCCATGGTGTGTTGGGACGCAGCCACACGATCCAGGAAGATGCAGTGGTGGTCTCGTTGGATGCAACGATGGCATTCAACACACTTGAATGGACATATCTGATGGCGGACCTCAAAAAGTTGGGCTTCGGCCCTAATTTTATTGGGTGGGTACAGCTCCTCTATACGGAACCGCTGGCCCAAGTAGTCGTCAACAAACAAAAAAATATCCGAGGTGTTGAACCTGGAAAGGGGGACGCAATAGGGCTGCCCCCTCTCCCCCCTGCTCTTTGCCCTCTACCTCAAGCCGCTTGTGGCTTGGACAAGATAGGATTTCTCCAAACGGGGACTCAAATGGGCCGAGGGGTGGGAGGATCGGATCTCGCTTTATGCAGATGATATCCTCTTGTATCAAGCTTCTCCTTAAAAGTCTCTGAGGGTAGCCTTGGACATATTCACCAGTTTCGGGAGAAACTCCGGCTACAGCATTAACTGAGGAAAATCGTTGCTCTACGTTTTGCATGGCACTCACCCCCACCCCCCCTCCCCCTCCTCTATTCCACGCTACTGCCCGAACCAAACTGTCACAGAGGGGGTTCACATATCTTGGTATCTTCATCAACACTGATCCGACAGCCCGCTATGAGAGGAATCTCCTACCGCCCCTGTAGAGGTTTAAGCGCGACACTGCCTCCTGGAAGAGGCTTCCGTTGTCCCTGTTGGGGCGAGCGGCTCTTTTTAAGATGATGACACTGCCACGTTTCCTATACACTCTCCAGAACTACGCGGACCTAGTCCCACAGAGGTATTTTAAAGAAATAGAAGCCACCCAGAGGGATCTACTATGGGACGGAACACTGCGTATCTCACTCCATAAATTGACACTTGGCTGGTACAATGGGGGGATAACACTTCCAGACATCAGGAAATACTACTGGGCAGCACACCTCTCGGCTATCAACCAAGGTACATACTGTGGTGGTGGCGGAGACCCCGGCTACGGGGTGGATAGATGGCTTCTACCGGGTGGGAACTTTGAGACGGCGCTTTATTCTAAACCCAACAAATACCCCCTTACAGGACCAAAAAGACACTCGCTCCAACTCTGGCATATAGTAAGCCGCAACCTGGGATCGGCTGATAAACTTACGCTGGCTACCCCACTTTGGGTTTCTGAACGGCTGGGCACACTGGGTCGGACTAAAGGGTTCGATAAATGGGACCTGATAGAGATTTCCTGCATAAATGACCTCTGGGGACCTAGTAGCATGGTGTTATTTTCCTTACTACAGCTGACGAACGAACTTGCGCACACGGAATACTTTAGGTATGTGCAGGTTAGGCACTCACTTCAGGCAAACATCCCAACAGGAACGTCTCTTCCGGAGTCCTCCCCACTAGAGGACCGGCTGCTCGACGGTTATCTGCCAGAAAAGTCCATTTCACTCACACAAAAAACTCCTACATCACACCCCAGAGCCCCTAGTCGAACTAAAGGAAAAGTGGGAGAGGGACGGTTTGGAGATAGATGACACGGAATTTTAAGGAGGAGCTTTCGTCCCCCAAGGAAGTAGCAATATCAGCGAAACTGAGGCTGATTCAACTCAAGATACTGCACCGAGTATACCTCTCTGGTAACCGAATGATGTTGATGGGCAGGAGGGAAGAGGGGTTATGTAGGAGACAATGTGGTCTCGAAGGGACATTTATGCATGTACTTTGGGAGTGCTCTTTAATACAAACCTACTGGAAGCAGTTACGTGCATGCATGAGTACAGTTTGGGGGGTAGAAATCCGGCTTGAAGCCAAAAGGTGTCTCTTAAACATCTGGGAGTCCACAGACCTGACGCAAAGGGCAGAATATGGGCGACGCTAGGTCATACTATTGCGAAATGTAACATTGCACTCCTTTGAGGGGCAGTAACACCACCAACTGCCCCCAGAAATGGATAGCAATACAGACAAAATGGAATGTGTACCGTGGCAATCTATGTGGACCCCCCTGATCCCATCCCTTGACGTACCATTAACGCCTTAATCTGATGTGAAATGTGACCATCTAGTAACCTCCTCACTGCGGCGCGAATTCCGCCGCAGTGCTAAACATTACGATCGCGGGAGTGGTCATGACGGCTCCCTGCCGTCATCAGCGCACAACCACCGTGACTCATGACGGCCGGCCATGGAAGAGGGTAATGTATAACTTCAAAAGTTGTGACATCTGTATGCGATCCCAAATATGTGCCACTGAAATAAGTAATGATTTCCGGTATGTAATGACCATTATGTTCAATGGTGTCAATACAAAGAGTTAAAAAAAGAAAGAAAAAACTGAATTTCCCCTGGTTTGTAGAATGATGCATGATTGGACACTAAGGGCCAGATGTATCAAAGCATTTTGCCATCGCAAATGGGCCGATTTGCAGAATCAGCCATTTGCGAACGCAAAAATGCGTTTTCATATGTATCAAGCGTCAAGAAATTGCAATATGGGTAATCTCAATTATTTGCAATTACCTAAATTGCGAATGCATTTGGGGAATTGCAAATTGTGATTCTCTAAATGTTATTTGCAATATTCCCTTAGGGAATCGCAAATTACCACCAACTCCAAGTTGGTGGTAATTTGCGATTTACTTGAAAAATTCACTTTGTCATTTTTTAGAGTGCCATGGGGCAGACATACATGTCCTTGCATCACATGTGCGCACATGCACATTTCAGGGTTGCAACAGGGTGTCCTTTCGGAACCCTTGCACCCTTGAAATTGCTTGCGCAATTTGCGAGTACCTATTGGGTACTCGCAAATTGCGTACCCACTTCCCATTCATTCCAATGGGCCTCTTGGCCCATAGGAATGAATGGGAAGCCATTCCTTATTTGTGACTCACACTTTGCGAGTCGCATATAAGTAATGTGTAGGAATCGCAAAAAGTATTGCGATTCCTACCTACGTAGCATTTTGCGAGACCTTAATAGCAAGTCTCTAAAAATCACTATTAAGGACTTGCAATCTGCTACAATGATACATCTGCCCCTTTGTAAATTTAGTTTTCACACTCTTTGTTTGATGATCTCTAACATTTTTCATATTCTTGAATATTAATCAAAAAACTGCTTCAGAGGACTAATGCAAACAAACTAAGATCACAACCCCCTGAGACCCTCAGTTGGAAAGTTGATTATGATGGCTTTATGGTGCATAGCTTGTTAAAGCAATCTTTGTATTGCTTAATTTCTGTTTTATTGCGTAGCAGGTATGATTGAATATTTATAAATGAACACTTTCTCATAATGTAGGCACATGCATTGCTTTGAACATTTACTGCTGCTTTGCAGTAACAGACAAAAAAAGTGATTGGCATGCAGAAATATGTAACATATATAATGTGAGAATAAATATGATTATATGTACCACAGTTTGTTTCATGGATTTCCCTGCAAACTCTACCAATTCTGATTCATGTGAATGGTCGATAGGGTTGTGCCATCTCTTCATGTATGTAACGAAGCACTACTACTTCCTGATATCCAAGATAATTAGCCTCCATCTGTTCTTAGGGCTTGTGCCCATCTTTCTTTGTTCAAGGTACGGTACCTAGAGCTGGTTGCTTAGGGCTGTAAACAAAATCAAGAAATAGGGGTTTCTTGATAGTTTTGCAAATAAGAACCATAGTGGATCCTGGTTCTTTTCAAATAGAAATCAGGCTAATGTGTCATAACATCCTGATGGTTAGTCCCAGTGCAATTCGTATGACCTTGCATGTTCCCCAACCAGTGCTTAGTTTATAAAAATAAGTACTGGTGCCCAAGGTTTTTATCAGATGCCTGCAGCCAGTACTGAAGAATGTTGTGATTATCAAATACCATGCTGCATAATCTGGATGCCCTCTCATGCATGCCTTTTTCTTCCATCACGATACTATCATGCCCTTTATTTCACTCTTGCAGGTACTTTTTCATCTCTGCTACCTCCCTATGTCACTGATTTTCGGTCCTTCCCCTCCATCCCTCCCATTGTGTTTTTCTATTGTTTTGTTGTGTTTCTAAATCTGTTGAGGGAACAAAAGTGCAGGTGCCAAAATATTAAATGCTGGTGTGTCCCACCTGCACCCACTGGCTCAAATTAAGTACTCTCCCAACTATAGTTTGGGGACCCCCAGCTCCTATGGCAGCTATTGTTTATTACAGCCGAGGACTGGACTAAAACCAGAGCTGTCCCACAAGATCCTCCCTACCGGAAACTGCCCTACTCTAATGGTATTCATCCCACCAAAGAACTAGAACACTAAAATAATTCTAAAGTGACATCACAAATTAAAAGAATGGACAAGCTATGTTAGGAATTAATAGACCAGAACTATTTCCAGGTTATAACAGAGGTCTCGGATTCAGATGCAGTTTCATTAGCATTTGGGGTACGTCTATTCGTGGTTGTAAAATGTCTCATTGGCTTTTTGAATATTCTTTGTGTAGTTGTTGAACAGGCTTGCCTTTTGAAATTAGTGCTGTACAAAATGTTTTTGTAGAAAAAGCACTTTTGGTGTTAACTATGGGTTACATTACTGATGGGGAGGCTTATTTTGTTCTGGGGAAAACCTATCATTTGGGTTATTGTTTGGGTTGGCCTCTCTTTCTACAAGAAATAGAATTTTTAAGCTTTTTGTCTCTTGTTCTAGGATCTGCTGAGCATTGTGGCAAGTGTGCTGCATTTGGGGAATGTTCAGTTTGTTACTGATGAGCAGGGCAACTCACAGGTGACCACAGAGAACCAGATCAAGTACCTGGCCAGGGTAAGTATCACCACTGGAGTTGAATCTTGTTTCTATAGTGCAGATGGAATGACTGAGCGACTTAAACACCACAGGAACCACCTTGGCTTCAAACTTTATATTCAAACCATGGAGACTACTAGCCCTCCAGAAACAATGCTACAATGATTGGGGGAATTGTTACATAGATGGGATGCCCGATCCTGTGCATTGTTGTATGGCTCCTTCCTCATAGACAATACAATACAATAACATTTCATTGATGCAGTTAACCCCTTAAGTGCTGCCTCGGTGCATTGGCCGACGGCAGCACTACCTCCCCAGTGCTGCGCACGACCATTGGACGTCCATTCAGCACTAGTTCCAATGGACAGCGCAGCACTGGGGAGGAATGTTTAATAGCATCTATGAGGTTAAAGATAAAAGCATTTCTAGACAAGTGACTAGACTGCACACATTACTGTGGGATCAAATGAACGGCTTGGAAGTGATATTTCTTGTCTAGCTAAACTGTCTTACAAGTTGGAATGTAAAATAATGTGTACCTAATGTCAATAATTGTGCTACCTTGTCAATTGTACAAACTGAGATTGCAAATGCCATTTGCTGTCAGCAAGTTTGTTATTTAAACTAATAAAAACTTTTTAAAAAAAAGAAAAAGCATTTCTAGACCTCTGTTATGCATGGGACATCTACTGTGCTGTAAGATCTCCCTGATATAGTGACCCTCCTATAGAAACGGTGCATTTGACAGTGGTCATGGTATGAGTTTATAAAGTGAGCTAGAGCTACATCCTTCTCCAGCTACTGGTGGATTACAGGTAGAAGTGGAGTAGGGGTTCAGTGATATTGCCCTGATGCACAAGGTGTCCGATGTGAGTGTGAAAAACATTAGTCATCGTAGACTGGCAAGTAAAGAAATACAGTTTACCCAAACTCTGTTGCAAACTGTAGGTAAACCAGATCCTGTAAAACCCATTATCAGTATCAGATTGAGAACTTCTCTTGGCTTATCTCAGGGTAAGCCCCTCCTTTGGAAAGTCTCCCACTGATGAGTCTGATTAGAAGTCTCAAAATGTGTTCACTGAGAGAGCTTCATGTTAGCTCTTTCTGCACAGAGGAGGAAGTAGGGCAGGTGGGGTCATCTGAATTCATGAGTGGGTTTCCTGAAGTTCAAACAAGTTGAGTGAAAGGTCTTTTTTCAGAGGTCCAAACGAGCGCTTCCTTTCCAGGCAGGAAAGGGGGCAGAGTGGAGAGTGCAGACCTGAAGTCCACAGATTCAGCCACTGCTCAGCCTGATCTTCTGAGGTCAAGTTGATGTCTTTGTGCTCACGAGAACATGGGTTGTTAAGGGGATGCTTGAGGTGGGTTACGAGGTTCTGAGCTCTGTAGTAAGATGCACCTAGTCAGGATTTCTGGTGTAATTCAAACAAGTGAATGCTGTCCCAAGGAGTGTAGGTAGCTGGTGCAATCTGGTAGGAGCTCATTGTCTGCATTCTAGACTCTTATTGCATGTTTTGAGTGTAAGAGACAGATGTATGTCATTACAGTGCACTGCCTTTAGCCTGAGCATGAAGTAACATGCCATTAACATGACTGTTCATAATTGCAGCTCCTTCATGTGGACGCATCTGTTCTCCGAGATGCACTGACACACAAGAAGATTATTGCCAAAGGGGAAGAGGTGAGTGTTCGGGGGTCGGGGGAATGGGATATAGGGTGAATAAGAGCTGAGTATGCTCACTCAAACAGTAAGATCAAAAATGGGCATTAATGTAGGTGGGCATGCACATTCAAAAGGGAAAATGGAGCTTGCACATGTGGGATGAGCATAACCGGCATGGTTTAGTAGTGAAATGTAATCAGGCTGAAGATGAATTTTCTTGTGATGGAGAGTGGGCTGGAAAGTAGGTGCATACCAAGAGAAAGAGGCCTGTGTGCTGAAAGTTTAACAATAGAGGGTATACACAGTGGGAGGAAGAGATGGGCATGCACATCTAAAGTGGATGAGGGCATGCGTTCGCAGCAGGGACAATAAAAAATGTGCATACCCCAACAGAAAGAGAAGAGATCATGCATGGCCAAAGTGAGAAGGTGCATATTTATCCCCGAAAGCAAAGGAAATGTGCATTCATGCTCCAAATGGAAGTCATAGATGTGCACTCCCTCAAATGGACGAGATGAACAAGCATACCTTAAAATGGTGAAGTACAGCTTACACGTTTTGAGGAGGAGAGGGATACCTGCCACGGGGTGGAGGAGGCTTGAGAGTGGTCAGGCGAGCATGCATTCAGGAGAGCATAACGGTGTATGCACTCAGGGGGTAGAGGTCAGGTTTAGGAGAGGAGCATGTCTGTGGCTATTGTGGTGAAGAGGTATGTGTATGCAGTAAAAGCTCTGACTAATTGGTTGTTTGCAGAATATAAGAAGTACCGTTTTGCTGCTTTGCATGAAGCATGAATGGATTATGTTCCCTTTTTTTGTCTTTCTTTTAGATGTTGTTTCTTGCATGTAAACATTGTGTTTGAGGCGTATGAGCTGCAGATTACACACTATGCATAGATGGCTACCTAGTGTTGGGCCCGGATGTTTGCAGTTTGTTTTGTTGTAGAAAAGTCTTTGGAAGTCATGGGATAGGTGACTCATCCTTTGTATGATACTGCGTATGGGCATCGTCTCCTTCCCCAGATTGTTTTTTTCCTCCACCGGGCTCGGATGTGTTTCCAGCGCTCCATGTTGGAACCCATTTCCTTTGGCGCGCAATCCTCACCAACTTCCAAAACTTAGTTTTGAACTCTTTCCAGTCGACGCTACTCTTCAACATCGAGGATCTCAATTCCGGTCGTCGTCGACGGCCTTCGGGCCTGGCTAGGCCTCGACTCCAGCTCATGGAAAGGACGCCGTTTAAAAAGTGTCCTCAATGTGGGTCGAAGTTTCCCCACACTGACCTTCATGAGGTGTGTAACCTCTGCCTCTCTCCGGAGCACGAGGCAAAGGACTGTTCAGCTTGTGCTTCTTTCCGCTCCAAAAAGACTATACGGGACCGAAGAGCGAGGAGAACAATGGCTCAAAGATCTTCAGCTCTGATTCCGGACAACATCTTCGAAAAAGGCGGCAACGTGCCAGAACACGACGTCGACAGCAGCTCAGAGGCAGAAGATTCCGAGGTCGAGGACATTACTCCAGCGCAGCGGGTCGTAAGTAAGACCGTCAACCCCAACCCTTCCTTGACACAGAAGGCCCCGGTCACACCCTCGCCTTTGGTTCGGGTGCACACCGTCACTCTGCTTCTTCTGCCCCACCTTCGGGCCCGGCTAAGAAACCAATTAAGCCTTCAGGCGACTCGGCCTCAAAGTCTGCCTTCACACGGTGCCGGAGTACATCTACAGGCACCGAAAAAGACAACGGCACCGAATACACCTACATCCAAACCATCAGCACCGAAACATACCACTACTCCTTCGACACCGAAACCCAGGTCAGAACCAAGCAAACCCGCTTCGGATTCCAAAAAACCACCAGAACCGAAAAAACCATCGGATCCGAAAAAACCATCGGATCCAAAAACCATACCGGAACCGAAAAAATCCTCGGAGCCGAAAAAGACTCCTGCTTCCCCTGTGAAACACATTGTCAAGTAACCAAAAGAAGCCAGTTCAGTGCCCAAGCCTTCCTCTGCACCAAAAGATCACCCTCCTGCAGAGGATTTACCTTATCCAGACCCTGCTCAAAAGACTCTAGCTAAGGATCCAATCACTGGACACTTAATTTTGGCTTCAAAAAAGCGACCACTGGACACACCAGCTCCAGCTCCGCATTCAAAGAAGGACACAGCTACCTCTCCCCTAAGACTGCCTTCCCCTTTTCTTTCACCTGTACCATCACCACATCCTCCCATACCACATCATTCCCCAGCATCCTCCATCATACCAGACAGGGATGATAGCTCTGATGATATGGGGGGTAACATACCTGATCCAGCCACGCCTACAGGATCCCCTGACCCGTGGGATATAATGAATTAATTCACAGGGCTGCACAATATCATGGAGTGGACATTCATACAGACCCTGTTGAGGAAGACTTCCTAATGGATACCTTTGATAATGCACAAAGGTCCTCATCCATTTTACTGATGCTCAAAGGAGTGATCAAGCATGCCCTTGAAGTCTTCAAAGACCCAGTCAGAACTCGGGTCATTAACCCTCATGTAGAGAAAAAATATAAAGCTGCTCCCTCAGACTCAGCATATATTAAAGGTCCAGTACCATTAGACTCACGTGTAGTTTCCAATGCATGCAAGACCGCAAACTCAGTCATCGGGGGAGGCTGCACCACCAGATAAGGAATCTAAGCTACTTGAAGAATCAGGGAAAAGAACAGCATCTCAAGCAGCAAACATGTGGCGTATCGCCAATACACAGGCATTATTAGCCAGATATGACAGGGCACATTATGACGAGCTAGAGTCATTAAGGAGGCACCTCCCTGACAAGAACAAGGATAGAACAAACAAGCTTATCCAAGAGGGGAAAAACATTACAAACACCTCTATTAGGTGTGCACTCGATGCAGCAGATACTGCCTCTAGGGCAGTTAACACCAGCGTTTTACTACGCAGACACACCTGGCTACGTATATCAGGGTTCAAACCTGAGGTACAAAGTGCCGTTCTTAATCAGCCCTTTGATGAGCAACACCTATTTGGAACCAACGTAGATGTATCACTAGAAAAAATGAAAAAGGATACATACACCACCAAATCTTTGGGAGCTCTGCAGTCGCAGGCTCCCAGACGTTCATTTTGTCGCTCATCCTATCGAGATGCCACCAGGGGATATACTTCAGACACAGCTTCTACCTCGTACAAAGCCCCTACACAGTCCACTTACAGCAAGGGCTACCAAAGGGGGGGTTACAGGGGTAACAATAACAAAGGCAGAGGTAAAAATAACAACTCCCACTCTGCCTCTACCCCTGCCCAATGACTCCCTTCCCCTTCCCCCGTCCCATTCCACTCCTGTCGGGGGGGAAGACTCCAACAATACCTGCCAGCCTGGGAAAACATCACATCAGACAGGTTGGTGCTCCAAATAATTCAATCAGGTTATTGTCTGGAACTAACATCTACCCCCCCCCCAAACATACCACCCAAGCAGCGCCCAATGGCACAGGAACATTTAACATTGCTCAGACAGAAGGTAATATCCCTCCTGCAGAAAAATGCAAGTAGTTCCAGAGCATCACAAAAACTATACTCCTATATTTCCTAATACCAAAGAAGGACGTATCTCTAAGACCCATCTTAGACCTCAGACCTCTAAACATTTACATACAGTCGGATCATTTTCATATGGTCACACTCCAACAAGTCCTTCCACTGCTTGTACTAAACGATTTCCTTGTCACTCTAGATCTAAAGGACGCCAACTTCCATATTCCCATCCACACAGCGCACAGAAAATATCTCAGATTCGTTCTAGACGGGCAGCACTACCAGTTCAAAGTGCTCCCATTCGGAGTCACAACAGCGCCAAGGGTGTTTACCAAATGCCTAGCAGTCGTAGCAGCACACTTAAGAAGACAACATATTCAGGTCTTCCCATATCTGGACGACTGGCTCATAAAAGCCAGCTCATACAGCCAGTGTGTGCAACACACTCACGCTACTATACAACTGCTTCACAATTTGGGATTCACAGTAAATCACACCAAATCGCATCTTCAACCCTCGTACATACAACAGTATCTCGGCGCTATAATAAACACCCAACTAACACTAGCTTATCCCTCTCCAGCAAGGATAACAAGTGTACAAGCTCTCCTAACAAATTCCAACCGCAACACTCACTACCAGCTCGAGTGTTCATGCAGCTCATAGGGATGATGGCATCTTGCATATTTGTAGTACCTCACGCAAGACTGCAAATGCATCCACTTCAAGAGTGCCTAGCACGCCAATGGAACCAAGCTCAAGGTCAACTAACAGACCTAGTGTTGGTAGACGGTCGGACTCGTCGTTCTCTGCAATGGTGGAACACCAAAAACCTTTCCATAGGGCGACCGTTTCTAGAGCCAGTTCCTCAAATAGTCATGACAGTGGACGCATCGCTCTCTGGCTGGGGAGCTCACCTACTGCATCACACCATGCAAGGCAGGTGGACACCGCAACAGAAGCTACTCCACATTAACCACTTAGAGTTGCCGGCTGTGTTTCTAGCCCTAAAAGCATTTCAAACTCAAGTGTCAGGCAAAGCTGTCTTTGTTCGGACAGGCAATATGACAGCTATGTACTACCTAAACAAACAAGGGGGCACACACTCTCTGCAGCTCTCTGTTAGCACAGCAGATATGGAGATGGGCTATACCACTAAAGATCTCTCTCTTAGCCCAACACGTCCCAGTAGTGCAAAACACTATAGCAGATCTGCTAAGTCGTCAAACACAGCAGATCCACGAGTGGGAACTTCATCTGCAAGTTCTTCATCCGTTCTTTCCAAATGTGGGGACAACCTCAGATAGACCTCGTCCCACCCACGAAAACGCAAAGTGCACAAACTTTGCCGCCAGATACCCACACCCATTGTCCAAAGGCAATGCGATATGGATGAATTGGTCAGAAGTATTTGTGTACGCTTTTCCTCCTCTCCCACTACTTCCGTTAGTGGTACGCAAACTACAGCAACATTCCCTAACGCTCATCCTAGTCGCTCCAACTTGGGCCAGGCAACCGTGGTACACCACGCTGTTGCAGATGTCTGTAGTACCGCACCAAAAACTAAACCTATCTCCACGCCTATTAACACAGACCCGTGGAGAGTTCAGACACCCGGACCCAGCTCAGCTCAACCTAGCGATCTGGCTCCTGGGGTCATCGAGTTTGGTTACCTTAACCTTCCCCCAGAATGTATGAACGTTATCAAAGAAGCTAGACGCCCCACTACTAGAGCATGTTATGCCGCTAAGTGGAAACGGATCGTCATATACTGCCAAAACAACAAAATTAATCCTTTAGACATGTCCATTCAACACATCATAGGATATCTATTACACCTTCAAATGTGTAACTTACCCTACACATCTATCAGGCTACACCTCGCAGCCATCGCAGCATACCTACAAAATAGACAACACCTATCTCTTTTTAGAGTACCAGCAGCTATTAGAGCTTTTATGGAAGGACTCAAAAGAATAATTCCTCCCAGGACGCCATCTGCACCAGTGTGGAACTTAAATGTGGTTCTCACAACATTAATGGGACCTCCCTTTGAACCATTACATAAATGTGAATTGCAATTCCTAACCTGGAAAGTAGCTTTCCTAGTAGCCATTACTTCTCTCAGAAGAGTTAGTGAACTACAAGCATTTACCATCCAAGAACCCTTTCTGCAAATGCATCATTAAGTGGTTCTTTGTACTAACCCTAAGTTCCTTCCTAAAGTCATTTCACCATTATTTATTTATTTATTTATTTATTCAGAGTTTTATATAGCGCGAACAAGATCTTTGCAGATAACAGAGCGCTTCACAGAGACAGGGGGTGAGGGCGACAGGAGGGTGACTAAGCATAATAATGGGTACAATATAGTATTCAATAGCATGATCGGATAGCAGTCATGTGCTGATAAAATAACAATAAACAGTCAAGTAAACGATACTATAAGACGGTGCAGAGTCTTTGGTCCAGCTTCAATAGAGATCAGGAGAGCTAGGCTATAGAGATGGCTTATACCACTTTCTAAGAGTTACAAAGAGACGGGTAGGGACATCAAGTTTCAGCAATCTAACGTGTACAATATAGTAATAGGTAGTGAGTGAGTTGTATAATAGGCTCACAATCAAATAAGAAAATGATATCATTAGATATTAGACAGTGAGGTAGCCAGTGGTACAAAAGCGGTGCAAAGTCTCTGATCCAACAACAATAAAGTTCAGGTGAACTTGGCCATAAGGATGGCTTTCACCTCTTTCTTGAAGAAGGCAGTGGAGGAGATAAGCCTGGTTTCAGAAGGGAGTGCATTCCAGATCCTGGGTGCCATTCCTGAGAAGGAGCGTTTGTAAGTTTTTTCCTTCCGGATTCTGCGAGGTTTCAGGAGTAGATTTTTTGTACTTCTATTGGATCTCGACCCTCCTGATATAGTCAACTTTTGAGTGAGGTAGTTGGGTGCCTTGTGGTGTATGGCCGAGTGTGTCATAACAGCAATTTTCAGCTGTATTCTGGCTTCAAAGCCATTTCAGGGATTTCAGATCAGGGGATATATGAGAGTGTTTTCTTGAGCCAGTAATAAGTCTCGCGGCAGCGTTCAAGGAGGCTCTTAGGGGTGCAGTTGTTGCTAGAGGGAGTCTGCTGAGGGCCACAATACCATACCATAGTCTATGCGGGGATGACTAGGGCTTGTACAGCAGTTTGGAAGTCTTTGACTGGGAGGAAGGGTTTAAGTTTCCTTAATGTGTTGACTTGGAAGTTAGCTCCTTTCGTTGCTTTGCTAATGTGCTGTTGCATGTTGAGCTTTGCGTCAAGTGTGATGTCTAAGGATTTCGCAGAATCCACGATGGTGGGTCGGACATTGAGTGCTGTTAGGTGATTGAGCCAGATTTGGGTGGTGGTAATTTTCGCAGGGGGTGATATCAGGAGGAACTCAGGAAGTTTTCAGAGCATTTAGTTTAAGGTGATTATCGGCCAACCATGATTGGGTGTTTCTGAGTGTGTGGTTCAGGAGCTTGATATCTTCCGGGGATTGTACCTTTAGGTAAAGTTGAGTGTCATCGGCATACATATGGAAGTGTACATTGGATGCTTGAAGCAAAGTGGCAAGTAGTTCCATGATGAGGTTGAACAGTGTGGGTGAAAGGCAGGATCCTTGTGGAACGCCTAAGTCTACTGGCACAGGTGCAGACAGCACATTGTTGATCTTGAACTTCTGAGACCGGTTATGTAGGAAGGAGGTGAACCATTTGAGAACAGTCCCGGATAAACCCATTCTAGTGTTTAGCAGCTCCAGTAGGTTCTCATGTTTGACCGTGTCAAATGCTGATGAAAGGTCAAGAAGTATGAGGAGGCATGAATCATTGCTATCAAGAATTTGGAGGGCGTCATCAATTATGTGTGTCATGGCCGTTTCCGTGCTGTGTTTCGCTCGGAAGCCTGATTGATGAGAGTTGAGGAGGTCGAATTGGTCAATGTGTTTTGTTAGTTGGAGTTGTACACATTTTTCCAGCAGTTTGGCCAAGGTGGGGATATTGGTGATAGGGCGGTAATTGTTTAGGTCAGATGTTAGATCTGGGGGGTTCCATTCCATCTAAATCAATCTGTTGAGCTGCCCGTATTTTTCTCACAGCCTCAAACAGTCGCAGAAAGAGCTCTACATACCTTAGATGTCAAAAGAGCTTTACTATACTGTATTGAAAGGACACAAGCTTTTCGTAAAACAAAACCGCTTTTTGTGTCTTTCTCACCGCCACATAAAGGCAATCCCATATCAAAATCAGGGATCGCTAGGCAGATTGTTAAATGCATACAAATATGTTATCACAAAGCCAAACGTACATTAACAATTCCTCCAAAAGCCCATTCTACAAGGAAAATAGGGGCTTCAATGGCATTCTTAGGGAACATTCCCCTAGATGATGTATGCAAAGCAGCTACATGGTCTACACCGCACACATTCACAAAGCATTACTGTGTAGATGTGCAAACTAAACAACAATCCACTGTGGGCCAGGCTGTACTAAAAACTCTGTTTCAAACAACTGTAACAGATACTGGTGGGTGCCGCTAAAGGTGGGTACTGCTATACAATCTATGCATAGTGTGTAATCTGCAGCTCATATGCCTCGAACGCAAAAATGCTACTTACCAGTATGCATCTGTTCTTGGCATGTAGAGCTGCAGAGTTACACACGCCCACCCACCTCCCCGGCTACCTGTATCTGTTCCAGTATTATCTTAATTAGATACAAATCACATGGACATCACTACCTCTTGTACAGCTCCATCCCTTCCCTAATGGCGAAAAACAACCTGGGGATGGAGCCGATGCCCATGCGCAGTATCATATAAAGGAGGAGTCACCTTCCCTGTGACTGCCAAAGACTTTTCTACAACAAAACAAGCTGCAAACGTCCGGGCCCAACACTAGGTGGCCATCTATGCATAGTGTGTAACTCTGCAGCTCTACATGCCAAGAACAGATGCATACTGGTAAGTAGCATTTTCCTTTTTTTTAATTGGAGAAACTTCCAGACATTAATGTTCACTATATTAAAAACTATGATGTTCGTAGCATGTGTGGATAGAGATTCGAATGCTGTGCATACTCTTAACGTCTAGTCTTGTGACTCCTTATCGAATATTGCGCATTGTCACCGACTCCATGTTAGATTCTTTCTTCGGACATCAGGTTAGGACATACTCCAAGACGGCTCTGAGTTCATCCTGTTCTCAACATGTTTTTCGGCCCCACACAAACACATTTTGACACTGACACATCAGGAAAAACCTACTTAAGCTTGGACAACGTTTTGTCACGCTGCCGCAACACACACTTGCTGTGACAGATGCTCAGGCCTCCCCACACTCTTCGGGGATTGCAAGTCCTTCTTCGGACTTTGGCTCCGAAGAATGCAGGCCTAAATGGGGTGATGGAACAGACATTCTTTTAACATTCCTCCCAGTGCAACTCTAAATATCTGTGGTTGAATCATCACGTCTGTTACCTATCTCTCTTCCCAGGCAACAACAGCACTTCATGCAAGTCCTGCCTTTCCTCCCTTTCCAAGTACCAAACTGTAAGGCACTGGGCACATCCCAAAATGCACCAACAGACCTCCTCCGAAACACTGGACATCTTTGGAAAAAAGGACCTATTCGGTACCAAAGTTGGTGTGGAGCTCGGCCCCTATGTATTATTGTAAGCCCAGGCATCACTTAGACTGGAGACTGTTTCTTTGGGTACCTCTTACCACAAGGAGGAAGAAGCTGAGCCAACACAAATAACCAGCAGCCCTCGAACAAAGACCATGTCCAGGGTCCTAAGTACACCACCCGGCTCTGAGACTAGTGCCACCAAGCCAGGGTCACACAAAAGGTCCCACAAAGAAGTGTAGAGCACCACTCCTGCGGGAATCGGGCACTGAGCATGGACATGAAACACTACCCTCTTCAGAGCCCCAGCCGCCTTCGCCCCATATCGGTCATCAAGTTTTACAGCTCCCTCAAATCTTTTTTAGATCTCAGGCCTCTCAACAATAACCTCTTGTCAGGACATTTCCATATGATTACCCTACAAAAAGCCATCCCTCTTATCAAACAAGGCATATACTTAACAGTGCTCATCCTCAATGATGCCTACTTTCACATACCCATCCACCCTGCCCTTCGCTGGTATATTCGTTTTGTGGTAAGTGGGCATCAATACCAATCAATTCAAAGTACTTCCATTAGGTGTCATTACGACTTCAAGGGTGTTCACGAAATGCCAGGTGTTGGCCCACCTGCAAAGGCAGACAGTCGCATCTTCCACTATGCCAACCATTAGCTGATCAAGAGCGGCATTAGGCTGTAATGCCTTACCAACACGCCGGCATCGTTTTCACTGCTCCACAGCTTTGGATTCACTTTAAATGACAGCAAGTCCTATCTACAGCCTCAACCTTACCAAGGGACCCTGTTAAATGTAGTCACAGGGAGAGGCTAGCCCAGTCTAGCTCACACCAGGCTCTATATACAACCCCCAAGGCAATGGTCATAAGCAGAAGGTCGCTGGTAAGATCGAGTGCTCTCTGCATTGGTGGAACAGCAACTATTTGTTGTGGAGCAGGCATTTCACGTACCGCATTCAACTAGTGACCATCACCATCAACGACTCTCTCAGACTGGGGGGTGCACTTCAGTGACATGACTGTTCAGGAGTATGGCCGCCTCATCACAAGGGCCACCACATCAATTACCTAGGACTGCTAGCCATACCACTAGCCTTCAAAGCTGCCTTACAGGTCAATCGAGGGAAGGTAGTCCTCTTCAAGAAATACAACACAACTACAGAAACAGGGTGCCACCCATTCTCACCACTTAATTAGCTATGGGGATTTATAATTGGACGATCCACTATGACACACAACTCCTAGCATAACACCTTGCGGAGATGGCCAACAACATTGCAGACCTGATCAGCAGGATGCATCAAAAGGTCCATGAGATGGAACCCTGTCCACATGCCCTTTCAAGGTACTTCAATACTTGACCAAATGGGTACCCCTCAAATAGACCTGCATGCAACCCTTGAAAATACAAAAAGCCCAGACATTGCCTCCATGTTTCCACAGTACATGGAAACAAACTATGAATTGGTCAGGGATCATTTCCTATACTTTTCAGTGTCTCCCACTCCTCCAGTGCATAGTGAGGCAGAGGAGGCAAAGATCCCCAACACCCATCCTGTTGGCTTTTATCTGGGCCAGACAACCCTGGTACACCTATCCTCCTGGAGATGTCCATCAGCCCTCACAAGAAGCTACCGCTCATGTTGTATCTTCTCACAGAGAGCCAAGGCCAGATGAGGCAGGCTATCACCAGACCACTCAGCCTAGAGTTCTGACACCTGGGTTTTCAGAATTTATTTGCCTAATTTAAACCTTCAGCAAGGATTTATGACCATTCTTCTGGAAGTCTGCTTACCCACTACATGGGCCTGTTATTCCACAAAGTGGAAAAGATTTGTCCACTACTGCATTTTCAAGCCCCTAAATCCCTTCACGCCTAACATCCAGGACATCATCTGCTATCTGCTGCCTCTACAGAACCAAGGTCTTCCCTATTCATCATTATGCCTACATTTAACTGCTGTTGTGGCCTATTGTGCAAAACAGGGAAAACTCCCCCTCATCTACATTTAAGCTTTCATAGAGGCCTTAAGAGGGTCATACCTTCATGATTACCTCCTGCCCCTTTTTTGAACCTTAGTTAATCCTCATTGAGGCCACCCTCTGAACTTTTACACTATTGCCTTTTCTAGTTACTGTCCTTGAAATTAGCTTTCCTTGTGGCCATTACTTCCCTCAGACACAGTGAATTGCAAGCACATACTTTACAAGAACTCTGCCTTCAAGTTGATAGAATTGTTCTCAGAAACCAGTCCTGAATTTCTTCCCAAGGTGGTCTCTTACTTCCACCTTAACCAAACTATAGAGCTCCTAGTCTTCTTTCCCCAGTCTGACGAGGGTAGCTAGATGTCCAAAGAGCTCTCATGTAAAACATCAACAGGACCAGGCCCTTTGGTTAGTTTGATCAACCCTTTTTCACTTTTTTGTGAAACCCACAAAGGCCATCCTTGGCCTAGCAAGATGGACAGTCAAGTGCATCCAGACCTGCTACCACAAAGCTGAGAGTCCTACCTGATCTGCCCAGGAAGCAACCATGGCTTTCTAGGCACCATGCTTCTAGATGGCATTGATTGGCCAAGTGGCCAACTCTCTTTCCACATGTTTATCAAGCTGTACTTTGTGGGCATTGTAACTTGCAAACAGACTATGGTTGCCCAAACAGTTTTAAGGTCTTTATTGCAAACATTCGCTAGCCACTGCTTTACAAGGTTTTTGTCTCCAGAGCTTGTGTTCCTACAGCCTCACTTGCTATCAACAGAACATGTCTCTTTCCCTGTATTCTGGAAGGCAGCAGTATGTGGAACATGTGAATCTTCAGAGGTACACAGCAAGAACAGATGCTTTCAGGATAGTAACGTTTTCCTTATCCGTGCACCTTGCTCTCAATACAACTAGTAAGCCACGTGAATTTGGGTTCAGTGGGTCATCATGCATAAATGTTTGAAATGTATTACTAAAATAAAGAAACTAACACATTGTTACACACATGTCGGAAATAGCCATTGTTCAACATAAATTAACTACAAAACTCCAACAATATTACCTTCAGATAAGACATATTGATATTACGAGCTACTCTACAGAAGAAGCACTGTTCCTCCCATCTTGAGGTATAGCAGACAGCACAAGTACATAGGTATTGCTGTACGGTTTGTTTTTGTTATTAATCACCGGAGTTAACTTCTGGAATTTTGTCAGCCCTTGTCACTGTTATGAGAGCGGACGTCCGAGGCTCTTAATCTGAGCCTCAGATTAATTACATTCCCGGCCTGCTCTGTGGTTTGGAGCTTTGTCTGCCCTTTGTACACTACTGTTGTAACAAGGTCTCTGCTGTTACTAGTCCTCTGCCCAGGCTCTCTTATTGTTATATCTAGAGTCATGTAGGGGGTGATGCCCAGCAACACTGTCTCACAGCAATGGCTCACTGCTGAACAGCTATGTGTTGGGACATGGCAAAGAAGGCTAGGGCCTCACCCATCTGGGGCACAGCAGTCTTACAGCTGGAAGCAATGGGGCATTGTGGGAGGCAAACATTCTGGAAGAGTTCCCATAGGTAGACTGGATGCAAACATGAGTAAGACCAAGGACAATCTTTGGATAATGCCAGTCCCCTGGGATTGCACTTGGCATTCAGGAAGGCAAGTGTTTCACGTTTGAGAGATGGATGAGTCTGGCGTTTGTGTGATCCCATTAGGCTTGAGAGTGTGGAGGGGGAGGGGTAGGGGTATTTCCTCAATCGAGGCCCTGTGATTGGAACAATGACTTTTTCTGTAGACTGCTTGAGTGCAGCAATCATAAGGTTAATATTGTCTTCCTTGGCCTTTCTTCCCCACCTGCAGTTGAACAGCCCCCTAAATCTGGAGCAGGCAGCCTATGCCCGTGATGCTTTATCCAAGGCTGTCTATGGGCGTACCTTCTCGTGGTTGGTTAACAAGATCAACAGCTCTCTGACATACAAGGTAAGGGAACTGGTCCTGAATTACTCCAATTTGGGGATTAAGAGTTTGCATTTATTAAAAATGAATATTACACAAGGGTTTAAAAACAACAAGCTTAATGACAAAAACGACACTACTGGAATAATAGTGTGACACCCCAGGAACGCCTCATATTTAACACTTCCCACTAAAGCTTTTTTGGTGTCTTTGACAGAACAAAGCTCCTTTGCCATGCTAACACATTCTAGTGAGAGTGCAGTACAGCATGTGAGCTGCGATTTCCAAGGATTAACAGCAGAATCCTGGAATCCTGGGTGCTGTTTAGTTTCTAGACTTGCAAAAGGGAAAAGGAGCACACAGCTAACAAATTTGGGGAAACTGCAGAGGCAAAGAAGAAGTACATAAAGCATTCTTAATGGTACTTTCATAAACCATTACGTACACTGTAAAGTTTCTTTTATCCGGTGTACTTGGGCCAACAAAGAAAGGGGATGAACATACACTTCTAGTATTGCTTTAGGAAGGTGGTGCACTTGCTGACACTGCTGACAAAGATATGATATATCTATTGGAAAATATGGACAACTAAGCAAGGCAGAAAAGCAGCCATCAAGCGATTGCAATTAGATTTTGCACTTGATTTAGTTCATGGGCATTATGAAATCTGAAGTATAGTATTTGTGATTGCGTCGAACAAGTTACTTACCTTTGGTAACGATATATCTGTAAGAAACATTAGTTAGTATTAGATTCCTTACCTTAGAATATCCCCAGGCGTCAGTCTGGATCCGGAAACTTTTGCGTAGCAGTACCCCTGCGCGTCGGTAGGCGTCGTCTGCAGGCGGCTCCGCGTCCGTCGTCGGCGTCGTGCGCCGTGATGACGTCGCTGGAGTATATAGATGCCGCCTCCGCGCGCTGACGTCAGTTCTTTGTACACAGCTTTTCCGCGCCAGAACACGCAGAGCCATGTGAGAACCAACACTGGTGCCATTTGAAACTAGGGCCCTGAAAGGGATGTCCTTAACCCTAGGTATCAGTTCGCGGAACGGGGAGGTTGGGTGGGTTCGGTAAGGAATCTAATACTAACTAATGTTTCTTACAGATCTATCGTTACCGAAGGTAAGTAACTTGTTCATCTGAAAGAAACACGTTAGTATTAGATTCCTTACCTTAGAATAGATACCCCAGCAATACCAACCCCGGTGGTGGGTCTGCGAACCAATACATTCCTACACCAGAAAGTCCTGGAGGACAGAACGGCCAAAGAAGCCATCCCTCCGGACTTGACTGTCCAGGCAGTAGTGCCTCGCAAAGGTGTGCAGCGAGGCCCACGTAGCCGCCTGGCAAATGTCTTGCAAGGGGACTCTCCGGCCCAGGGCAGTAGTAGCCGCCGTGGCCCGAGTGGAATGGGCCCTCAGCCCAACAGGAGGCTCCTTCCGAGCCAAAGAGTAGCACGCTTTGATGCACAGAACGACCCACCGAGAGATGGTCCGTTTATGTACCGCCCGTCCCTTCTTCGCACCCACGTAGCCAACAAACAGTTGGTCATCCACCCGGAACTGGCGTGTGTGATCCATATAAAATGAAAGCGCACGTTTTGAGTCCAGACGATGGAGCCGCTCTTCATCCTTTGAAGGATGCGGAGGCGGGAAGAAGGAAGGGAGGGTGATGGACTGCCCGATGTGAAAAGCAGAAACTACTTTGGGCAGGAAAGAAGGTCTAGTCCTTAGAACCACCTTGTCAGGATGAATGGACAGGAAAGGAGGTTTGACAGAAAGAGCCTGGAGCTCACTCACCCTCCTGGCAGAGGTGATGGCAACCAGGAAAGCCGTCTTTAAAGTCAGGAGACGGAGAGGACAAGAATGAAGGGGCTCAAAGGGAGCACACATCAAAAAGGTTAGAACCAGGTTCAAGTCCCACTGAGACATCACAAATGGAACAGGTGGATACATGTGTGTGATGCCCTTCAAGAATCTCGTTACAATTGGGGACTTGAACAAAGAAGGCTGATCAGGAAGCCGTAGAAAGGCTGAAAGGGCCGAAAGGTAGCCCTTGATAGTGCCCAGAGCAGAGCCCTGCTGGGCAAGAGAGAGAAGAAAAAGAAGAACCTCGAAAAGAGGGGCAGAAAGGGGATCCACAGCCTTTGCTGTGCACCATGCCACAAATCTGTTCCACCGACAGGCGTATACCGACTTTGTGGAGGGACGCCGGGCTGCCAGAATTACATCACAAACTTCAGGAGGAAAGTTAAATGGCCTCAACTGCCGCCGCTCAATCTCCAAGCATGGAGGTGGAGACTGGACAGGTTCGGGTGGAGGACCGTCCCCTGCTGCTGCGACAGAAGGTCCTCCTGAAGGGGCAGGCGGATCGGGGGACCGACTGACATGCTGAGTAGCTCAGGATACCAGTACCTTCGAGCCCAGTCTGGAGCCACAAGGATAACTTGGGCCCGGTCGCGCCTGATCTTCTTCAGCACTCTGGGCAGAAGTGGTATAGGCGGAAAGGCATATAACAGACCGCAACTCCACTCGCGCCGAAAGGCGTCGCCGTGCGAGTGCCGTCTTGGAAACTCCAACGCGCAGAACTGATGACATGCGCGTTCTCTTCTGTGGCGAATAGATCTAACCAAGGCTCTCCCCATTGCAGAAAGAGGCCTTGCGCCACGTCCGAGTTCAGACGCCATTCGTGATCCATCGAGCACCGACGGCTGAGTTCGTCCGCCCTGGTGTTAAGAGAACCTGCCAGGTGTTGAACCGTCAAAGTCACGCCCTGACGTTCCAGCCACTGCCAGAGGCGCAGAGCCTCCTGGCAAAGGGTCCACGACCCCACCCCGCCCTGTTTGTTGCAGTACCACATGGCGGTGGTGTTGTCTGTGAACACCTGCACTACACTCCCGTTGACAAAGGGGAGGAATGCCTTCAGTGCTAGACGAATCGCCCGTAGCTCCAACAGGTTGATATGGAGCCGGGACTCCGCCGGAGACCAGATGCCTCTGATCTCCGCCTCTCCCAAGTGGCCTCCCCAGCCCTGGAGGGACGCGTCCGTCACGACAACGTGCTCCGATTGGGGAAGGGAGAGGGATCTGCCTCTGACCCAATCGCGGTCCGTAAGCCACCACTGCAGTTGTCTCGCAGCGCCCTCCGAGATCAAGACGTGGTCGGACAAGTTGCCCTGATGCTGGGCCCACTGAAACTTCAGGTCCCACTGCAGAGCCCGCATCCGCCACCGGGCGTGATGCACCAGAAGGATGCAGGAAGCCATCAGCCCCAGCAGCCGCAGCGTCAACCTGACCGAAACCCGGGATAGCGGCTGAAAGATGGGAATCAAAGCCTGTATATCCCGGACCCGCCGTTCCGGAGGATAAACCCGAAACTGCGCCGAGTTCAGAACCGCTCCGATGAAAAGGAGCTTTTGAGAGGGACACAGGTGTGATTTCGGCACATTGATGGAGAACCCCAGGTCGTGCAAGAGGTCTGCCGTCATCTGAAGGTGGTGGACGACTGTCTGGGGCGAGCCCGCCTTCAACAACCAGTCGTCTAGGTAGGGGAAGACTGAAACCCCTAACCTGCGCAGATGGGCTGCGACCACCGCCATCACCTTTGTGAACACCCGTGGGGCGCTGGTAAGGCCGAAGGGGAGCACGATAAACTGAAAGTGCTCCTGGCCTACCGTGAACCGCAGGTAACGCCGGTGGGCCGGCAGGACGGGGATGTGAAAATATGCATCCTGCAAGTCCAACGCTACCATCCAGTCTTGCGGGTCTAGAGCAGCCAAGACCTGAGCTAATGTCAACATCTTGAACTTCTCCTTCCGGAGGAAGCCGTTGACGTTCCGTAGATCCAAGATAGGACGTAGGCCCCCTTTGTCCTTCTTGGGCACCAGAAAGTAGTGGGAATAGCAACCACGCCCTACTTCTGGCCCAGGAACGCGCTCGATGGCCCCCTTGGCCAAGAGGGCCGTAACTTCCTCCTGCAGAAGTGCCAAGTGGTCCCCCGACACACGGTGGTTCTGCGGTGGCATGGCTGGAGGATTGGTCTCGAAGGGGAGGGAGTAGCCCCTTCGGACGAGTTGCAGCACCCACCTGTCCGAAGTGATTGTGCGCCAGCGGGCGTGGTGATGGCGAACCCTGCCACCCACTGGCGTCACATGGGCCTGAAAGCACGGACTAGGAGGATTTGGAGGCTGATGCTGCGGGGGGAGGTGTGGCCTGACCCCGCCGTTGACCCCGACCGCCTCCACGGCGGTTTCCACGGCCGCCACCGCGTTGATAAGATTGTTGCGGCGCGTGGCTGACAGCACGTGTGGGGACGCCCCTTCCTTGGCCACGAAAGGAGCGAAACGAACCCGTTTGCTGGCGCTGGGTCGAGAGACCCAAGGACTTGGCCGTGACCCTGGAGTCCTTGAAGCGTTCCAGCGCGTGGTCCGCCTTGTCACCAAACAGGCGACAGCCATCAAACGGCATGTCCATCAGGGCATTCTGGACATCAGCCGAAAAGTTGGCGGATCTCAGCCAGGCGTGGCGACGAATCGCCACCGTCGTGGACATAGCTCTGCCCAGCGAGTCGGTCGTATCAAGACCACACCGTATGGAATATTTTGCTGCGTCTCGGCCCTCAGCCACAGCCTTGCCGAGCTTCGCCCGCACCTCCAAGGGGCATTCTGGCAGCAGTTCCGCGACCGTATCCCACACAGAGTGGGTGTAGCGGCCCAAGAGGCAAGCGGTGTTGCAAGACCGCAGTCCCAAACTCAGGGAAGAGAAGACCTTCTTGCCATACTGGTCATACCTCTTAGATTCCCGGTCCGGCGGGGCCGACGGGAATGCGGTCTGGGAAGTCGCGGCCTGGATCACCAGACTCTCAGGGGTGGGATGGGTGGACAGGAACTTGGGGTCGTCCGGGCACGGACGGTGGCGTCTGGCCACGTTCCTCTCAACAGGTGAACCTGAAGAGGGCCTGGACCACGTGCCCAAAAGAACGTCTGACAAGGCTTCGTTAAACGGCAGCAGTGGCTCCTGTGGGCATGACTGCGGTTTGAAGACCTCAGTGAGGATGTTAGGCCTCACGGCCGCGACGGGGAGCTCAAGGTGTAAGGCCTTGGCAGCCCTCATCAACACCACTGAATAAGCAGCCCCCTCCTCCGATGCCACGGAAGGAGGAGAGACAAAGCCAGGGTTAGGAGAGTCGTCCAGACCACTGGCATCACCCAAATCACCTGTCCAGTCCACGTCGTACTTACACTCACGTGACAGAGGGTCCTCAGACCCCTCCCAACCCTCTCCGTACTCTACATCATCTCCATATTCGGAGTCAACAATGTAGACCGGCTCCTCGGGGTTCACAGGCCCAATCGGCGTCGAGCGACGTCAGTCCGACTCCGCGTCCGGATTCGGGGAGGGTATGGGGACGCCGCCGCCCGGAGCCGGCACAGGAGAACCAGCGCCGCGCGGGGACGGCGTCGGGGGTAACCCCGATGGAATCGGCGCCGGAGAGGCTGGTAGACCAGCCGGCGTCGACCCCGAAGGCCCCTGCCGCGCCGGGGTCGGAGCCGTCGGCGGCACCGGGGCCGGAGCACCTGATGGCGTCGAGGCAGGGACACCCGAACCGCTAGGGCCCCCGGACGGTAGCACTGGGCCCGAAGGCGCCGTAGGCCCCGTCGGAGAAGTGAGCGCCCTCATGGCCATGAGGAACGCCTCAATCTCCTCAGGCGTCTCACCTTGCCCAGGGACCGGAGGGTATGGAGCAGGCCGCGCCGGCGACTCTCGCGGAGCCGCGGTCACCCGAACCCCCGGCCGCGTCGCCGAGCGTCGGGGGGAGTTGGGGGTACGATGACGACGCCCCGACTGCTTGTGTTTCTTACCTGAAGAGTCCGACGAATGGTGACGGCTTCCGGAGCGCCCGGCGCGGCTCCGCGACCGCTCCCTCGAACGCTCCCTGGACCTCCGGCCGGACCAGGACCGCTCTCGACGCGGGGCCGACACCCGGAGCTCGAGTAGCTTGCGGGACCGCTCCCGTCTAGCCTTATCCTCATGGCTAAATACACTTGATCTACTATCTCGAACCCTATTAACACCCTGCAATGATCTGTATTACTTGCTTGACCCCTTTACTTATTTGTACGAGTTGTCTTATCACCCACTTGATTGGCTTTGCAGTCACCCATTTGTATTATTTGTACTGTATGATCTACTGACTTACTTATTTGACTTTGTTCCCTCATGTACCCTTCTGTACTGTGTGAACTATTGATTTACCTATTTGACTTTGTTCCCTCATGTACCCGTCTATGTAAAGCGCTCTGATATCTGCGAAGATCTTGTTCGCGCTATATAAAACTCTGAAAATAAAAATAAAATAAATATTAGTCAGAGCCCGGCAATCGACGCAGGCGTCCACGTCGTGGTCGGGGCCCAGGCACCGGAGGCAGAGTCGGTGATGGTCCGTGACCGACATCGTGCGGTCACAACCATCACAATTCTTGAAACCGGGCATCCTACCAGGCACCAAAAAGAGATAGTAAGTTAACAAAACTTGGTCAAAAGACCGGAGTACTGCTCTTCGGATCTGCGCTTACTGGCGCGGAAAAAAAAGAACTGACGTCAGCGCGCGGAGGCGGCGTCTATATACTCCAGCGACGTCATCACGGCGCACGACGTCAACGACGGACGCGGAGCCGCAGGAGATGCCTGCAGACGACGCAAAAGTTTCCGGATCCAGACTGACGCCTGGGGATATTCTAAGGTAAGGAATCTAATACTAACGTGTTTCTTTCAGATCTTGAAAGACACAATATTGAACACCACTTGGGAATCACCTGGGTTACCAAAAAATAGAGAGGAGATTTCCTCCTACTCCTGTCTCTCAGTGGACACTGCCCCACCCTGGTCCTTGGGTTCCTGGAACATGTAGTTTATGTTTGATAGCTTCCAGCATCACTACCTGGGGGATCTAGGGAAATTAAGTTATGTTATGTTGTGTTAATAATAAATTATACTAGCTGCAGATACTGTTTTTGTAAACAAATGCCTATCACAGTGTAGGAAAAATTAAAGGACGTCACACTGTGGAATAAACAATAATGTAGTAAATGATCCAATAGGAAACAAACGTTCTATTAGAGGAGTAAAAAGCAACTGAGGGGCTGAAGTGAGTATTGTGCTGGTGTAGAAGAGAAAGGACAGCTCAGAGCTTTTCCGGAAGCCTAGGTGAAGAGGGGATTGAAAATTATTGTATGACTTTTGAAACTATTTGGACCCAAAATTAAAAGTTATTGCGAGATCTTACTCTAGCGTTCGTGGCGTCCGTCATGATTCAGTTAGAGTTATCCAACTTTATACGTAATAGTATTCGTTTTGTGCCCTTCCCCTGCTCAAACTCCTCTTGTGTGGATGTGGTATATATTCATCCGAAATGTTACCTTCTACAAACCATGCTCACTATTCGAGACATCTTACTGCTCCATATCATTTCTACATAAACTGCAACCCATCTCAGTTATGTCCTTCAGAAGTTCACAGTTGACCTTTCCAGGTGTAGTGTCCTCTTCCGAGCCCTGCTCCCCCTCATCCTTTGGATGTCCAAGAGGGTGTTCCCCACCACCTCACACACACACACACACACACCACATAAGACTCCATCAGCAGAAGTGTCTTGTCTTGTACCATGTAACACTTTTCTAGCTTTGATTTTTGTGACCTTACCCAGGTCAGGTTCTCTACATAAGAGTGTGGTTCCTCTTTCCAGGCCACACCCCTACAGCACAAATGTGGGACTTCCACCACCCACCCTCAAAACCAAGATGTGTTTTAGTCTAATAATCTACTCTTCCATAGTCCAGATGTACTTTATATCAGCTCAGGGTTATTCTTTTCGATCCGTAAATTTTCTCCCATTTTAGGTGTGTTGTCCTACACAAACTCAAGCTCACTCTGTCCAGAAAGGCACCCTGCACTAGCACATTGTCGGCCATATCATGCTTTCAGTCAAAAATGGTCTACTCCAGCACCAAATGTTCCCTTAATCCAGGTGCGGAGTCTAATCAGTCCATTTGTGGTGTCATTAAGACCAAGATATGTGTTTTCATGTTACAGTTATGGTGTTCTATCCCAGGGTTCCAAATAATTGTTTTGTTGTACTTGGGTAGTTTGACATGAATATCAGGGGATTAATGTCAAAGTCAATAATTGAATGTTTGTATTTTTAACGGTCTTTTTAGGGTTTATATCAGACGAACAATTACAGTTGCATCCAGTATAAATTTTGTTTAGTTTTTGTAATCTCCTGCAAATTGCACTGCTGCTTAATTAGGAGGCTCTCATAAGTGTTTCCACCAGTGAAGTCACCATTCCATTCTACAGCCTTTATTTGATATCTTTCACCAGTACATAACCCCTTCTCTCATGTGAGTTCCACCCTAAGCCCTGGGATGGCATTTGCTACACAAACTCCCACTTCTACATTCAAGGTGTGCTGACCTGCCCTAGTCCAGGGGTTCTACTTTCCCAGTCCTCCACAAACAAGAGATGGTATCGTAGATCAGCTAACTCGCCTTTCCTTTTCCCGCCTGTTTTTTAGGAGGAGGAACATCGCAGCTGGGGATCAGCTTCTGTCATTGGTCTGCTAGATATTTATGGCTTTGAGGTCTTTCAGCACAACAGGTGAGTGTTCTCTAGAATGGAGCCTTCTCCACTCCTGACGTGCTGGATATTAATTGAGTTTGTATCAATTACCAAAGCATACTTGGCAATCTACCTTCTATATATGAAGTGTACCTACATCTTCAATGTGTAATGTATTCCTACTGCTTCCTAGTGCAGTGTGTATCTGTCTGTGGTACTTACAGGTGCCTGTTCCTTCTCGGTACTCTATGTCCCTGCTACTCCCTGGCACACCATGTACCTGTCACTCTTCTGTATGTTGTATCTTTAGCTCCCCACACATAGTTTAGCTGCCACTCTACTGTGTAGTCTGTGCCCCAGTGCAATAAGAATATGGTCATTATTTACATATCTTTGTCCCTTTAGGGGGCGTAAACCACCAGTGACTCTTTCATAGTGGCTATCGGTCCTCGGGAGTGATATTTTCATGCCGTGGAGGTCATTATTGTCCATGTCACTATGTAAGGAGTAGTTTTAACCCCTTCCCTGCTGGCCCGATTCCGCCCCCGTGCGGTAAACAAACGAACAGGGGCGGGCCATGACGAACCCCAGCCGTCATCAGCACACGAGCACCGTAGTGCATGACGGCTGGGGTTCGTCACCAGCATGGAAGGGGTTAAAGTGTTGTGGCCTAATTATTGTATCAACCCCAAAGTGATGTGAAAGCCTGCTTCATCTGATATGCCATATGGTTGTACCACCAGTAAAATATATGTCAGAATGGGTACCTGGGAGAGTCTACGTACCAACAAAGGAGTGCATAGATTTGGTGGCATTGTTGCCACACTGACTGCATTGCTGTTGACTTTAGCACACAATACCCGATGTGTGGCGACTGTGTCCTGTATTTGTGCAGACTCTCTCAGCCTCCCAGGGTCAACAGACCCAACAGGACTTTCTGCTAGTGGGCTTCTAAGGGCCTACATAAATACAAGATATTCAGAGGCAACCCCAGTCTTGTGATGGGGAGTGTGGGAGAATGTGCTTTGCTGGATCTTAAAAAAACTGTTTGATTACTAACAACCCCCAAACACCTGCTGGCCCATTTTGAGTATGTCCAACTTGTTTGCTGGTTTAAGTTCAGGAATCTAGTTTGATACTGTATGAACTTTCATGTGCCTCATTTTGGCTTGTCACACGATACAGGGCTCTTCTCCCTTACTGACATTAACTTTTAGACATTCACCGTCAAAACAGTGTCCAGCCTTGGCTTTCCAGAAACATGGCCCAGTAGATGCAGTCTGAAAAGCAGGCTGAAGGGCTAATTTCCAAACAAGGGGAATGTTGTTGTAAACCAGGTCATGTCACAAAACCTCTTTGTGAAGCCCATGCGGATTATCACAATTACCATCTAACATGGTTTTAGTGCATTGGAAGCCTTCTCACATTCTTTAAACAAAAGGGCACTTGGCAAATAACTAAGAACATGCTTCTCACCATTATAACTTTAATACTTATTTTCCTAAATGCTCCTTTTTCACAGGCACCTATTTTCCATCACCTTTGTCCTCTTATCATACCAACTTGCTAGTGATAACATGCTTTGTCTGCAGTGAGTCCTTATTACCTAGGCCCATCTCTACTAGTGAGATAGAATAAATTGCCCCTTTTTTAACTCTAGCAATTCACTGTTTTTTTTAACTTTTAGTGTCCAATTGAGTGATGTTTAAGGCAAGCTTCCTGATAAACAAGACCCTGTGGGATTGCAAACCCACAAGCTCTAGTGATATGCTCAAGCCGCATATTCCTACTAATGCCCCGCATTCCTCGATATCTGTTGATTTTATTCTTTTTGGGTTCAGAAAAGTTAGGCATGGTGGCAGAAACTACATTGGTCAAGATGTTGTCCCTTGGAACATTCTTTTGCAGAATGGTGCAAGGAAACAGACTTACTGAAATTCAGAAAAACAATCATCCTCTGGCTGTTCTCTTGAATCGAATCAGAAAACTTGAGATTTCACACTTGTTTAGAAAAAAATAGGAATAAAAGTGACTGAGGCAAAGTTGGCATGTGGTTAAGAGGCCTAGGAGTAGGGATGTACGTGGCCCAGATAAAGTTAGTACTCTTATCCGTCTTCCAGTCTCCTCAATCTAACTGTAAAATAAAAACAAACTATTGTGAAAAACTTATGTCTGTGATGCAGAGTTATTGCTTCTTTTATAATTTTATTTAATTTCTTACAGCTTTGAACAGTTTTGCATTAATTATTGTAATGAGAAATTGCAGCAGCTTTTCATCGAGCTCACCCTGAAGTCTGAGCAGGAGGAGTACGAGTCCGAGGGAATTGCGGTAATGTTCTGTGCTGTTTCCTTCAATAATTTCCTGGGTTGAGTCCTTTCCTGTAGTGCTGTAACTCTCCTTCACCAGCCACATCTCCGATTACCTCAAGTTTCCCCACATCCGGCACAATTATTTACAGCTCCCACACGCAGCCTCCTTCCGGCATCATCCACTACCAATTTCCTTTACACTTTTATTACAGCTAGCACCCTGACAATCCTCTTACAAGCTACTCTTCAGCTTTGACTCTTACATAATTCACTCTTTATATAGCTAACTCTCTTATTCCATTCCCTGCAGTTTTAGTTCTCCTATATCACTTCCTATGTCTCTCCACAGCCAGTGATCACTCGCCATTCCCTATGCATCCCCAGGGACACACATTTACACAAGTATTTTTGTCCCTTCGTTCAGCCGTACATGCACCCAAGAACTACCATCCCTTCTCCATCCATTTGCTATAGTTCCTGCACAATCCTAAGCAGCTACAGCTCTTCCACAGCCAGATCATCTGCCCTATTTAGAATAGCTCTCCCACAGTCATCAATCCTTTACCATTCCCTTAAACTACTTGACAGCCAGTACTCCTGTAATATTTCTTAAAGCTCTGACACAGATGCTTTACCTGTACAACTGCAATGTGCCGTAGAAATCCTGTGCGGCTCTGTGATCACTAAGTACTGTGTAGTTTTGTGAATGGCAGCTGGTATAATGTGCAATCAATTTTATATTGAGCTCTTGATGTGCTGCACTGGTCTGCAAGTCCTCAAGAGCCCATTACAAAACAGCTATGTCACTGGTCTGTGGTATGAGTGATTGTGAAGTATCCTCCTCGAAGCTGCACCTATGACTGCCATGATTTTGCAAACCTTTCTGTAACGACCTTTAGGAGATGTTTCTCTGTCATGGCCCTTGAGCTAGTGTGCTTTTCCATGATGGGTTTCTTATGTCTCATCTCGCTTGTATTTGCAGTGGGAGCCAGTTCAATATTTCAACAACAAAATTATCTGTGATTTGGTGGAAGAGAAGTTCAGAGGCATAATTTCAATCTTGGTGAGTGCGTCCCACCTCTATTGGAACAATGAGAAAGCCGAGATCCCATGGTGTTAGTAGGGCCTTCAGTGCCATGTGGGCCGAATGGGTGGAATTCACAGGGTTGGAATAGGTATCACACTATCAGATGTGCCATGACCTTAGGATGAGACAAAAAGCAAGTCCCACAGAGCCCTGTAGGCATGAAAATAGAGTGGCATAGGGCATAAATGTGCACCAAATGACCTGTGGGTCCGGAGATGGAATATCACAGTGCATGAGTGAGGAACCAATTTCTCTATGGGTACTTAGAGAAAGTCAACAGACATGAATTAGGGCCACAGATTCAGAGGGGGCTCAAGCACAAGAAGGACACAGCGGTTCATGATGGAGACTGGAGGGCACGGGGTACCAGCACGGTCCACTGATCCGGGCACAATTTGGCTCAACAATGCCATGTCGGTCAGGTGAACAGCACAAGACATGAGTGAAGCCAACAAGGTCACATGGGTCAGGACAGTGGAGGGCACAAGTGACGAAGAGAGTCCAACAGTGGGATGGCTACCATAAGATGGTACAGGATAAAAGTCGGAACCCAGTGCCACTTAGTGCACAGTGCCTCAGTTTGGCCCTCGGTGCTGAGGGCATAGGTGGGGTGTTTATTACTATTGAGTGAAGATAGAACATTAACATTTCTGGCTAAGCCAGTGAGTGGATCCTTTGGTTGGGGGGAGGGGGTTATTTGAAGAGTGAGATGAATGACCTTCTGCTGTTGTTCAGGATGAAGAGTGTTTGCGTCCTGGAGATGCCACTGATCTAACGTTTTTGGAAAAATTGGAAGAAGCTGTGAAGAATCATCCTCACTTTGTCACGTGAGTATCATTAGGATAGAGAGGGAGGGATGTGCTGTGAATATCAATTTGGTATATATGGGATGGATTTGTGGCAATGAAAAGATTGTGGAGGTTCAGATGTGTGACCAGAGAGGCAGGGGAGTTGGCTATGTGTGATAATAAAAAGACTTGTAGAAAGATTGTTTTTAATTTGTGTTCTGTATCTCCAGATTCTCCAAGTCACTAAGCACAAGTAGGTGATAGTCTGATACAGGGCTGAATTTCTGGAGGTGGTAGTAGGTAGTGGACTTCAACACTCGTTTGTGGGACCACAAGTTATTTTCTGTAAGAGATTGGACTATTATTTGGAGTGGGCCAATGCCCAGCTAAAGGAATAATGACACTAACTTTTCAGGGTGAATACCAAAGTTACTCAATTAGCAAGAGCTCAGGCATAATTTATGGCAATGTGTAAAGTATGTGTGCAGTACCAAAACAGTAATGATATCTCAAAACTCCAAACAATAAAAATCCCAAACTGAATTTGAAATGTAGAGTAAAATGTAATATACAAAATTACACAAAAACTACAAACATCGAATGAGGTGAACCAGAGAGATGATTTTTTTAAAAGGTTTTATGATAAAATAGTGCCAAAACGTGCTGAGCACCGATGATATTCTATGGAAGCGGTAGACAAGGACCTAGGTGCGATTTCATCCCTACTGCAATAGAGTGAAGTTGGGAAATCCCAAGCGGGTTTGTCCTGGTCAAAGATTTTACCTCCTTACGTAGTCTTTTAATGGAGCTCAAAATCGGTCATCAGGGCAAGTGTGAGAAAGTGCCATCTTTCTTGAATTGGTATGCCCCCCTCTTGTTTATGAACTGCTAATGTGCTTTGACTGAGTGTGCCCTGGGCTCCTGCCAACCAGGTGCCCAGGGCCTGTGTTCCTTCCCTAAAAACTGTGTTGAAACAAAACCCAATTGGCATCTCTGGCCACCCATCAGCGCCTAGTAAATGGTACCCTAGGTACCCAGGGCATGGTGCCCAGAGAAGACCCCTAAGGGCTGCAGCACTTATTGTGCCACCCTTAGGGGCCCTGTACCTTGGTACCCACACACTGCCTTTAAAGGGTGAGTGCCTAGGTACAGAACTAAACAAAGAGTCGACATGGCACTCACCCCTGTGTGCCATGCCCACAAACCCACTGCCCTGGCATACTTCAGTCACCCCTCTAGCTGGGTGCCCTATGCCAGAGGTGTGGGCATAGGTGCATGAGCCCTGTGCCCCTACAGTACCCAGGGCCATTCCTGGGCACTGTAAGTGCAGTGATGCCATTAAGAGTATATGGTACTGGGAGGTTGGCATTACGAACTCCACAGCACCATAATGGCTACACTGAAGACTAACAAGTTTGGTATCAAACTTCTCAACACATTAAACCCGCACTGATGCCACTGTGGGATTTAATGTAAAATGCACCAGAGGACATCCTAGAGATGCCCTCTGAAACTCTAACCTACAATCCACGTCTGGCTGAGTAGCTGCAGAGGCTGCCACAAAACAGACATGTTGCTAGACAACTGGGTACGAGAGTCCCCGCTCTCCTGGGCCTGCAACAATGCACATCCTGGGCGAGGTGCTAGGTCTCATCCCCCAGGATGGACAGGGGGAAGCTTCAAAGGCATGCCGCCTCTGTGAGCTTTTCCAGACCATTTGCTGTACCCAGCAACCAGCCCCCACCAGTCCTGCCCCCCACTCTGGCGGGAAGACTGGCGGGAAAAACTACGTCGGGGGGGGGGGGGGCGTGCCAGCCTGTGCCAACCCCACCCCTCAGGTGGGGGAGAGGAGGTGAAGCACTGCCCCGGGCACCGGCCATCATGAAGATGGGGAGCCCTGCCCTATCACAGCTAGGCTTCTGCCCCCCTCCCACAGGAGAGGAGCAGGCTAGGGGGTGTACCCACCCCAGGGCAGGGACCCATTGGTCCCTGTCCTTGCCCTACCTGTAACGCCCCTAAATTCAGTATTTAGGGGCTCCTTGAACCTTCCTTCCTCAGATCCCGATACCAAAACGAAGAAAGAAGATCAAGAAGAAGAAGACCTGCCATGCAGCTGCTAACAACAGGACAACAACAACTGACTTGGCCCCAGCCCTACCGGCCTGTTGATCCTGGAACCTGCTCCTGCCTAAACCCGGCGACTCCCGCGGACAGCAACCTTGGGACCCCCAGAGGACCTGCCTGCCTTGACCCTCTTGAAGCTTACGACTCCCATCAGCAGAGGCTCTGCTGCAACATCCCACCTGGTGCCCACCAGCCCACTCTGCACCAGCCGAGCCCGGACCGGGCCAACCCGAACCAAGACCACGAGGACTTCTCCCCAGCAACTGGGACCCGAAGCCCAGTGCCCAAAGACCCACCTCGACGAACCAGCCGACGCCTGCAGACTCAGAGCCAGGGGCCACCCCTACCGCAACCAGCCGAGGGTAAGCTTTTCCGAGATCGAAAGACACCACTGCACCCGGCGCCCTACAGCCCCCTGTGCCTCCCTTTGGGGTGCCTACCCGTGCTCCAAGATCCCAACTTACCTCTCGAAGTGCTGGTCGCCCCTTGAGAGTCTCCGTCCACGAGCCTGCAGCCTTTGTTCCCTCTTTAAGATCCTCATTGGATAACATTGAGCGCCCGACGGCTCAGAAGCACCCTGCACCCAGCCGCCCGAGTGCCGCTGGCTGTGACCCCCTTGTCCTATCCTACTTCCCCCCTTGCCCTATCCTACTTCCCCCCTTGCCCTGAGCAAGTGACCAGGAGCCGAGCTCTGCGTGGCCTTCTAGCCAGCAGCCACCAACTGAAGGCCCCCTTTCCCTCATTGGATATCATTGGGCTCCCCTGTGCCGCTGGGACTGAACTAACTGTACTCACCTGAGTCTATACCCAGAACCTTAACTTCACCAACCAAGCACTCACCTGGAAACCGGAAACTCACTTACCTGCCATTGGATCACATTGACCGATTTTTGACTCGAAAATTTTCTAAGTGTGAAGTTTTGAAAACTGAAAATATTCCTATAAAATCAGCCAAAGTTCGAATTCTAAAGTACTCACCTGTGATCAGCGGAGAAGTCAGTACTGTACTTTTCAGCCCAGTACTGAACCGCAAAAGTAATCCCTAGCGGGTTTACTAGTAATCTGTATTTTCTCCATACCCATTGTCTGCTTTTCTATTACATTTCTTCTAAGTGGCCCTAGGAGACCAGTGCTGGGTTACAAAAGTAACGCAATCGTACTTTACCTGTAACCTGAATTTCTTCCCATTGAATAACATTGTCAGATTTACATTGAAAAGTTTCTGTGTGAACTTTTAAAACAGCTTTATATTCATGAAAATTCATCACAGTAACTAAAATATTTTGCTAATCTGGTTTCAGCTTAGACCCCAGGACTGAATCTAAGATCTGGTCCTGGAACTACCAAAGTAATCCATAAAGTAATCAACTCTACTTATCTGTGAAAAACCCATTGAGCTCAATGCTAGAGTGTGTTTCAGAACTGTGTTGCTCCCTATCTATCCTATAATTATTGGGTGCACAAACGTTATTGCTCCTTTGCAAAGTATTTACATGAGAGTACTCATAACTTGAAAAGTATATTTTTATAACTGTTGGTTCTAAAAATAAAACAACTATATCTGAGGATATAACGACAATTGGCCTGTAGTTCAGTTCTTGAGTGTGTGAAACCTTTTGCTGACTGAGTGTGTACAACAAATGCTTTACACTGTCCTCTGGTACAGCCTTACTGCTCGACCAAGCTTCCACTTTGGAAAGTAAGGTCAGTTCTGACTTTCACCTCTGTTATACCTCTGGGGTTGAGGGACTCTATACACACTATACTTCGTTCTAGTCCAGTGTATATAGAGCCACTTTCTCACAGCAAGCCTGAAGCTGAATCTGAGGTTAGTGTTTTGAAATCTGATACCTTTGCTGCCAGATCATCTTGATGGCACTGGAGCTCTCAGAAGTCCCCAAAAAAAGCCAAGTCCCAACTTTTCAGGAATTTTGAAGCAGCTCCACTGGGTCACTTCAAAGGCTTCAATGACCTCATGGACCAAGACCCACTCCAGCAGAACCAACAGCAAGGTCCAATGCTGGCCCAGTTGGTACTTGTCATCTTTTCACTTCATGAATAGGACTCTTACAGCTTGTGTGTCACTGTATCCACAGAGGTGGTCAGCTACATGACCCTTGTAGTCTTTGTTGTTTGTTCCGGGTGTAAGTGGTAACAGGTCCAGTCCTTTAGTGCTCCTTTCAAGTCACTGACAGCAGGCTCAAGTCCTCTTCGGTACTTTTGCAGGTCCAGAAGGTATTTTGAGGAGATTATCTTGGGGTGCAACATTTATGGTTGGCACTTTGCTGTCTGTAGGGGGTGACTCCTGCACGTCCCTAACAATGGAGTATATGTTCCCAGGGGGAGGCCTTTCCACTTATTCAGCAGGTCCTGTTTGCCCCGCTGAAACCAACCCCACAGTGCACCTTACTCCTAAAATTCAAGATTGAGTACTCTTCATTCCTTGTGTAGAGCTTTTGTGCCCACCCAGAGTGTGGCCAGGGAAATGAGCAGTCCTCTCCTCTGTGGTCACTCAAAACCCATTCTGGACAAGCTCCCCATACCTTACATTTACTTGTGAAAGGACAGACTTCTTTACAGGTTATTTGAGTTCTTGGGACCACCTTAACAGGTCTTCCTGCAAGGGGAAGAGTAATACTACCCATGCCATTTTTCTTTCTTTGGGGGCAGGTTGAACACCTCATTAAGGTCAAGCACTTGGCTGGACAGCTGCTAGAGAAATTAACCTCCAGGAGCTTTAGACAGGGCAAATGTAAGTTTCTAAAAGTTACTTTTCCTAAAGATTCTTTTACCATCTAACTTCACAAATCAAGTGGACTTTAAATAAACATGAAAATTCGCTCAATTACTATTTGAGCTGTTTTCCATCAAAGTTTATAATCTATACTTTAATATTGTCTAGGAACCAACTACATCTCTGTGAGTGAAAATAGCTTTAGGGGGCTAGTCACTATATGACCATGCCAACTTAAATTTTGCTCATGTGCCACTTTTAAATATCAGGCACCCCTACCTTGTGGATGACTATTTGTATAAATGACTTTTTAATATTCAAAAGCATGGTTCCCCCTGTCAAAAAGGTTATTTTGGCAGGTCTCTACAGCAGGTTTTAAGCTGTTGCAGTTAGGCTACTTAGGGTAGGCCTAAAGTCATTTCTTTTCCGTCACTGCAGTGGATCGCATAATCAGTGCTGCAATCCTCAAATGATGTTAAACTTCAGATGCAAGGGGTATATTTCTGCACCATATACTATCACCTTAATAAAACAATTAAATATGCCAATTGAACAATGTGCATAGTGTAGCACAGTGACTTTGCTCCTGTTTAGATGGGGTAAAGTGCACAGAGTTTACAAACCAGAAAACATAAGGTCTAGAAAAAGGCAGAAATCTGAGGTGATCATACAGAAAAGGCAGATTTGACCCATTTCCATCATCAGGCTTTGACCCAGACCAAGAGTAAGAAAGGCGGAGAAAGGAGGAAGACAAGAAAGAAAGGAAAACAATGGTAAAGGGAGAAAGCAGAGGTGAAAAAAATTGCAGTAGTGCGATTAAGAGACAGGAAGTATAGAATGGTGAAAGGAAGAGGCATGATATGGAATCAAGAGTAGGAAGCCTTCTTTTGTGTCAAACCTGGCATTCTATGGAATTGGCAGTGGGCTGCTGATGAAAATCTTTTGACACCTGCACTTAATTTTTCCAAGTCAAGCACAGGAATTCTGAGAAAATGATATGCTCCCATCCATGGCTTACCTAAAAATGTCTATAAGCATGTTTGTGTATTTTACTTTATTTAACACCATATCCATACTCAGTTTTTGATGTTTAGTGTCATACAGCACTGCATGAAAGTTCAGGGAGATTTATTTTTTTAATTGACGACCAGTCCCAATCTTCCATGGGAGAGCTCTATTAGCACTCCACCACCCTTTTCCAACCTACTTTCATGCCCACGAGTCATCAATAAAATCTCAACAAGTTTCCATCCCAAATGTCCCCACTCCCAGCCCATGCCCAGATGTGATGTGGTTCATTTCGTCTTTGGTTTTTCACAGAAGCTAGACAGGTTATAACTAGTGTTTTGTCTGCTGCTGTGTGCCATTGCTAAATTCTCTGATGCGATGCAGCGTCTCAGTAGGATTTTGTCTGGTGCAGTGGTTTGTCATTATTCAGAGCCCTGTTGAAGTTGGAGATTGTCCTGTGTACTGCTGTATGCCCCTAAGATTTTGTTTCATATACTTCAAGATATAATTTGTATTGTCTTCCGTTAATAATTTCTTGTTTATTTTTTTGTAGTCATAAGTTGGCTGACCAGAAAACTCGTAAATGCTTGGGCCGTGATGAGTTTCGTCTTTTGCACTACGCAGGCGAGGTCAATTATTGTGTGACAGGTAAATTTCTCAGGAATATGAATTGTTTGTAAACCTGGCATTAAAGAAGATACCTTACAAAATGAGTGTTTTCGATGTTGCCATATATTATAAAGTCAAACGGATTAGCTGCTCTGGTTCCCTTTTTCTTCTGTGATTTGTGGTTTTCTGCCACTTGAGGCTCCCTGTATCGTTTGCCGGATCTACCATATAAACCACTGCACTAAGGGTGAATACAAAGAAACACCAGCTTTATTCTTCATGCTCCTCTAATGTCTCTTCCCTCCCTACTCATACCATTCATTCATCTTGGCAAACACTTCACCTGCAGCTTTTATTTTGTATGGTTAGTTATTGCTGTAGGCCTTTAATCTGATTATCTACCTTTTCTCTGTCACTGGACGGTGGGACCCCTAGATGACCAGCGATATCTCAAAACTCTGCTTCTTTATGATAGCATAATGTAGGTCATGGGGAAGAAGATCGTGGCTCATTTAAAAAATTTAATGGTAATCATTCTTCTTCTCCACGGACAAACTGCCCCTAATGTCGGTGCCAGACGCATTACTTGAATGTACAAGGAAGCGTTGAAGTCAGGATAAATAAGGACCAACTTTAATGCTAGTAATTCTTCCAGGTGTGGAAAAAGACTTTTAAGCTGCCAGCTCCCATGGGACCTTGGATACTGCTGTATTTTTTAAAGAGATTTGCAAGGGACACTATCATGCTGAGAAACAGAAGGGTAGCAGTGGTGGCCAGTAACTCTTGAAAATGGTAGGGCATTGGTAAAGTTGTTGACAGTAAAAACTGTCAACAAGTAAAAACTTCAAAAATAACGTTGATACGATTGCACCATGTCAAAGTTAATTTGTAGTTTTTAAGTGCGAACTCTGGCAATAATATTCGAGTGCTTTGCCTTTACATAACTTACATACAGTGCTTCTGTGCATCACATTATACATACAAACTGTATGTATTCCACCACACAGAGCTGCCTCTCCCGGAAGACAGTGGCATGCGCATACAACGCTGAATTCTCAGAGAGGGGACATGTGAAAAAAATTCAGCAGAGTACATCAAAGCATGTTGTCTAATTATTTCTATTGTATAAAGAAAGGCCAGGATATATCTGTGAACCCCAAAGCGGAAGTGTGCCTGTAGACACAGACTTTTGCAGGAGCCTTGTGCCTTCCTGCTGGCAACGGCCCCCACTTGAAAAGCCCTCGAGGTGCAATGAACGCTGTCAGCGGCTAACATGATTATTCAATGCCTTCCTCTACATGGATTTAAAGGGCTAATATCTTTAGCCTGCCCACAACTGTTAACTGGGTCAAATGCCCATGTCAAAACCTTTTCATTTAATATTTTAACTGTTCTAATGTGGTCATTCACCACTAATATTGCTGTTTGCGGGCTAGTTTGAAATGAATGGGTCAGAATATGCAGGAGGCGCAGGGGGCACCTAATGCTTTTGCCTGATGGACGGCCATCACACTATTTTTGTCTTGATATATTTAATGTGGCATGGCTGGTGCATGCTTGTGATGAAACAGATGGCACGCTTAGATCATTATTATAAAATAAAAAAAGTAACAAATATTCATCTTACCTCAGCAGTCGTTCTTCTACGTCCGGCGTGGACCGACTCTTTGAAATCGACACCTCATGAGTTGAGCAATGCATGCTGGGAGGCAAAATGAAACTAAACCCCCAGGCATCTCAGCCAATTAAAGCACTTCTTTCATGCTGTTTATAATAGTAAACAGCATAAGAGCAGTGTGAGGATTGGCTTGGATAGGTGACCACAGCGCTTCATCTGTGACTGATGAAGCTTTGCTGCTTTGTTGTTTGTCCAGCTCTGTGACAGCCTATGTCTAGGGAAACCATAAACTGCGCCTGCGGGTTTGGCCATAAGCAAAATACCGACCAAACTGGCATGCGCAGTACAGACAAACAGCCCTAGCAGTCAGACGGCACTAAAGCCATGCCTACTATTGTCTGCCGGTAGAGGCAGCTCCATGTGGTGGAATGTATTCAGTTTTTATGCAGGCGCGGTGTGTCCATTGGGGCATGGGGCGTAGCCCCCCCGCCCGCAGCTCCCTCGGCGTCTTTGAACTTAAGTAAACTGAATCAGTTTACTTAAGTTCAAATGCGCCGAGGGAGAACTGACAATCATGTCAGTCAGCATGACGTCAGACCGCCCACCCCCTTCAGAGACTGAAGGGGGTGGGCGGTCTGGCGTCATGTTGACTGACATAAGGGGCAGCAGGCAGCAACACAAGTGCGCATGAGTGGGGACGGAGGGCGAATTTTCGCACCGTGCCCACTCATGCGCACTTGTGTTTCCCCTTGTTTGCGCATACCCTTTAGGAGCCCCTCGGTCTCCTAATGGGCGTGCGAAGGATAGCCTGTGCCCCAAGCAAATCCTGGCGCTGCTGGCAGCGCCAGTATTGGCTGAGAAGGGCTGCCAGTCCACTCCAGGGCGGTTGGTGAAGGCGCCAAGGGGAGCAGCAGAGGTGGCGCGGACCGGCTGCTGTGAGGTAAGTTTTATGTTTTAATTCCCCGCTCCCCCTGCGATCTCCCCCCCCTCCCTCGACCCCCCCCCCCCTTCCTGCGAGTTGCGACTGTACCTAAGGGGCAGTGCATTGTGTAATTACCAGCAAATCAGTGATTCTCCCTGTGCCTCACTACCTTCAAAAAATGAAAGTGCTTAGAAACAGCCAGGCGCTTTATTTGAAGAAAACATTTACAACAGGAGTTGATTCACACGGAACTGCGTAGTGGTGAGCCGGGGTCCGGTTAAGAGTATATTATTATAACAAGCATTAGCAATGGCAAGAGGTCTCGCCAGCACACGTTCTGATGGGGTTTCCTTTTTTTTTTTACACGATTTTATATTTATGGTTGTACATTTATTTGTTTTGTCACACGCCTTATCTTTGTTGGAGCAGATCTTGTTTGAATGTGAGAAGTGCTCAGAGTCCAGCTAGATTTAAACTTGGAATATTCTAGAGAACTAGGTCGAATAAGTGGAGCACTGCATTTTTTTCGAGTGAAGTATTGTTACACGGAGTCAAAGGATGGCCAATTTACATATACAGTACCTTGTTAGAAAGACAGAGTTTGAAAATATTGGAAATTACAAGGTATTTCGCCTTATGCAATCTTGGCGCAAAGGCACTTGGGAAATGCAATTGGCATACGCAGTACCTAGTTATAAAGGCTGAGTTTCGGATAACTGGAAACAAGTTATTTTAACACGTGCTGCTGAACGGAAAGCGTGTTTATTTAGACATCTCCTGGTTGCAAATATAGAAGCTTTGCTGTAGGGACAATCGGAGGCTTGAGCTCGGCTTTTCTTCATGTTATGTCAGTATGAACTGCTTAAGGTTGTATTTTAACAGACGCAAAAGAGTGTTGTTAAGCCTCTGTGCCTATTGCTTGGTTGTGTAACTATCGTGTTTAGGGAACCCCGTACTATACTACTGAGAATGCAACCGTAGTAGCACCTGCATTCTCCTGATGACGGAGGGTCACATATGCCTTTAATTTGCAGCAACTTTCTTTCAGGCGCAGTGCACACAGCACATATTGACTCTGGGGCATGTTTCTTTCTCTAGGTTTCTTGTGTCCCGCTGGTCTTTGAGGATGAGCTCTGTTGGTACATTTCTTTTTTTTATTTGGGATTTGGGAGTTACAGTCCATGTATGTTTAGGTACAGCCTGTGCCAGGTTGCGGGGGCAGGCACTCCGTTGACTGCTGACAGTGTCCTGCTGCCAGCAGAGAAGCAGAAGTGATCCACAAAGGTAAAGATTTCGATAAAGACTACAGGTCCTGGATATTCCTTGTTGGTTACGTACCGCATTCCCAGAACCTTTTGCCTGTGGTTTCAGCCGGTGCACCCATAGCAGCCTGGAGCAACAAATACTCCTATGCTGGGGTAAGAAGTGGTGTGTGAAGGGGGTTTAATGTTTTTTCCTCAGTACCAAGGAGTCATGCACATTTGTTGCGTCACGGATACCGGCGCCAGACTCCCTCGGTTCGTTTTTGGCCCATCCAAATGCAGAAACGCCTACATTCCTTCGAAGGGGAGATAATGAAACTTATCCACTACTACTAGTAGATAATTGGGTCGACCATTTTTCCTCGCACTTTGGAGCAGCCAGTAATCTACAAAGCTAATAGGACACCATGGATAGATCTTCATGTACTCAAAATAAGTCCAGAGCAGGCCGCACTGTCCAGCAGCATTGTGCGCATCTACAAACAAGAAACCGGCACTCATCAGCTTTATAAAGCATTGGCAGTTTCATTAGACGCTTCTTGTCTCGTATTATATTAATAGTTGTGAATTCAAAAAACTAGATCAGAAAATATTCGGAGCATGCGAGTAACTTAATAACTATCTATCACAAGAATCTGATATCTTATGTGACCACACATTTCATAGGGTCCTTGAATTTGTAAGCACAATATAAGAGACAAAAAATCATAAATTCCATATTTCTCTGTATGCCAATGATATAATCACCCTGAAGAAGGTTTAACACCGTAACACGTTGGTGATATGGTGATATTTGATGTTGGACACCAGTGTTTCTTCTTCAATAACTCTAAATAAGATTTAATTGCAGTGTTGTAACATCTTTTCAATTGTACACTGTACACTGTAATGTTATTCTCATCCATTTTCTAGAATGATTCATAGAAAAATATTGCTGTAACGGACATACGACATCAAATCTGTATATGGAAAAATCTTTTAATATTGTTTGATATCAATTATAAATCATGTGAAAATATATAAAAAAAGAAAAGGGTAAAAAAATATACTCATTTTAAATATTGCAAATAAGAAAAATAAAAAAGATATATTTTTGATAATGAATTAGTGTGTCTCATGACTAATTACATGTGTTCCTGTGATATAACTGCAGCACATAGATATAAGTAGCACCTCTGCCCAGTGCTAAAACTCCTTTTTCCAATATATACATTTGGTGCGGCTCACTAGTTCTTCAGCCGTTCGTTTGCACCTCTTCGGTCCTAAACCCCCTGCATTGATTCTCGCCCTTAACCCCTGGTCCTGGCCATGATGATCTCCCCGCAGCAGCAAAGCCCAATCAGCCTTGAGCGCGTGCAGCACACACCCAGCCTTTGCCGGCACTTCTAGAGGAAAGCGCAAATAATGAAACAGCGTGAATGTGTTTACGAAGCTGCCTACTGCTTGTTTATTACTTTATTTGTGAAAGAGAGGCAGATGTTCACAAGCTGCTTCAACTTAACTGAGAAAGGTGTGTTGCAGGCTGGGGAATTTGTTGGGGGTTTTCTGCACAATGTAGCTCCCACATACCTATTGGTACTTTAAGTACATCTAAAGTACCTGTAGGTCTTCCTTTCCGCATTTTCAGCCTACTTAAAGCTCATCCCTAACTTTTACGCCTCACCACTTTCAAATGTCACCAGCCACCACTGTTTTTGTGTACGATGTGATGCGCTGCATGTAAGTAATGGCTTCAGTCAGGGGGTCAACACCCATGTGTAGAAACTGCCGCTGAGGTGTAGGCTTCTAGTATCTTATAAATCACAGACAGGCTTCTTATTGCTAAGTGCTGAGTCAGGGCATGTTGTTTGGTTTCTGAGGAGCATGCAGATACAAATTGTTAGGTTCTATGGTTTTCCCTGCTTCCATGAGCAATGTTGGTGTTCCTGCCCAATATGAATATCGTAACGCCATCCAAATACAAGGCGGCACAACCTGAACAATAAAGCATATGTAAGTTGCAGAAAATTTTCTTGAGGAGTTAAAAAGCGATGTAAATCTCTTGGTGTGGCTTATGCTGGCTCACGAATATGATGAACATGACTTAACGATATTTGCCAGTAATCTTTAGATAAATCTAGGGTGCTAATAACATGGTCATTTTTTTGCAACCCTCCCACCTCAATTTGAATTGTCTCCCTTTTTGCATCCCGGATGCAACGATGCCTTTGCTATGGAGTTTCACATGGAACTTTCAATGAGCAAGGTGTGCCCTGGATCCATTGAGAAGGCAATTGTTGTCTTCTCCATGAAGTGTTACAGCTCCTCTTTATGTAATATCACAATAGAGGCAGATTCTTTGTTCTTTGTAGGACCATCTATTCAGCAACAAACAGAAACCATACTCTGTTGGTCCTAAACACTCCTTTATCAGGCACTTGGGTTGTTTTTTTTGGCCTCGAGGCAATTTGGTGTTTGAGATGCTCTTGTTATACCGGAAAAGTCTGTAAAGTAATCTGCTTATCTTTGGACCTAAGTTAGTGCCACATTAAATATTCAAAAAAGGGAAAGGTTCTTGGTCATGTTTTGTTTACCCTCACTTCTGGTCCCCAGGTCTAAAAAGTTGGTGTCATTGAAGTACTTCATTGACCTACTATTTCTGTCACATTACTTCAATCACCTCTAGGTGTACATCTTATAGTCAATCCACTGAACCTATTCCAATATAGCTCGTCCCTCAACCATCTCTTATAATCTTTAATTTGATCTTGCACCCACCTTTAATTTGTTAACTCACTCTTCCAATGCTTCCTTGTCTTCTCAGTCAGTATGTTTTGCCCCTTTACAGGTAACCACTATCCCTTCCAAGCGTTGTTGCCCCTCATCTCCAAATCCAACCCCACCTCTCTTTCCATCCATCTAACAAATCATGTAATACCCTTTTATAATACATAACGCTCCAAGCTTTTGCAATTAATTCCAAAACAAACGTTTTAATTCATCCTGCTCTTCCAAAGCAGCTTGCCCTATCTCTTTTAGTGGATCTTTGTTTAATCCTTTCCTTTCTCCTGCTTTTCAAAACCATCCTGGCACTCCAAGGTTTAAAATCCAACCAGCCACCATGTCGTACTATACTTTCCACCCCCACCTCTCAAAACCCATCAGACCCTTGCCTCATACCCTCCAACCAGTTATATCTCTTTTAGTCCATCCAGCCTTTACCAGTCCTCTGGGCCTTTTCCCTATAAATACATCCTGTGTAATCACCTTTCAAGTCCACTAGTCTGTCCCTCTACCTTCCTCTAGTAATCCTTTCCTCTCCTCATCTACTCCCCCCTATAATCCTATCCAAATGCCTCATGACACAATAGTCATCACTTTTTTGTCTCCTTTCTTGCAGGATTTCTTGACAAAAACAATGATCTTCTATTCCGGAATTTGAAGGAGGTGAGTAAAAAAAAAGATTTCTTTGTGAGCACTGTTTGAAGGCAGGGACAAGAGGAAAGAGAAGCAAGGTTAGAGGTTTGGGTGGAACCGGTGAATTCAGAAAGGAGTGAAATAGGGAGAGGCTATCTAGTGGCGAGCAAGAGAGAAAGGAATGGGAGAGCAAAGAAGATTTCAAGGAATATTAAGTTCAGCAAGGGAGTAGGGGTGTGAAAATTTGGGTGGGGAACAGCATTAGAGGTGAGGATGGAAAACAGTAATGAAAGTTAGGGTTGGTAGAGTAAGTTAACATAAGTGCTTAGAACTAAGCAAGAAAGGAGATATGTCAGAGAGAGAACACAGAAGGTAAGGACCAGAAATAGAGCACAGGAGGTGGGTGCTGGTGAGGATTAGCACAGGGTAAGGAATGTAAAACCTTGGTGGAGAGTAAGGAACTTGAAAACATTGGAGCTTTGTGAGAGATAAAAATAGGTGAGTGCTGTACGAGCGGAAGAACAGCGAGGTCTTGGCAGATAACGATAGGCTGCAGCTGAGAGCCAGTCACATTCCACAGTGAGCTGGAAAAGTTTTTCACCGCTGTGAACTGCTTTAAAAATCCTGTTTTAAACACTCCTCTTTTCTTTTAAACTAAGCCTCACATAGAGCTTTTAATCGCTTTTAAACAAGCCTCATTCTTACCTTCTCTCCACCCTTGGTTCATTTTCTGATCATTTTGTTAGGCGCCTTGATACCTGCGGGTTATTGTTCTTGCGCATTATAAATCTCCATTCAATTCAATTCAATTCTTGGTCCAGCGCGTCTGTGTGGCGATTTTTTGGAGGGTGTGGCAAAGCAGAGTGCAATTATCCACACCTGGTTTTCAAAGAGAAGGGGGTGGAGTGGAGGAGGAGTTTCACTGAGCAATACCCTACTTAACTCTGATGTGCCGCGGACGCACAGCGGGCGCGCCGAAGGCGCTCCTAATGCAAGCCTGTGTGCGCCCGACCAGGCCTAGGGGCCAGGACCCCTGGCTGTGGGTTACCCCATCACGATGTTAAATACACAGCGAATGAGCTAAAGAGGCTGATGCCACCCATTATGGAGGCATGTAAACACAACATACACGGAGACAAGGAAGAACTCTCCTGCGGCAATTGCAACAAGTACTTGACCTCAACAATAATGAATACTCAACAGAGAGAAGGACTGTCCTTCCTTCTGCTGAACTGTAGATCCCTAACTAAACATAAACATAAAATTCACTATGTACTGGAGGCAAAAAAAATATGCCATGTTTTTGACTGAACCTGGCTCAATAACAGCTCTACTCCTGATATCTTGGATGCCTTACTGGAAGGCTACGGGATAGCAAAACAGGACTGGGTTGGAAATTGGGGGGGGGGGTGCGGCGGGAGATTGCTATACTCTATAAATTAATGATAAAATGCGACATTAAAGAATTAGACCTTGATAAATGTGAGGGGATCTTTTTCACGCTTTCAATAGTAGGTAACGATACCATAGCTGGTTCCCTGATTTACCATCTTCCAGGGCAAGAAACACAATTCATAACCAGCTTAGGTGATGAAATCATACACACAGCTAACTCCTTGTTCCAGGGGACCTTAACATACACTTTGATGAAACTACTAGACCAGAAGCACAAACCCTGTGTAAGGACCTCATGATCTTCAACCTTGCCCAAAAAGTTCACGCACCTACACATCAAACAGGACACATTTTAAATCCTATTTTCACTAACATAACTGACATGGAAGTGGGAGCATCTTGGCCGATCCCATGGTCCGATCACCACATAATCCTTTTCAGATCCCACACACAAACCCAAGTGTCAGCTTACCCAAAAAGTCAGTAACACGTATGAAGTGGGAGAAGTTTAATCCTGACTCGTTCACGAAGGCGCTACGAAAAAATGAGCCAGAGCTGAACAAGGATATTAACCTAGCAAACAGACAGTTGGTGTTGGAAAGTGGGTTATTGGTAGGGGTAAATGTAGGTCTGCCATTGGCAATAAGGACACTAACACATGATAGGACTCAGCATAGGTCTTAGAAAAGTATTCCTTTGCTCAACCCTTGGTAAAGTGGCTGCGAGCAGACAGGCTTAACTTCAAAGACCGGTATGTAAAGCATTTAAAAACAACATTTCAGTAAATAATTAAGACACAACACAAAATAAAAATCCAACACCAATTTATAAAAATTAGTAATATTTTTATCTTTTAAATGACACCAAAATGAAAATAATTCACTGTAGGGAACCAGAGATCTGAATTTGTAAAGATTAGTCACTTTCTAGTGCTTAGAAACCAACAGTGCCCCATAAGTCATTTTGTTTTCTCTGTCAGGGACACACCTTTATAAATTGTTCTGAAGAATTCTCACCACTGTAGTGGGCCGCCTTCTTCAGCAAGCGGGGTCCAGTTAGAACACCTTCCTGGCATTCTGCTTGCAGGTCCTAAAGTATCCAACACACAATCCAAGGTTCTGGAATCTCCAAGATGGTCCTTGAAAGTGTGAAACTTCAATTCCGCAATCCACTTGCACAAAACCCTTACAAATCCACTGGTACTCCAGGCTTTGAATTCTTTGTGGGGCTGTCCAGGTGAGCTCTGTTAACCTGTAGCTTGCAGGGAGTTTCCACTCTTGAGTCTTTTGGCAGCAAGGTAATCCACAGTGTTGTAGTTTCAGATGGTGCAGTCTTCATAGGTCAGACCTTAGAGTTCCTTGCACACAGCAAAATCTTCAGCAGGGCACTTCTTGCTTCATTCAGGTTCAAGCAGCAGATCTGGAGAACTCTGCCCCTCTCAGATACTTATTCAAAATTCTCTGGGTGAAGCACCAGGTCACTGCTGACCAATGAGAGCAGGGCAACTCCTCATAGTTATGACCACATCCTGTGGAGTGTGGCATTAGTTTGTCCCAGAGTGAATCATTCTTCCAAATCCATAATGGCTGATTTTCCAGGAAGGAGGTAAGACCTGGCTAAACACACCCCCTGGGATATCTTATTTCCATGGACTCTTCCCCCTACCATTTGCACATACCTTCCTTAAGTCTAGCCCTGACTCTGGGTCAAGACTGTCAAAGTGGACTGAAACCCAGACCTCCCTTCTGCCTTTGAAGAGCGTAGTTTACAACGCCACCTCCTGACCTGGCATTCCTATAGAACAGCACCGCCCTCCCAGCAACCTGGCTAATCCACTTTACTCTGACCAATCAGGGCAGACCACTGAAAGGCTGAATTTGGACTTACAAACAAGAAAGGCTCATAACTTATTGTATGTACACTTTAGGAGAAATTCAACAATATAATATTGTTGGATTTACTACTACCATTCTGGGAAGTCTTTGAATGGTCCGGCTAGTCCTCTCCTATCAATATTTATTAATCAATCACTTCCTACAATGTTAACCTATGGGCCATGGGGTTTGCAATAGGGAAAATTACCTGGGCCACTTTTCAAGAACCAGGGCTTATAAAACCATATTTAATAAGTATTTCCCTAATTTCTACAGGACTCCCACCCCCTGTGCAACTAGGGGAGACTTCAGGGGTTCTGAATCTGCAGAAATATTGCAGATCATCCTTACCCAATCCTTCTAGCATCAACGTCGAATTTGAGCAGCTCTTTAATACAATGTGGGGAGTGAAATGTAAAATGTCACTTTACCCAGGCATATAAAAACTCATTTTATAAGTGCGCTCCTTATAGATAACTGACCCCCAACCCCTGGGATACCTAGGGGTGACCCTGGGGGTCCCTAATATGCAAAAACATGGTAGGTTTTTAATTGTTAAGGGCCCCTACCCCCAAAGTCGAGTTCGGGCACAATTTAAGGTTTAAAAGCTGTCCTGGCCACCAGTGCAGCTTTTAAACTGACCTCAGGCTTCAGCACTGCACACATACTGGTGCAGAGAATCTGCTGGCCTCAACTGCCATGCCCCAGGATACTGGAGACTTCTAGGTAGTTTCAATCCCCTGCCCTATTACATACTAGGGGCTTAGGTGGTAGGTCATGCCAATTACAGGGGTACCCCAACATACCATAGTGTATGTTGGATGTCTTAACTGTAATCTAATGTGTTCTTTTTAGCTTGGCCCTGGGCCTGGTTAAACAGAGCCCAGGGTCAGTCAGTCAGTCAGTTACCACCAGTTCCAGTCAGCAAAAAGTTAGGGGTGCCCAGGGCACAGGATGAGTTTGCAACAGGTGGGATCAAGGATAACCGAAGCACTGAATGAAATAGCGCCCTGGACGACCAAAAATACAAGAAGGGGGAGCATCTCAGCTCCATGGTTCAATGACACCTTAATGAAGGCCAAACAAAAGTGCAAACAGTTGGAACGAAGATGGCGTAAGAACTACTGCGCAAACATTAAAGGAGAATATAAATAACAACAAAAACATACTACGCTCTGATAAAGAAAACTTGTTGTGAGTTCTACACTGTGAAAATTGAAATGGCCAAAAACGCCTCAAAAGAGATGTTTGCCATATTAAAATCCCTACAATCAGCAGATAGATTAACAGAGCTCCCTTCACATCAGAGGAATTCTGCAATAGAATGGCCGACTTCTTTGCAGAGAAAGTGAAATAAATCTATGATACTTTCCCTAGAGAAGCACGTCAGGCCACGAGCTCCAAAGACACTACAACTACAGTAGTCAAAGTTGCAGCGCTAGTTGAATTTATAATGCCAGAGCCTGATTTAATAAGGAAACAGAATCAAATGAGGTTCACCTAGGGACCCAGCCCATCCCAAAATCCTATTACAAGGAGCAAAAAGTATTGTACCTTTCATATCAGAACTTATCTCCCGCTACTTCCAATCGGGAGAAGTTCCCTATGAATGGAAGCAAGCTATGGTCTGCCCATTAAGGACAAAAACCTCGAATAGATTGAGGTACTAGATAATCTATACCTAATCTCGCTCCTACCTTTCTTTGCTAAAATCACAGAGAAAATAGTTAACACTCAGCTTGCAAAACACAGCGGTAGTACTGACCTACTACACCGCTCACAATCCGGTTTCCGTGCCGCACATTCCACTGAAACCGCATTGCTCTTGGCCACAGAAACTCTTAAGACAACGGGCGGACAGAGGACACACAGCTGCATTGGTCGTGTTGGACCTTAGTGCAGCATTTGATACAGTCTCCCATGGCCTCCTCCTACAGAGATTAGAATCTTGTGGTATCAGGGGTATGGCTCTGAGCTGGATGGAATCCTTCCTGGTGAAAAGGGGCTTCCAGGTTACACAAGACACATTCACTTCCAAGAGATCTCCCCTATTACAAGGAGTTCCCCAGGGGTCAATATTGAGCCCCACATTGTTCAACCTATATATGGGACCCCTGGCTAATATAGTGGAAGGCCACAAAGTGTCCATTGTATCTTACGCTGACGATACTCAGCTTATCGTCACACTATTGCAAAACCCAGATCATAATGCACATCAATTTTCCCAATGTATGGAGGAAGTAATAGCACACCTCTTGCTGAAAACATCATGGCAGTAAGACAGAAGTGATGGTAATGGGAAGAGCACCTTCTATCTGAACATCAGCTTGGTGACCGGAAGCACTTGGCCAGCTCCCTACCTCTAAATCCGAAGTCAAGAACCTTGGAGAATGGCTTGGCCACAACTTGACATATGACAATCAAATCCGAATAATAACAGGCAAATGTTTCGGAACGCTGAAAACCCTACGGAAAGTCATTGACCTACTAACGGTTCAAGCCAGAAAAAGTATAATACATGCAGTTGTCACTTCTCAGATTGACTACGGCAATGTTCTATACCTAGGTGTAGCAAAAAACAAAAAGGCTGATGAAGCTGCAATCATTCCAAAACGCCGCTGCCCGGCTAGTGCTGAATCTACCTAGAAGATCGTCTAACACAAAGGCCCTTGCCAAATTGCATTGGTTGCCTGTGGGCAAGAGGATCCTGTTCAAGGCAATGTTCTTCTGCCATCGTATCCCAGCAAATAAAGGCCCAAGTTATCTACAAGACATGATTACACCCCACACCCCCAAAAGAAGCCTAAGGTCTGAAGGAAAGTCATTGGTAACAGTACGCAACTTTAGGAAGGCTAGGCTAGAAGGCTGCTCTTTTAAATACCTTGCAGCAAAACATTGGAATTCATTACCAATGGATTTGAGGAAAGAGCCATGTTAAGCTGCCTTTAGGAAAAGGCTGAAAACTTGTTTTTTCTCCCACCTATAAACCAGAATAGACCTTGAAACATGACAGCTAGGGCTCTCCTAACTATCTCCTGTCATTTCTGAGTTTCTGCTCAGCCCGTTGTTGTAACTAGGCGCTCTACAAATGATGATGATGATTGATATAACGTAAAATTGGGAGGGTAAAATGTGTGAAGAATGGGGAGAGAGTGAAGAAAGGGGAAGCTGGGTTGCGAGGAGAGAAAGTTAGGCACACCGATGAGCAGGGACAGTAAAGACCAACTAGACAACTCGGGACTAGAGTCAAGGGGCTGGGAAATAAGCATGGGTCATGAGGGCTAAAACAGAGTATTGAAAGGGAGGAGTAAGTATGTAAGGTGAAAGCTGGAACGAGCAAGTAATAAGCAGACCAACAAGGAAGGTGAATGCTAAGAAGGAGAGAATGGAAAGATAAGGCCCAATAAGTATGTAATGTGAGCAACAGGAAGGAGAAAGGTAGGTGATAGCTAGGGATAGCAATTAAGGTGACTCTTGCAGAGAGCATGAAAGGTGAATGCTAGAAGAGACCAAGGAAGCTAATGGCAGGCTAGAAAGTAATGAATTTTAAATGTGGAAGGCCTGAAAGAATAGAAGCTTTGAGATTGATGGGGGAAGGTGAATGCAGGAATAGGGCAATAATGGTCCTCAGGAGAAAACAAAATGGTTAGGAGGAGCAGGATGTGGGCTGGGCTAGATTAAGGACGATGAGGGCTAAGGAAGAAGCAACAGGTAAATTCCCACTATAGGTTATAGATTGGAGGGTGGGTAAAAGTTAAGAAAACAATGGCATAGGAAAATAAGCAAGGTGACGCTTGTTGAAAGGAGTAGGGAGAGGAAGAAAGTTGAAAATTGGCTAGTTAGGAAGGTGAACAGTAGACTCTAAAAACAGTGAAGAGAAGGAAAAGATAAACATTGTATGGATAATGAGATAAATCGGGTAAGCACTGGGAGAGAAGACTGGCAAGGGGTGGAAGAAACTGAAATGATGGGACTGGAATTAGATTAAGAAGAAGAATGCAGGGGGCACTCATTTATTGTTTATATTCATGGTCACATACTCAGAAGTTACATACTAGGTACTTGTTGGTTGGATATGCATATGTGGGTACGCACTCACTGGATATATTCATGGACTCACGTTTAGTGAGTTTATTTATGGATACTGTCAGGATTTGCCTTACCTTTAGTTATGTTGTTACCTCTTCTACAGCACACGTATCCCACAAATAAGACCTCATATGTTTTAAACATTTCATTGTGTATTGTCTTGTACCTAAAACATATATAAAGTTTGCAACATTCCAAAGATATGTACAAAATGAATATTATAAGACCTCTTTTGCACTTCTTACCGGCACCTAACTACTAGTGCAGTTGCTTTACGGAAAAATCCATATCATGATCTTCTTCTATGTGCTGTGTTAACTAAAATAGCACTGTCTACAGCACATACACTTACTCTAACTCCTAATCTTATTTCATAAGTGGCAGACTTCACAACTTGGAAACTGATTGCTGTTCTGTGTTCCTGCTCCAAGGAAGCTCATTATACAATCCCAGATCTTTAAGATTTCTCAGCTTTAGACATTATCTTCTGAATCCAAGTTAAATGTTATTCCTGTGTGCTGTTCCTCGGGCAAGGAACAACTGCAACCTACCCACTCTCTTCAGAATTTGAATGAATTTCCTTGAATGCAGATAAGGAAAGCAGTAATTTTCTCTGCTGGTACTGAGATTTTTCCAATGGAAACCCTTGGCCCATGATTTAAAAGGTGTCATGTACTATCCAGTATCTTAAATGTTGTTCTCCATAGTAGACTGGATTGGAGCAATTACTACCTATGGCATAATGTTGTAGAGGTGTGCTTGGCATTTGTTTTGTTTTTCAGTAATAAATACACACAGTTTGTTTTCACTGCATGTCAGGAACCTTTACTTTTTTTACTCTTTGCAAACTTCATACCTTGCACGGCAGATGAAAGCATGAAAAGTCTGTAGCTTTTTAGCAGATGGGACGACAACATAGTGTTTCCAACACCGAACAGCCTAAGGCAACTCTGTCAGAAAGGTCAAAAGAGGTGGGAGAACGAAAGGTGTGGGGAGTACCAGGACATCTGGCCATTTACTCCAGATGTTTTGTTTGTCGCACTCTAAATGAGGCCTGAAGTAGTACAACATGGAAACCGATTACCGCATACAGAAATTAGAACCATTTGTTAAGACATACTTTTGTCTTGGCAAAAAAGATCCTTCATTGGGTGATTTGATCGACATAGGGCTCCAAAATGCTTGTTCCCCATCAAATCAATGGTGCCCAAATCAGCGGGGCACTAACGTATACAAACAAGTGATAGTGGAATGCTTGAATTAATCTCAGCCATCAGTAATTACCCAAGACCACACCCTAGTCCATAATTCTCCAATAGGAACAGAACAGTCCAGCTGGCCTGCCAGTCTATGTCCTTCTTGATCCGAAACACAAGCAACCCAGGACCATTTTTGCCCTGGTTAGAACTCATCAGCAAGGTATAGTTTAGTTCCTGTGACACATGGAATTCCCATCTGGGAGGACCTGGCACATGACTTTGATTTGATAACACTGATGCCATGCATTGTATACATCATGTCTCTTGGCGCTGAGCTGCCATGTTGTACATTATTTGATAGCTCAGCTGGTATTCATTATCTTAAGTTAAGAAGAGATTCGTACATTGACCTGAATTTCAGGTAGTGGTCCTCTTGTTTAATGCCATTTTGCAAGGCAAACTTTTCAAGTACCTTGGAACCAGGAAAGAAAAATGTCTTTCTCCCAACTTCTTACATTAACAATATTCAAATAAATGATTGGAACCCAGTATGAGCAACTATATTCTCTTGCCTCAGTCACTCCCAACCTCCAATGCTGCACGGGCCAATAGGAGACTTGCACCAGCCTCTGTACACATATTGACAACCAAAGATTACACTTGTGGCTGCGGGGATTGAAGAAGAGGATTTTCTTATACTACTGGTTAGGTTGAGCTATTTCTAGAACAGCCTAGGCTATCTTTGTTTCTCCCAAGCAATGCAGAACCCATCTGTGTTGAACAATGGCTTTGTGTAGTGTAGCTAAGCTTTCACATACTGTTCAGAAGTATGCGATAAAGAGGAGGTCTTGAGTCCAACATAGGTCACTTATGTGAGCTTCATTCTTCCTTAAGGATTATTCAGTGGTCAAGATGAATATCTGAAAGAGACACGTTAGTGATAGATTCCTTACCTTAGAATATCCCCAGGTGTCAGACTGGATCCGGAAAGCTTTCGTCAGCAGTATCCAAGCGCGTTGATAGGCATCGTCGGGCGGCTCCGCGTGCGTCGTTGGCATCGTATTCGCCGAGATGACGTCACTCGTGCTACTTAGACCCGCCCACGTGCACTGACGTCAGTTCTTTCTTTTTCCGCGCCAGCAAGCGCAGATCCAGAGAGAGCGGTACCCTGTCACTTGTTGACTAATTCATTTTTTGTTATTATTTGTGAGTACACTGTACCCCTGGTGCATAGGGATGCCCGGCTTCAAGCTTTGCGAGGCCTGTCCGCGCACGATGTTGCTGACGGACCCGCACCTTGTGTGTCTCTTCTGCCTGGAGCATGACCACGACACCGAGGCGTGTTCCCACTGCCGAGCCATAGCCCCGAAAACTTTGCGGGAGCGGTCCTGAAAGTGGCTGGAGGCCCTGGAGTGGGCCCCACGTCGTTCCAGGCCCTGGTCCCGTGGGAGCTCGAGGGCCCAGTCGCGGAGCAAGCATCATCATTCGAAGTCTTTGCACTCTGAGTCAGGTAAGGCGAAGCACAAAAAGTCGAAGAAGCGTCGCCGCTCTTCGTCCTCCCCTCGCCGGTCGCGGGACACGGCTGAGGGGGCAGGTGACACCGCCCCTGTGGCTCTAACGTAGTCTGAGCAGTTACCGTTAGTTTACCCACCTTTCTTGGGTCCATCAGCGACTCCGGCTGAATTGCAAGAGTTCTTGTCTGCAATGGCACTTATCTTCGGCCCGTGCTGCCCTGTCGGAACTTTTTCAGGCCCGTGGGCCCCACTGTTCCGCATTAGTCAACGTCGCTGGCTCCAACCCAGACGTTGTCGACGCCCAGAGGCCTCCATTGCTCCGGCCGTGGTTACCCGTTTTTGCCGGTGGACCCCGTACGGCCCCCATTGACGCCGCCCGAGGCCGACATAGACTTCTTTTCCGACTTCGGGACGGTGCCGGAGGGATATCTCCAGACGCTGATCCCGACGCCGATGGGGGACTTTTACCCTTTTATTCACCCACGTCCTTGTCCACTTGTGGAGGAAGGGGTGGACTGGGAGGGGTTTGAAGACCCTCTCGCAGCACGGTGCGAGTCTGTCCCCGACTGGGATGAGGATGGGGAGGCTGGTGGCCTGGATTACACTCAGGCACCTGGTTCACTATCCCCTTCAGCTACTATGGAGGAGAGTGGTACCTTTTCCACTGTGTTACGTAGGGCGGTCGAGGCTCTTGGCCTCAAGCGCCCTACAGTGGCTGTCAGGACCAACCTACTGACTGAAGTGCTTCGGCCAGCATCGGCTTCTACAGAAACGCTGTTGCCGTTTAATGATGCACTTACTGATGTGCTTCTGGGCACTTCGTCCCGGCTCAACGCAGGGGTCCATGTGGACAATGGGCTGGGCCGACGTCATCTCCTGGCCCCGGGCGACCCTGCCATCCTCACCCAGCACCCTACACCTGAGAGTTTGGTGGTTCAGGCCTCAACGTCCCTGAGTGCGTTTACTTCTGCTCCACTAGATAAGGAATCCAAGAAATTGGAGCAGTTTGGCGAGAAGATTTATTCTTCCGCAAGTTCTGGACTGCGGTCTGTGAACAATGCCAGTCTCTAGGGCTGCTATTCCCATTCTTTATGGTATGCGGTTGAGCAGGTGCTACCTCAGTGTCTAGAGGGGGCCCGGACAGTTCCCTCCCAAGCTCTTATGAAGGGGAGAGATGCGGCCCAGTTCACTGTATGTTGTGGCCTGCTGATTCGCTGGGTAGGGCGATTTCCACAGCGGTGGCGCTACGCCGTCATGCCTTTTTGAGGACGACTGGTTTTTCTGCAATGTCAAGAATACTTTGATGGACATGCCCTTCGATGGCACTCGCCTTCTTGGTGATAAAGCGGATTCCACATTGGAGCGTTTCAAGGACTCTCGGGCCACAGCCAAGTCCTTAGGCATTTCGGCCACTCGTACCCCTTCTGCTTCTAACTTTCGTTCCTTTCGAAGCTCCGGATGGGGCGTACAAACATGTTAATTTCAGAACAAGCCTGCGCAGCAACCGTCCCAGCGCAGCCGCGGATGTGGGGCTCATAGAGGCGGGTCACGGGCCAGCGTGCAGGTCAGTCCACCCCCGCTGCCAGTGCCGCCACACATTCCTAGTCTTGTGTTTCAGGCCCACCCGAAGCCAGTGGATGGCAGGATTCGTCGTCACCTCCCCAACTGGTACACCATTACATCAGACAGGTGGGTTCTGGAGATTGTTCAAAGGGACTACTCTCTCCCCTTCAAGTCTACCCCCCAGCCATACCACCGCATTTCCACCGCATGTCAGGGGATCATTTTGCACTTCTCCAGGAGGAAGTTACGGCCCTCTTGGCCAAGGGGGCCATTGAGCGCGTTCCGATGCCAGAAGTAGGTCGTGGTTGTTACTCCCACTACTTCTTGGTTCCGAAAAAGGACAAGGGTCTACGTCCCATCTTAGACCTTCAGGACGTAAATCGCTTCCTCCAGACGGAGAAGTTCAAGATGCTCACTCTGGCTCAGGTCTTGTCTGCTCTCGACCCACAAGACTGGATGGTGGCACTGGACCTCCAGGACGCTTATTTTCATATTCCCCTCCTGCCGGCCCATTGGCGTTATCTGCGATTCATGGTGGGCCAGGAACATTTTCAGTTCACAGTGCTCCCCTTTGGCCTTACCAGCACCCCTAGGGTGTTCACGAAAGTGATGGCGGTGGTCGCAGCTCATCTACGCAGATCAGGGGTTTCAGTCTTCCCCTATCTAGACGACTGTTTGTTCAAAGTGGGCTCACCCCAGACAGTTGTTTCCCATCTCCAGACTACTGCCGACCTCCTGCATTTGCCGGGGTTCTCCATCAACGTGCCGCAGTTGCACCTGATTCCCTCCCAGAAGCTCCTCTTCATCGGAGCGGTTCTAGATATGGCGCAGTTTTGGGTTTATCCTCCTGAACAGCGAGTTCAGGACATTAGGGCTATGATTCCGATCTTTCAGCCCTTGTCCTGGTTTCTGGTCAGGACGACCCTGAGGCTGCTGGGCCTCATGGCCTCCTGCATACTGCTGATCAATCATGCCAGATGGCATATGGGGGCTCTACAGTGGGACCTGAAGTTTCAGTGGGCACAGCATCGGGGAAACCTGTCCTTTTCCGTCCAGATCTCGGATGGCACTGCACAACAATTGCAGTGGTGGCTCACGAATCAGCATTGGGTCAGCGGCAGATCCCTCTCCCTTCCCCTACCGGAGCACACAGGGGTGACGGATGCGTCCCTCCAGGGATGGGGCTGCCACATGGGAGAGGCGGAGATAGAAGGCCTCTGGTCTCCGGCAGAGTCCCGGCTCCATATCAATCTTCTGGTACTTCGGCTGATCCTGAAGGCATTCCTCCCCTCTGTCAGGGGGAAGGTAGTGCAGGTGTTCACAGACAAAGCCACCGCCATGTGGAATTTCAACAAACAAGGTGGGATAGGATCGTGGACCCTATGTCATGCGGCTCTGCTCTGGCATTTCCTTGGTGGTTCAACACCTGGCAGGTCCCCTGAATGCCAGGGCGTACAAACTCAGCCACAGGTGTCTGATGGATCACGAATGGCGTCTTCACTCTGAGGTGGCGCAAGGTCTCTTTCAACAGTGGAGAGAGCCTTCTTTAGATCTATTCACCACAGAAGTGAACGTGCAATGTCTGCAGTTCTGCGCTTTGGAATCTCCAAGGCGGCACTCGCTCGGTGACACTTTTCGTCGCGAGTGGACTGCGCTCTGTTGTACGCATTTCCACCTATACCTCTTCTACCCAGAGTGCTGAAGAAAATCAGGCACGACCGGGCCCAAGTCTGCTGGGTCCGGACTGGGTTCGAAGAGTTTGGTATCCTGAGCTACTCCGTATGAGCCTGGATCCCTCGATCCTACTGCCTCTGCGGAGGATCTTCTGTCGAAGCAGCAGGGGATCGTTCTCCACCCGAACCTGTCCAGCCTTCACTTACATGCGTGGAGATTGAGCGGCAACAGTTGATTCCTTTTGACTTGCCTCCCGAAGTCTGTGATGTCATTCTAGTAGCCAGGCGTCCCTCCACTAAATCGGTATACGCCTGCAGGTGGAACAAATTTGTGGCATTGTGCACAGCCAAGACTGTGGATCCCCTTTCTATCCCTCTTTCTGAGGTCCTTTTGTTCCTTCTTTCTCTGGCCCGGCAGGGCTCTGCTCTGGGCACTATCAAGGGCTATCTTTCGGCCATTTCAGCCTTTCTGAGGCTTCCAGACCAGCCTTCTTAAAGATTCTTAAACGGCATTACGCATATGTTTCCTCCTGTTCCTTTCATAATGCCTCAGTGGGACTTGAATCTTGTCATGACTTATCTCATGTGCGCTCCCTTTGAGCCCCTTCACAATTGCCCTTCTAACTTTGAAAACTGCCTTCCTGGTGGCCATCACCTGTGCCAGGAGAATAAGTGAGCTTCAGGCTCTTTCTTGTAAGCCTCCTTTTCTGTCGGTTCATCCGGACAAGGTTGTGCTTCGCACTCATCCTTCCTTCTCGCCAAAGGTTGTCACTGCCTTCCACATCAGGCAGACTATCACCTTGCCCACTTTCTTTCCGCCTCAGCATCCTTCCAGAGAGGAAGAGAGGCTCCACCGTCTGTACCCAAAATGTGCGCTCTCCTTTTAACTGAATTGCACACAAGCCTTCCGGGTGGATGACCAGCTCTTTGTTGGCTACGCAGGTGCCAAGAAAGGCCGGGCTGTTCACAAGAGGACTATCTCCTGCTGGGTCGTCTTGTGTAGCAAGGCCTGTTATTCTATGGCTAAAAAGGAACCTCCAGTGGGGCTGGGTGCCCATTCTACCAGGGTGACTGCAGCTACTACAGCATTTGGACATGGTGCCCCCTGCAAGACATCTGTCAGGCTGCCACGTGGGCTTCGCTGCACACTTTTACAAAGCATTATTGCTGTGATAGTCCGGTCCGGAGGGATGGCTTCTTTGGCTGTTTTGTTCTCCGTGTCTTTCTGTGTGTAATCTTGTTCAGGGACCCACCACCGGGGTTGGTATTGCTGGGGTATCTATTCTAAGGTAAGGAATCTATCACTATTGTGTCCTTTTCAGATGCTACCTGTGTAACGATATATCTGTAGGAGACATTAGTTAGTAATAGATTCTTCACCGCCCCACCCATCCTCCCCGTTGTGCGAACTGATTTGTAGGGTTAAGGTAATCCTTTCGGGCCCTAGTTTCTATGCACCAGTGGTCAGTATCTTACACGGCTCTGTGTTCCTGTCGCGGAATGTTGTGTACAGAACTGACGTCAGGCCGCGTAGGCATTTCTAAGTAGCTCCAGTGACGTCATCTCTGCGAATACAAAGCCAACGACTCACGCGGAGCCGTATGACAACTTCTATTGACGCGCAGGGGTACTGCTGACGAAAGCTTTCCAGAACCAGACTGTCGCTTGGGGATATTCTAAGGTAAGGAATCTATCACTAACTAGTAACTTGTGCGTTAAGTGCTTGTGGTCTGGACTGGAAGGGTGTGTTAACCCCGCTGGTTTATTTGTTATTGGTGTTTGCTGTTAAGGAAAGGTATGGCTAGGCTGTGGGGCAGCATGGAGTCTTAATCCAGTAGTTGTTTATTTGAACAGACAGTGACTGTTTTAGTGATAGTTCCAAGAGTTGCTCTGAAGATTGCTCGGGCTGCTAAGACTGTTGAGTCTGTGGACTGGGGTTATCTTCTGTCAGTGTTTGACTCTTGTTTGAAAGGTTGTTGAGAGAAAGAGTCCTCGACCATGCAAGCCCCCTCAGGTAAGACAATAGTTAACCTGTCATAAGTTGATTGTACCAATGTTTGCCTTGGCTGGTGTGGCCCGAGGTCTGTTATAAGAATAATGTGGCCCTTTTATCTACCTGATCTAGAACAATGTATATTTGCTCACGTGTGTAGTTGCTCTAGAACGGTAAGCCCAAGGTTAACGCCATCAATAGTGTCCCCGATTTGACCCTCATTACCTTGTTATTTACCTACCCCAGAAGTCCTGGTAATTTCTGTGGTATAGAAATAACGGAGATTACATGTTATTGGGGAAAATATTTAGAAATCTGTGTTTCAGCACCATTTCCCGGATGTTTTCTAGTGAAGTCTTACACAGGCATTTTGGCTGCTTTTAGCAGCCTAAATCTCCCAGAAAAAAGCAGAAATGTATAATTCCAGTGGGCCCAGTAACTTCTGTTTTAGGTGTTTACAGACAACACATATGGAGAGCATTAGTCTGCACACGTGTAGCCCCTCTCATGCTTAACGGTGTCTTAACTGAGGGAGATTGTCAGGCTTCAGTTGTGTGTACTGAGAAGGCGGCTACTTGGCCAAATTTTGGTTTAACTTTGGCCCCATTACAACTAAAAATCCACATCATAATCTTATGTAGGAAATGAAGGTGGGTAAGTTCCTCAATTACTTAATCCAAAATATCTAGGGCTATGTCAGGTAATGATCTGTAATTAGATCTAATTTCTCCCCTTCTTTCTAGACCATGTGTGATTCAGAGAATCCAATTATCAACCAGTGCTTCGACAGGATGGAGCTCACAGATAAAAAGAGGCCAGAAACAGTGAGTACAGCATAATGAGCAAAGAGTGTTTTGGGAGAACAAAGGGGAAAAGGTGATAGGGGTAGGAATGTATAGTGTCTTGCTATGCGAGGGGGTGTATGGAGATTATAGCTATAGTTTTAGTGCATGGCATGGAAGAAGGTTAGTCAACTGTGGCATCATTATATTCTAATTGTCAGATAGGGATTTTGTTGCCTACCAATGTGGTCCATCTACATTTTGCAAATAACATATTTAAGTTAAGGAAGCAAGCAGTTTGGGGAGTGCTCAATAATGTTTAATAGTGCCATTGTTAGTATTTACTATTTCTCTGGCTATCCACATATTCTTCTCTCTCCCTTTTCAATCCCCCACTTTGTTTCTTAACTTGTTCTTTCCCTAAATTCTACTTGTTCCCCCTAAATGAATGGCCTTGCCTTTTCACTTCCCTCTTTTACCACAATTTTCTTAATTGCTGGCCTGTTTGTTTCTTGTCTTCTCAAGGCAGCCACTCAGTTTAAGAATAGCCTTTCCAAGCTGATGGAGATTTTGATGTCCAAGGAGCCTTCATACATCCGTTGCATTAAGCCCAATGATGCCAAGCAGGCAGGTGGGTCCGTACATCTTGGTATGAGCTTCTGTGCCAGGCTGAACAGATGCCATGCATGCTTGACTCGAGACCATGCATGAACTCCTCTATGCCAACCCAACCTCCAAGCCTGACCCTGTCTGTACTGCACTGTTATGCTGTCTGCCAGCTGCACTCTCACACTGAACTACTCTGATAACCACAGTATTACCTGCCTTGGTCTATAACATTCTCGTTTTCCAAGCTGCTCTGATCGATGTTGTGCTGTCCTGTCGTTGCTAGCTGCTGTTTTACTTTAAGGGACTACTTTGTTAGCTGCAGTCACCATTGGCTTCATGGATGTATTCTCAACTGCTTTTCTAGCTGTAGTGTTACCCCATCTCTGTTAAGTGCTGGCAGCTTTACTCATAGTCAGTGTCTTATCTAATAGTCCATATTATGTTCCTATACATTTTGGCCTCCCTCTCCTTTCCATGACTAAAAATGGCCAGTGACAGGTGGGACATCTTTTTTGGGCACATATCTCTACTCAGCTATAGTACCTCTGATAATCAAACTCCATGTCCATATGTTCTTTTGGTTCTTGCCTGGCAGTAGCAGAGCTTGGACTTCAGTGTCTGGCAGGCCTCCACATGGAATCCCGAAACTGACTATTTTTTACCTGACCCTTTCCTGTCCTGACAAACAATCAGTAGAAAACCTACAAAGAAGCATTGGTGATGGCTGGCATGTTAACGTTTAACGAGTTTAGACTTTGTCTTTCACTTCCCACCAATGGCCCCAGTTAGAATAGTAACTCATGCTTCAGCTAAACAGCCAGAAAAAGCTCTTTTTCACCAGCCTAGAAACATGACTCTCTGTTCACCTTATGTTGCTGGGTGGTGTACCATTGGTTAAGGTTGGTGCTCCTGATTGCAGTACTGTTGGGGTATTGCTGTAGCCCGTACCGTTTGGTGATGTTGTTTGATGTTTCAGTTGAACACTGAACAACAGTTAATTTCTGAAGTTTCAGCTGGTAGTTATTTAGGGTTCCCCAAATCCCATAGATGCTTAGTCAAATATCCCAATTGTGACGGACCACTATTGAGATATGGACCCAAATCCAGCTCCAGGTAAAATAATAGGTCTCCCATAGTTGTGTTGGGTGATCCAAATTCCCACCACCAGAGCTCCTAGGGGCCCTTTAACTAGACATTGAGACTCTTGGAAAAGAATGTATGACGTTACAACGCATACATTCACAACGCATACCATCACAACGCAACTTTTACAACGCATGCCATTACAACGCATGCCATTACAACGCAGATGCCATTACAATGCATGCCATTACAACGTAAGTATAGGCAAGTATATAAGTTTATTAATATTAATTTAATTTTAATTTAATTAAAAAAATTTTTTTAATTTATTTAAATTATTTTTTATTTAATAACATTTAATTTACTATTCTAAATCCAGGAGGGTGTAAAAGTAGGGTAAGTGTTGGATAGTGTAGGGGTTAAAATTACTATTCTAACTCCAGGGGGGGGAGGGGGGTGTAAAAGTAGGGTAAGTGTTGGATAGTGTAGGGGTAAAAATTACTATTCTTACTTCAGGGAGGTGTAAAAGTAGGGTAAGTGTTGGATAGTGTAATGGTAAAATTTACTATTCTAACTCCAGGGGGGTGTAAAAGTAGGGTATGTGCCAGATAGTGTAGGGGTAAAAATTACTATTCTAACTCCAGGGGGGTGTAATAGTAGGGTAAGTGTTGGATAGTGTAGGGGTTAAAATTACTATTCTAACTCCAGGGGGGTGTAATAGTAGGGTAAATGTTGGATAGTGTAGTGGTACAAATTACTATTCTAACTCCAGGGTGGTGTAATAGTAGGGTAAGTGCTGGATAGTGTAGGGGTTACAATTACTATCCTAACTCCAGGGGGGTGTAATAGTAGGGTAAGTGCTGGATAGTGTAGAGGTAAAAATTACTATTCTAACTCCAGGGTAAGTGCTGGATAGTGTAGGGGTTAAAATTACTATTCTAACTCCATGGGGTTGTAATAGGGTAAGATTAAATTAAAATATTCAAATTTATTATAATAAATTAAATTATAATTATTTTAATAAAATTAATTTAAAAATAAATTAATATTATTTTAATTAAATACTTACCCATACTTGCGTTGTAATGGCATGCGTTATAATAGCATGCGTTGTGATGGCATGCGTTGTAAAAGTTGCGTTGTGATGGTTGTTTCCCGTTGGAAACCAGTACATTGGCAATTTTGTTTTTGGGTAGAGTTCTGTGTTCATTTTCAGTGGTGTTTTTTCTGTTGAGATGGAATCCTTAACTTATGGGATATTCCTAGCAAATTCTTAGCCACCTGGGCTGAATGAAACACAGCATGTTCTCTCTCCTTCCACTCAAAAACTAAGGAAACAGCTGCATCAAACTCTGTATATTGTAAAATACTCTCTAGTACTTTTGTTGTGTAAAGGGCAGATGTACCATATGAGACTTGATATATTATGACACTGTCTGGTACCTTAGCTCTACACACTACAACTTGTATTAGTTAAAGACTTGCGACCTAAATGTTTTCAATATAACCACACTCCTGCCCCAACCAAATCCTTAAATATCAGATACCACTGGCCATAGAGCCCCATGTTATTTGCACCCAAATAGGGCTCCATGTTATATGTAACAAAATGCGACATCAAGCACAATAATTGTGTTTGAGGTTGTATCCTACCCTAGAAGATGTATTTATTTTATTTATTTATTTAAAGAGTTTTATATAGCGCTAGCTAGACCCGAGGGTATCAGAGCGCTTTACATGAGATTCAACAATGTTACAGAGTTACATTCAGTTAGAATTACATTAGTTACAGACAAAAATATTTAAGGAGCATAGAAGACTCGGAAATGCAGTGGAAGAAGGGAAAGGAGTATGGTAAAAGGGGTAGGAGGGAGATATGACGGAGACGAAGGGAAAGTCTGCCCAAGGTCCGGCTGGGTAGGTGAGGGCCGAGGGGGAAGTCTGCAGCCCTTCTACTCTATAGCTATCCAGTAGCTCCACCGGGCATCGGCCAAATGACTAGGTCTCCACAGAAAAACAATTAAAGAGCACAGAAGTTGAGATGAAAGGAGCATAGAGGGGTAGGGTTTAGGGTAAAGAGGTGAAAGGGAGGTACGATGGAGAGACAAAGTAAGACTGTTCAAAGTCCAGCTGGGTAGGTGAAGGTTGAGGGGGGATTCCACAACCCATCTCCTCTATAGCTATCAGGTAGCTCCACCGGGCATCGGCCAGATAGCTAGGTCTCTGCGATCGGAGGTAAATTCAGCAGGTTCTACGTCTTGATAGGGGAAAGGTGAAGGTCAGTTCGATGTCCGGTTTTTGTCCTAGAGTAATGGCACAACATGGTGTGGACCACTGTGGCAGCCATTGTGTGGTCAGGCAAGGGAATTCTGACCTTGATGTTACATTCAGGCCGGTCCCCAAAATTCCAAGGGACCAAACTAGGTGCCAGCAAGTCCTCGAGCTCTTATAGTGATCACTAGAGCCCACCCTCTGCTCCCCCACTCCCCGAATCCAAAGCGCATCTGCTGTATGTATGAGGAATTCTGTGCTCAGGTGTTTGACTGGCCACCCAAGATGCTGTTCCTTATTCTAATTACCCTACATTCCTATCTGTAAATTCTAGAACCCTGTCTGTCTAAAAGAATGGTAATTTCTTTATCCACTATCAGAATTCCAAACCCTTTACAACCTCCTGGAGTCTGGCATTTACTGCTTGCCTTCAGTACTCTAGGTGAGTCATTTCCATTTGAGGCTAAAGGAGAATTGTTTTGAGGTTCTAAATAAACTGAATACATATCACTTCAGCTCAGCCCATGCTCTGGGTTCACCGTTATAAGCTTCAAGTCCTGCCTATTGATTGGTTAAATGCTCAAGACTGACATTTCTACATGATTCCAAACAAGGCGTTTCAAACAATTATTCAAAGGTTTGGCTCTGTACTATGAAGAAGTCCATGTGAAGCCTGATTTCCGTTAGCTACAGAGTCTCAGACATTGCAGTATCCTTAAATAATAGGTCTGCAGGGCCTCTTGACACAATAGTACACTATATACCTTGCCTATTGCCATTTCCCTCTTGCATTCCAATGGAGCCATAAATGTGGCACAACCAAGATAAATAAATAAGAGTAACTTGGTTATCCATTTTGAGTGCAATAGTGCCCAAGACCGTCTGGCACCAGCAGAAAGACAATATCCCTAAATACTTCCTAGCAACTACTGTCTGCAGGAGAAAAGACTTGATTGCTCATCCTTTGCTTCGCAGTACTGCACTGGATTTCCTCCTTGAGTGCATACACTTCGAGGTGACTGTGTAAAGAGTAACTTGAGGTACACCTCTTGGGGTCTTTAAACTTGCACTCCTATTTCTCATCCTCAGGGCGCTTTGATGAGGTTCTTATCCGACATCAAGTAAAATACTTGGGATTGATGGAGAATTTGCGGGTTCGCAGGGCAGGATTTGCATATCGACGGAAATATGAAATCTTTCTGCAAAGGTAGGTATCAACTGGTAGCAGTATTGCCAGAAAAGCATGACAGGGCATTCTTTAAAATGTTATCAACATTTGATATGATCTCTTTGCATCATCTGATATGGTGATCTGTGTAATCTGTCAGTCAGACTATTTTTATAGCTATGGTGTCATAGTTTCAAATATCCATGATCTCCCTAGAACACTCTATACTTGCCAATTGCATCTCTGACTCACCTGTTTCGGGTGACATTTCTTAGACCCTAGTCTTATGCTGCCTCTGAAACCTTTACTTGGAGTCCTGGGTCAATCAGTGGTTACTTAGCAGTGTCCTGTGTGTGCATTGTGGTTTACCAGTGGGGTTCCAGTACCACAATACTCTTGTACTTTGAAACTCTGATTCAATCTGTTACAGGAAATTGGACTCCACTACATATGCGCCCAGTCAGTGCTCAACGTTATAAAAGGAAAATGAATGAATGGGACAAGTAAGTAACTTGTTCATTTAAAAGGGAGAGGGGCACAGAATTCCAGAGGGAACTGAAAACTGCCACAGGGCATAGATAACACCTCAAACATTATTATGGTTCCTTAGGGTAAGGCATTACGTTTCTGATAACATTGGTCCAATTCTATTGGGCCTAAAACAGATCAGCTTTAAACTGTTTAAAAGTGTAGCAGAAATATAAAATTTGGGATGAGATGCAGGTGCATGGACCATGGCCCCAGCTGGTGTCCAGGTTGGAATAAAAGATATCACCCCTAAAAGTAGACTAGTGCCAGAATAAAGACTCAAACCCTGACCAAAAACTCAGTACTCAAACAACTTGGACACAACCGAGCAAAGTCTGTGGTGTTCCATATGATGACCAGGTGACCCATTGTCTGGTTAGAGAGACAGTTCAGAAAGTCGAAGTTGGTGAATTCCAGCTTCTAGTTCAGTACCTAAATGGGAACTGTGCTTTAGCAAAGACCAGATGGACTAGTGAGGCTGCGCTCATAAGTATGTACAATGTTTTTTTTCCGTTAGGGGTCTATCTCCTGCACTTTGCCAGTTATCATCATGTTTTACTGGTGGTGAAAGCACCTATGCGACCGAGGGCATACAGGGGCTTCATTGGTCAAACCAGAACTAAATTGGACTTGGTTGTGTATGATTAAGTCCTGCATGTAACTGGAAATAAAACTGTCTCCTGAGCCATTCTGACTAGAAAGATAATTCCAACATTCCCTGAATCAGGGCAGCCTACTCTTGCCAGCAGATCTGGACTACACATTGGAAGTGTTGAAACGTGCTACCTAAGGGTTGTTCTGGGCCCAGAGAGAGTGGGTATACAAAGTACTCTGTAGTCAAGGGATGAGCTAGAAACAGTGCAGACTTTCAATGTCTGGGGATGATGGAGCAGCTCACCATTGCAAACAAAGCTACTGATACTTATTGCTTCAGCTGGTTGCAGCAACCTCTTGACTTAGGCATGACTTAGGTCGTCTCATTCCATTGAGATCTCGTCCAGGCAAGTCCTTTCATTAAGCTGGGTCATGGCTTTCTGCACTGGGATCCTCCAGGCACAATATACATCCACCTTGCAAGTAGGTAAGTATTTCCCTATCTCCACACATCTAGCAACAAGGTTCTTTCACAGGCTTTCTCAGATTTAGGCCAGTCTGGAGGGATAATGACAAAAGCAGATGTTCACTCCTGGATCTACCAAAATATTCTCTGGTGCTGCAAAGGATCTCCTTTTTGCTGCCTTGAAACACTTAGCTAAGTAGTGGTTGACAAAGCCAGGGGATACTCATCAATAGTCATAATCTTTGAATAATCCCCGCCTATGTGCGGGATCCCGGAGCATATAGAAAATACATATAAATGGATATATGGATATATGGATATGCAGCCTAAAACATTTCCCAACTGGCAAAATTGCTGCAAAATTACATAAATTAGCAAACACACAGTAGTACTCTCCCAACCCCTATGGAAAAAAGAGAGCAGTAAACATTTGCATACAACAATGCTTTATTGCCGTAGGAAAAAAACTGTAATTGCAGGCATTTGCCAGCAGGCTGCAGTAGAGTACAAAGCAACAAAGAAAAACTGACACCTTGCCTTTAAGGCATTAGAGTAGGGGTACCGTGCCCTTAATGCCTGAAGACGACCCCCTGCTCCCATGGTGCACCACAGGTGGCAATTGGGTCCGTTCTTTTTTCCGGCTCCTTCTGTGGGGATCCTGGAGCTTGAGCTCTTCAGTTTTCAACTGAAATTGTGATTTTGAGAGATTTTTCTCTGAAAATTCGAATTTTTTTGGATTATTAAGGCTTCTGATTTAGTTTTCAGTGGTAACCCACAAGAATTTCCTGTCAGAATGCCTGCTCTGTTTCGGAAATGTCCGTCTTGTGACAAAAAGATGGCTCTGGCTGACCCACATTCTGTGTGTATTGTGTGTCTCCCATCTGCACACAACCGTGACCAGTGCCACCACTGTCAAAAGTTTTCTAGACGAACTCTTCGCAACAGGGAGAGAATTCGACTTCATGCCATGCAGGAGAGAGACAGAAGTCACCAGGTGGGTGCTTGTACAGTCCCCAGATCTTCTCCTACAAGCAAGCAGGGCCAAAAACGGCGTTGTTCCGCTTCTCCTGCCCCTCGGAAGAGGAAGGAAGGTCGAAGAACTCCGTCGAGGTCGCCGTCGAAGAGGCCCAGATCAACATCATGACGTCGAAGATCTCCACCGCAGTCAAGTAAGTCGGCGTCGAGGCGCCATACTTCGGTCTCGAAGTCTATGGCTGCTACCATCTCTAAGTCTCCGTCGACGTCGAGGCTTCCGTCGACGTCGAGACACTCTCTGCCGCCCCTGAGGGGGTCAGCGTCGAGAGCTAAGACGGCATCCAGGTCACCGCCGGCTGGCGGGCCGCCGTCGAGAGGGACGTCCATATCCCATCCTTCGACGTCAAGGAGGTTGATGTCGAGGTGACACCAGGAAAGGTCGCCGTCGAAGGTCATCGTCGACACGACGTCGAGAGTCGTCGTCGACACAAAGTAATGGAGGCTCTCTGTGTGACCGACGTCGAGGAAGATCGGCGTCGAAGTCTCCGGATCGACGTCGAGGTTCTCAGTCGAGCCCCTCACGACGTGGTCGATTGACGTCGAGAGCATCAAGACACCGCTCGACGCCACTGGTCACACAGACGTCTTCGACGTTGAGGCTTTCGCCGTCGAGGGATCAAGTGATGGTGATGGTGGAGTCCCCCTGGTTCCAGATCTTCAGGAGACAAATCATCATCTCCTGGTTTAAATATCGTGGAGATCTCCCCGTAACCTTCACCTAGATCTGCGGACAGATCACGCAGCTTGGTGCCTCATCATCCTCAAGGGGCTGTATCTGGAGGTCAGAGTAGTCTGGGCTCGAATTACTCCTGCACATACTCTCCTTCTACGGCAAGAACCTCGGCCAGACTGTCTAGGTCTCCTCGGAGGCTCCGGGTTTCACCTAGACCTAGATCTCCGGCCAGATCAAGTTCTCCAGTACGGCCAAGAACACCTGTCAGGCCAAGTCCTTCTCCAATCCGGCCAAGACCTTCTCCTAGACCGAGATCTCCATCAAGACATCGCTCTAGGTCCAGGGACCGTCACAGCAAGCATCGTGACAGGCCCCATAAGAGGCGGCATACAAGATCTTCATCATGGTAGTCTTACCGAGATTACTCTCCACCTTCTCATCGACGCCTCCTTCCCGAGTCTCTCCAATTGACGACATCGCAACTTTCTCCAATGTTCTGGGCATGGGAGTAAAAAAGCTCAACATTACGCTGCATACTCCAGTGGTACCCACTCCTGTGATTTTTGATACCCTTCATCATCGCACAGCGCCCAGGCCTCTACTGACCCTGGTCCCCGGCCTCCTAGAACCAGCTATGGCTACTTTCCTCACACCAGCGGTGGTGGGATCTGTTCCATCTCGGATAGCCAAAAAGTACAAGGCCCCTGCAGAGGATACCTTGTTCCTCAGATCTGATCCTCCTGCGGACTCCATTATTGTGGCGGCTGCCATAAAGTCCCATTCAGGCGCTACCTCTTCCTCGGTACCACCTGAAAAAGACAGCAAACTTATGGACTCGTTTGGCAGGAAGGTATGCAACACCTCCTCTTCATTTATGAAGGTGGCTTGTGCCTCTGCTTTGCTTGGGAGGTACGACAGGTCCCTGTGGGACTCCCTGACTTGCTTTGCAGACAAGCTTCCTAAGGAAGATCGACTAGACTTTGTTGAGATTATACAGGGAGGAGGGCTTGTAGCCAATCAGGTCATCAGCGCTGCAGTGGATGCCTCTGACCTTGCAGCCCATGGCTACTCACATGGTATTTGCTCCCGTCGTTCGGCCTGGCTCCGCCTGACAGGGCTCAAGCCAGACGCCCATAAAGAAGATATTGAATCTCCCATTCAATGGTAACTCTCTTTTTGGGACACATGCGGATGACGAAATGTCCAAAATGAAAGCAGAAATGGACACCGTCAAAGCAGTGGGATTAGAAAAGCGCAAGGAATTCAAGAAGCACTTTCGCCAGGGTGACAGGAGGTCTTTCCAGCAGAGGGTTCAAACCCCTCAGTGGACATACCAGTCTCAGCAGAAAACGCAGTTCCAGCAGCGTTGTCCTGGCAGAGGAAGAGGTAGCAAGCAGCAGTCTTCCTCCAAGCAACCTCCCAACCTCCCAAGCCCTGAGCCATTGCTTCTTCCACGACTGTTCGTCACTCCGGTGGGAGGGAGTGTTTCTCATCATCTGGTAGAGTGGAAATCCATAACAAAAGACAGATGGATGATGAATGTTGTGCAGCATGGTTACTTGCTGAGGTTCAAATAACCTCCTCCGCAAGTCCTCCTTCAGGCAAAGCACCTTCCCCGATTCCAAAGTCAATTGCTGCAAGACGAAGTCTCCGTCCTCCTAAAGAAGATGGCCATAGAGGAGGTTCCCCCCATTCAAAGAAATCAAGGAGTGTACTCCCGGTATTTCTTGGTTCAAAAAAGAGGAACTGTCAAAGAAAACAGGCCCATTCTGGATCTACGACTGCTGAACAAATTCAAACAAAAAGAAAAGTTCTGCATGCTCGCCCTGCACCAGATCTTCCAGAATCTTCATCAGGGAGACTGGATGTGTGCCATAGACCTGCAGGACGCTTACTTCCACATACAAGTGTCAGTCAAGCACCAGAAATTTCTAAGTTTTCAGATCGGACACCATCACTACCAATATCGAGTGCTTCCGTTTGGCCTGAAATCTGCACCTCGGACATTCTCCAAGTGCATGGCGGTAGTGGCCGCTTTTCTTCTCAAAAGAAAGATCTTCGTCTATCCATATCTAGACGATTGGCTGTTGAAAAGCTCCACTCCGGCTCTGCTTCAGAACCATCTGTCGTTCTGCCTCAAACTAATGGACTCGTTGGGTCTTCAAGTCAATCTAAAGAAGTCAGTACTCAACCCTTCCGAACGGATCCACTGCCTGGGCGCTTCCCTGGACTCACTACATGCAAGCGTGTGTCCTTCGGAGGAGAGGTTGTCATCTATACTCCTGAAGGGTCGTCTTCTACTGGACACTTACGCCCCCACATCCAGACAAGTGTCCTCTCTCCTGGGGTCGATGACCTCGTGCATCTACATTGTGCCCAATGCTCGCCTTCATATGAGGCCTCTGCAGAAAGCCCTCGAGGACCAATTGTCTCAGAGATCGGATCAGTGGGAAGACCGGTTCTTGCTTCCTCAAGAAGCCAGGGACTCGATAAGATGGTGGTTGAACCGGCCCAATCTCCTCCGGGGGGTTCCATTCCATCGTCCTCCGTCTCAATCACTTGTCACGGATGCCTCCTTCAAGGCTGGGGTGCTCACATGGACCAGCTCCAAGTTCAAGGCCTCTGGTCCGAAGTAGTGCAAGGCTACCATATCAACTTCCTGGAGCTTCCAGCAGTTCATCTGGCTCTCAAGTCTCTTTACCTGTCTCTGCACACCAACTACCTCCAGGTTCAGACGGACAACACGACAACTATGTTCTATCTGAACAAGCAGGGAGGCACGAGGTCAAGAGTCTTGTCTCTGGAAGCACAAGCCATCTGGCACTGGCTCCTGGCAAGGGGCCTTTCCATCGTGGCAGTTCATCTATCAGGCTTTCAAAACGTCCAAGCAGACTGCCTAAGCAGAGTCTTCATAGAAGCGCCCAATTGGGTGCTCAACGAGGAAGTCGCGCAGGAGGTTTTTCTGCGCTGGGGCGTACCGGACATAGACCTGTTTGCAGACGGTGCCAATGCAAAATGCCTCGTCTTCGCGTCCAGGTTTCCTCAACAGGGATCACTGGGGAACGGACTTTAGATCAGCTGGTCGCAGACATTACTCTACGCCTTTCCTTCCCTGCCTCTGATCCCGGCAGTGATCCAGAAGTTCTACAGGACCAACACCAGGATGATCCTGATAGCACCAGAATGGCCACGACAGTGGGGGTACCCCGACCTTCTGCAGCTGTCAGAGGTCCCGCACCGGCGACTTCGTTGCCGTCCAGACTTGTTGTCCAAGGACCAGGGGAAGGTGTTTCACCCCAATCTCCCCTCCCTTCGCTTGACGGCATGGCTCCTGAGGTCATCCAGTATGGACACCTAGACCTCCCAGCAGACTGCATGACTATTCTTAAAGAAGCAAAACGACCCTCCACTAGGAAGTCATATGCTTTCAAGTGGAAGAGGTTTTTCTTATGGTGTCATGAGCACTCTCTCGACCCGGTACATGGCCAAGAGCAGGTGATTCTTCCTTATCTGTTGCATTTAGCGAGATCAGGCCTGAAATACCCCTCCATCAGGGTTAATTTAGCTGCCATCACAGCATATAGGAAGACTCCTAATCAAACATCTTTCTTCCTTATGCCTATAGTTAAAGACTTCTTAGAAGGACTTAAGAAAGTCTTCCCACCGGTGAGGTCCCCCTCCCCTCCCTGGGAGCTTAATATCGTCCTGACTAAACTGATGAGTGCTCCTTTCAAGCCTATACATAAGGCTTCTTTGCAGCACTTGGCCTGGAAAGCTGCTTTTTTAGTGGCCATTACCTCTGCCAGTAGGGTCAGCGAATCCAGGCATTGTGTTGTAAGGAACCTTACACAGTTTTTCATGCCAACAGGGTGGTCCTAAGAACGCACCCATGTTTTCTGCCTAAGGTAGTTTCAGACCTTCATATCAACCAGTCTATTACCTTGCCTACTTTTTTTCCTAAACCTTCTACTCCCCCGGAATTTGTAAAGCGGCAACTTGGTGGTCTGTGCATACCTTTACCCGCCTTTAGTGCCTGGACTCAGATACTCAGGCCGATGCCAGAGTAGGGCAGGCCTCTTTGAGAAACTTATTTGCATACGATGTATTTGCAATGTGTGTCTTACTCAGTCTTTGAAGTATTAATTCTTGCTCGTCCGCGAGACTTTGGTTATGAGCTTGCTATTCTATTCATAGATCATGACTATTGATGAGTATCCCCTGGATGAGAAGGATTATTACTTACCTGTAATCCTAGTTCTCATCCAGGGGTATACTCATCAGTCATAAGCTCCCGCCCACCTCCCCGGACGAGCATGTTTTTAACAGTATAAGATGTTTACCTCCAAAAAGAACTGACCCAACTGCCACCTGTGGTGCACCATGGAAGCAGGGGGTCGTCTTCAGTCCTTAAAGGCACGGTACCCCTACTCTAATGCCTTCAAAGCATGGTGTCAATTTTTCTTTGTTGCTTTATACTCTACTGAAGCCTACTAGCAAATGCCTGCAATTACAGGTTTTTTCTTATGGCAATAAAGCATTGTTGTATGCAAATGCTTACTACTCTCTTTCTTCCATAGGGGTTGGGAGAGTACTACTGTGTGTTTGCTAATTTGTGATTTAGCTGCAATTTTGCCAGTTGGGAAATGTTTTAGGCTGCAAATATGTTTGCACATATATATATATATATATATATATATATATATATATATATATATATATATATATATATATATATATATATATATATATATATATATATATATATATATATATATATATATATATATATATATATATATATATATATATATATATATATATATATATATATATATATATATATATATATATATATATATATATATGTATTTTCTATATGCTCCGGGATCCCGCACATAGGCGGGGATTATTCATAGATTATGACTTTGATGAGTATACCCCTGGATGAGAACTAGGATTACATGTAAGTAACTAATCCTTTTTCCTCCTCTGGTTGCTTGACCAATTGGGGAAGGCTGCTCCTGTTGAATTTGCAGATGTTTCTTAAATCCTGAAGGTGGATTTTCCTACTGCAGTAGTCAAGTGTCACCGACTGTCTGATGTGACGGATGTGTGTATGGTCCCATGCGACTCCCTGTGACTCTTTCTGACCCAGATGTGACAGAGCAGATTTGCATAAAGGCGCCACCCCTGCACACTGATGTCCGTTCCTTTCTTTCCGTGCTTTCAGATGCAGATTCAAAGCTCTGTTCCCTATTTTGTTGGCCTTCTGACAACTCCTTAAACAACACCGAGTCTAGTATACTAGGGAACGATGTCCCTCCTAAGACTACAGGTTTCAAACCATGCAATGACTGTAGAAAATAGAGGTCTTTCACAGATCCTCATGACATGTGTAATCGGTGTTTGGGCTCGAAGTTGTGCAACAAGCATGCTCTCATTCACTCGAAAGTGAGATGCTCTCATTCACTCGAAAGTGAGACGGGATCAAGAAGCTCCAAGCCTAGTACAATCCAGTGATCGCGCCAGCAATTGGTCAACTTTGCAGTTGAAGTGTTCCGGGAAGTCATTTGAAGTCCAAATGCAGGCACTAGAAAGCAACTCTGGATTTAACTCTAATCCAGATTTAACTCTATCCCCCCACTCTCTATCTAAAGAGAAGGCGCAAGGGCGTCACAATGCCAGTTAGTCTCCTTCTAGATGTAATATTAATGTGATTTGTATAGCGCATTAATAATCAGCTCACCCATTACGGAGTCATATCTAAAGTTGGTCTTGGTGCAACCCAAACTCCCTGGGCCATTCGGGGGCACTGCTGAATGTTACTGCCTTAAGAAGCCCATGCCACAGATATCTGTTATTATTCCAGCTCCCTCTTAGGATCATTGGAGTCCTCAGTTGCATTGCCCCTAGTGGATCTGTCCTCTCTTCCGTCTGACCCCCTTGGACCGATTACAGGCTCAGTGCTGATTTTGGTACAGACTTCCACCCTGCTGCATTGCCTACACAAGTCCCTCCCTCATCCAAAGAGAGGTACCGACACCGCTGGTGCTGGGCAAGTGTCCAATGCTAGTTCAAATGTCTGATCCTGAACTGACTTCAGCCCAATCAAGAGCAATGTCTCACAACAAAATGACTAAAGCACAGCCAGTCAGCATGCAGCCTAACTCTGATCCTATGGCTGCGATACAGTGTATGTGACATCAGAGGCCATATTATAATTTTTACCCTGATTCGGACTAAAACGTATCTTCAGCCAGAAATGATGATGGTTGGGATGGGGATAATTTACCTTAAGAAAAAGACAGCAAGAACAGAAGGCTGAGATACTGACTTGGCGCCATATCATCCAGCCTGCCTGTTGACTGCGCCTATTGCACCAAAAGTCGACTTGTCCTGCAGCTGCTGAGTCCCCAAAACCCAGGAGACCTGTCAGCCTTAGCCCAGGAACCAAGACCTCCGAGGTACGGTGGAACTGTCCCCTGACAGCACAAGAAGGACCAAGAGGACCCTGGCCCCACCAAAAGCTGCCGCCGCCAAGTACCACTGCACCGAGTCCCCCAGCCAGTGTCGAAGTGGGCCAACATTGTTAGCGTGGTCCTCAAAGTACAAAGTCCACTGTGGAGTGACTACTCGTGAACTCCCCAACATCGCCTGCAGCCTCTGTTGACAGCCCCCTCAAACATGAGTGTTGCCGGAGGGGGAAACCTGACACCCAAAGACCCTATGCACCCAGATACCCCATCCTGAGGGGAAGAAGACCAAAGGTGTCCCCTCATTCACCAAACTGGTCTCCCAGCCCCCTCAAGCAGCCTTTTTCTAGCACGACCATTCTCTATAAGATAACATTGAGCACCCAGTGCTATTTGGCGCGTCTGCACCTTCCGCCCTAGTGGCGCTGCTGGTGCTGTTATGCTGGTGATGCCTTGTACCTTGCCCACCACTCACCTTAACTTCTGGAGAAGTGTCCCATAAGTCGCTGAAAAAGAACTGGTGAAACTCATATGATTTTCTTCCCAAACGATAACATTGCAAAATGCAAAAATTGCACTAAGTAACTGAAAAGTATTTCTCTTTAAAAACGTACTTTCCTGAACGATTTTCTTTCGATGCCTAAACATTTATAAATATACTTGCTATTTTTATAAATTACTGTGGATCTCCTTTTTGAGCTGTCTCATTTATTGCCTATTGTGTGTGTTTTCAGAGGTGTTGCACTCCTCTTTGTTAAGCCTTAGGCTGCTCGACCACACTACAGATAACTGAGCACCTTGGGATTGTAGTAGCAAGTTCCCTGTCCACTCATAAGGGAACCCCTGGACTCTTTACATGATATATCTCATGTTGATATATCATATAAAGCGCTATCTTCCTACAATCATTCCAGGGTACACCGTGTGTAGACAATCAGCTTTTTCTTGGAGTTTTTCAGGGTGAAAAATGGGACTATTGTGCAGAAAAGGACCCCAAATTAAGATCTTCTAAGTACTGGTCAAGAATTAGCCACCAGAGGGTCTCTGGACCTATTCCACTGGGGCTAAGGCTGCTTCCAGTACATTGGCATGCGGAGTATCTGTCCTTGACATCTGCCAGGCTATGATGTGGACATCAATGCGTACATTCATAAACTATTGCCTTGATAGTCTGGTCCAGAAGGAAGGACATTGTACCCACTCAGTCATGCAAGACTTTTTGGTCAGAGGCAGAGCTTTCCACATAAGGTGGTACTGCTTTGGTATCTGTTCTAAAGGTGAGAAATCTTTGTTAGAAGAATCCATCCAAAGAACAAGTTACTTAATTTCAGTAAATCTCTTTCTGGTGGATACTCCATTTAACTGCAGATTCCTCACTGCCCTCCCCATTCTGTATAGTGGCCTCTTGAGTGAGTGAACAAAGAAGTGAAAGAGCAATCAAGGTTGACCGCCTGAGAAGAAACTGCTCTTTTGTTTTAAATAGGGCTTTATGACACAAGCTCCTCTCATGAACCTGAAGACTTTCGGAGACAGACGAGCACAAGTGTGCAAGCCATACATGTTTTTAGTTCATTCCTAAATGCAGACATTTATTGACACTAAAATAAACAAGCATTGAAAATGCAATAGGTCTCACCTTTGATTAAGTTAAAGCCATTTGCTTTGCTAATGGAATTGTATAGGAAAGCAAATAGCTTTAATTTAATGAAAGGCGAGACATATTGCATTTTTAATGCTTGTTTGCTGATGCTATTATTGCCCTCAAGGTCCTTAATAATATGCTGATATCTGATCTTTCGCAAGCATTATTCCACTCCAGCCAACCAGGGAATCTCAAGACCCTTGTCATAAATGAGTCAGTCCATAGTAATATCCCTGGTAAGACGTGCATCCTTGTTTTCTCACTGCTAACCATAACAAGGGTGGACATACTCTGAAATAATCTCCTATATACGGCAGATGCAATTCACTGTGACAAATTAGGTGAGAGGATGAAATGGGAGCTGCAAGAAACTTTCTACAACCTATTTTCTTCAGGCTGAATAATATTGCATTTGGAGATACCCGTACCTCTGACCCATATAAGCTGCATTTTGAAAATGTGCAAGATGGGCATGGGACCCCCCCACCCTGGGTTGGCGTAGGCTAAACAATGTGCCAATAGCCTTTATTAGTTTAATCCAGCTGTAAGCAATATGTGTGGCCCCTGACCCAGTAACAGCTAAGCTTAATCCTAAATATGAAAAGGTGCTCGTACATTTTAAACTATTATTTCCCACAGCAAGAGTGAACAATTGGTGCTTTATAGGACCGCAGGACAGGATATAGGATTTTGTTAAATTGGTGCGCAAGTCTAGCGTGCCCTTAAAGTCCATAATCCTTGTACTAGAAGATGCAGTGCTCTTGCTGTGCATGCCAAAAAACAACAGGTGATGGACAGAATGCAGAACAATGTCATACATTGACCCCAGTACAGAGATCTGGGCCTAAATCCATCATTTTTTTGCTCACCATGCCATTCCAGTTTGAACCCAGCCATATGCAAATCAGTCTTGACCCTGGGCTCCATGGGAACAGTCCAGCCCGAACTGCCAAGCAAGTTCCTCCCTGGACTGGAAACAAGCATCCAAGGACCGGTTTCGGGCTTTCAGTCCTCATCAGCCTGGATAGCTTGATTCCAGTGGCATGGAGAGCATGGGACTCACATCTGAGCATACCCGTCTCACTCGGGGTGACAATTGCAAAAATCAAGAGGTGATGGACAGAATGCAGAACAATGTCATACATTCACCCCAGTACAGAGATCTGGGCCTAAATCCATCGTTTTTTTGCTCACCATGCCATTCCAGTTTGAACCCAGCCATATGCAAATCAGTCTTGACCCTGCGTCCCATGGGAACAGTCCAGCCCGAACTGCCAAGCAAGGTCCTCCCTGGACTGGAAACAAGCATCCAAGGACCGGTTTCGGGCTTTCAGCCCTCATCAGCCTGGATAGCTTGATTCCAGTGGCATGGAGAGCACGGGACTCACGTCTGAGCATACCCGTCTCACTCGGGGTGACAATTGCAAAAAACAACAGGTGATGGACAGAATGCAGAACAATGTCATACATTCACCCCAGTACAAAGATCTGGGCCTAAATCCATCGTTATTTTGCTCACCATGCCATTCCAGTTTGAACCCAGCCATATGCAAATCAGTCTTGACCCTGCGCCCCATGGGAACAGTCCAGCCCGAACTGCCAAGCAAGGTCCTCCCTGGACTGGAAACAAGCATCCAAGGACCGGTTTCGGGCTTTCAGTCCTCATCAGCCTGGATAGCTTGATTCCAGTGGCTTGGAGAGCACAGGACTCTCGTCTGACCCAGGGAAGGCATGGCTTGGCAGTTCGGGCTGGACTGTTCCCATGAGGCACAGGGTCAGACTGATTTGCATATAGCCATGTCTGAACTGGGGTGGCAGAGTGGGCTAAAGAACAGTGATGGATTAAACCCATATCTTTTGACTGGGTGTGAGTGTTTGATTGGTTCAGATGCTCCGTCCATTACCACCCCCTTTTGTACCGCTTTTGGCCGCCATAAGTGTGGCAGGGTATGTTCAGACGTGAGTCCCTTGCTCACTTTGCCACTGGATTCAAGCACGCCGGGCAGAAGACGGCTGGAATGCCAGAAACCGGTCCTCGGAAGCTTGTTTCCGGTCCAGGGAAGGCATGGCTTGGCAGTTCGGGCTGGACTGTTCCCATGAGGCACAGGGTCAGACTGATTTGCATATAGCCATGTCTTAACTGGGGTGGCAGAGTGGGCTATAGAACGGTGATGGATTAAACCCAGATCTTTTGACTGGGTGTGAGTGTTTGATTGGTTCTGATGCTCCGTCCATTACCACCCCCTTTTGGCCGCCGTAAGTGTGGCAGGGTATGCTCAGATGTGAGTCCTTTGCTCACTTTGCCACTGGATTCAAGCAAGCCGGGCTGAAGACGGCTGGAATGCCAGAAACCGGTCCTTGGAAGCTTGTTTCCGGTCCAGGGAAGGCATGGTTTGGCAGTTCGGGCTGGACTGTTCCCATGAGGCACAGGGTCAGACTGATTTGCATATAGCCATGTCTGAACTGGGGTGGCAGAGTGGGCTAAAGAACGGTGCTGGATTAAACCCAGATCCTTTGACTGGGTGTGAGTGTTTGATTGGTTCAGAAGCTCTGTCCATTACCACCCCCTTTTGTACCGCTTTTGGCCGCCATAAGTGTGGCAGGGTATGCTCAGATGTGAGTCCTTTGCTCACTTTGCCACTGGATTCAAGCAAGCCGGGCTGAAGACGGCTGGAATGCCAGAAACCGGTCCTTGGAAGCTTGTTTCCGGTCCAGGGAAGGCATGGCTTGGCAGTTCGGGCTGGACTGTTCCCATGAGGCACAGGGTCAGACTGATTTGCATATAGCCATGTCTGAACTGGGGTGGCAGAGTGGGCTAAAGAACGGTGATGGATTAAACCCAGATCCTTCCACTGGGTGTGAGTGTTTGATTGGTTCAGATGCTCTGTCCATTACCACCCCTTTTGTACCGCTTTTGGCCGCCATAAGTGTGGCAGGGTATGCTCAGATGTGAGTCCTTTGCTCACTTTGCCACTGGATTCAAGCAAGCCGGGCTGAAGACGGCTGGAATGCCAGAAACCGGTCCTTGGAAGCTTGTTTCCGGTCCAGGGAAGGCATGGCTTGGCAGTTCGGGCTGGACTGTTCCCATGAGGCACAGGGTCAGACTGATTTGCATATAGCCATGTCTGAACTGGGGTGGCAGAGTGGGCTAAAGAACGATGATGGATTAAACCCAGATCTTTTGACTGGGTGTAAGTGTTTGATTGGTTCAGATGCTCCGTCCATTACCACCCCCTTTTGTACCGCTTTTGGCCGCCATAAATGTGGCAGGGTATGCTCAGACGTGAGTCCCTTGCTCACTTTGCCACTGGATTCAAGCAAGCCGGGCTGAAGACGGCAGGAATGCCAGAAACCGGTCCTCGGAAGCTTGTTTCCTGTCCAGGGAAGGCATGGCTTGGCAGTTCTGGCTGGACTGTTCCCATGAGGCACATGGTCAGACTGATTTGCATATAGCCATGTCTGAAGTGGGGTGGCAGAGTGGGCTAAAGAACGGTGATGGATTAAACCCGGATCTTTTGACTGGGTGTGAGTGTTTGATTGGTTCAGATGCTCCGTCCATTACCACCCCCTTTTGTACCGCTTGCTGTGCATGCCATCAGCATTGTGTCATTCACATACAGTAGAATGGGTAAAAGGGAGCCTTTAACTTTTGGGAGGTCTGGGGTGACGGTTATTAAAAAGGGTAACTGTGATGTGTCCTTGTGTATTATAACTGGTGCTCATGTAAAGCGCTCCTCTACATTCGAGTCGAGCTTGCGCTACACTAAACCGGAAAAAGCGATGCATTTACTGGTTTAACTTGTGGAAGTCCTGCAATTAACTGCAGAGCTGAAACGTCGTCTTACTTTGAAGTGTACGCAACTAGTGGCGGGGTTTGTTTTATGAGTGGGGTGGCTATCACCTCTGCCGTGGGAAGAAGGGTTAGGTCAGGGTGACTTTCATCTTTCGTCCCTTAACGAGCACAGTTTGTTGTGCTGGGAAACCTTTTCTAGGATGGTTGAGCACCCTAAAATGTTCTTTTGATTTATTCACTCATCCATTCTTTCCGGGTGCGCACAGCTCGGCACTAGCAGGGTAACTGCGATGTGTCCTTGTATATTATAACTTGTGCTCATGTAAAGCGCTCCTATCTCTTCGAGTCGAGCTCTAGCTACACTAAACCGGAAAAAATGCTATTTCATATAGTTATGGTGCAATAGGTTTTTAAGGGATGAAAGGTGCAGAAGTCACCCCTGCTGTGCAGTAGAGAGTGCTTCACGTGTAAAAGAAACATGAGCTATGGCTTTTCGGGATGTCTGCGTACTCAGGAGGTGGGTAAGTTTCCTCCGGGCCAGAGAAGAGCATTCAGATGGGAAACAATCCCAGGAGGGGGCTGCTGCTCGCACGAGTGAGTGGGGGCGTGGAACTGGAAGGCGGGCAGCCAGCGGTGCCTACAGAGAGGAGTGTTTTCCTTTAAGCAGAAAACGTTCTGCAAAGGCGATTTCTGCTGCAAGAGCAAAATATAAGCTGCGTAATAACTCCTCATCACATCCGGCTTTCACTATCTCTTAAAAACAGTAAAAGGAAATAAAATCCTGCAATTGACTGCAGAGCGGAACGGTTGTCTTACTTTGAAGTGTACGCAGCCAGGGGCGGGGTTTGTTTTATGAGTAGGGTGGCGATCACCTCTGCCGTTGGAAGAAGGGTTAGGCTTCAACCTTCCGAGACGTGTATAGAAACAAGAACTTACAAATGTAACTTTGCCTCTGCTTTCCCAAGAAGGCGTCTCGCTCTCGTTAAACTGGTAATGTGGGCGGAGCGTAGATGATGCTGGCAACCTGTGCAAGTTGCTGCTCTCTCTCGTCTGTGAAAGTGCGTCACTAAACAAAATGCAGCACTCTTGACAATCCACAGCAGGACGGATGCATGACGGAGATACGGGTCGCTGTTCAGGACATTAGTCATTCATTTCTCACTCACTTGATGGCATAGGTAAATAACTCGAAGGAACAAGATTACAATGGGGCCATACCTTGACCACAACGTGAACCTGTGAGACCCAGGGGACTGGAATGGCTGAAGAGCTGTCCCTCAAAGCCTGCTTTTGATCTCGGCAATACGGGAGGTTAAGTGCATTTTGACAGATTGCTTTTGAGCACCAGCAGAATCTCCTTTATCATGTCTCTGATCACTTTAAACGACAATTAATCCAGTGTGCACCATTCATCCTTCTCACACACTCAATAGGGTGGGCATGCCATGGCCGAAGACATTATAATTGGGTGTCATGTTCCAAGTAAAAGATTTATAATATCAAATGAAAGTTGCTACAGGCAGCTATTTAAACAAGCGCATCCCGAAATCGCGCCGGAGCTTATCTTTATGGGGCCATGTGTTTAAAACACATGGGCCCATAAAGATAAGATTCCATTTGCAACGGGAGTAAGTCAAGTGACGAGAAACAAAAGGGAGAGAAAGGGTGTTTGACTGTCAGTCGGGAGGAAACTCCTGGTCCCCTTAATCAGTATCAAACAACAAATGGAGAAGTATCCCCTAGAGGCTATATAGTGCCTCTCTTCAGAGAATGTCGTGGTGCACACAGTGCCACACAACCAGAGACAGAGTTTGTCCTTAAGAAGACCCCTCATTTACCAACCTGGTTGGCGACATGCTTCATCATCGGGGTCCCACCCGGACAGCCGAGTGCAAACCGGGTGTGTACCTGACTACAGTGGAGGTAGTTTTTGATTTATTTTATATGTGCAGGATTATCAGGGAATGTTTAAAAGTTGTCCAATACTGCTCACTTGTCTAATTTATTCTGGAGTGATTGGGCAACGGATAAAAAATAACGTGGGACAATTTTGCCTGATTAAGTAGGCTGTGGTGTCAGAAGTCGTGTAGTTAGTTAAAAGATTGGTCTACATGTTTCAACCATGATGTAAGTATAGGGTTTTCATCAGAACCAGTGGGGGTAGTCGGGGTGGCTTACACACGCTAAGATGTACCCTCCCCTCAACTACGTGAAGAAACTGAAACCACAAAATCGTAGTTTGTCAAAGAGTGGTGTTCTTCTCCAGGATTCCTAGGAAAAAATCTGTGGAAACAAAGAGGGAAGGGGTTGGGGCTACAAACACACGGTACATGAGCATTATACATACATTGTGCTTGAGGTGCTCCTCGTGTACAACATCCAACCATGTGAAGACAAAGTTGTGGATGTTTGTTGAATGACTGATCTATTTAGTCATTATAGAGTGCACAGACAATCAAACTGCTTGAGTGATAGACTATGTCTGTGATAGTATTTATTACAACCCACTTAATATTGTTTTGTTTTCGTTCAACCAACCACTCATCCGATTCAAACGTGAGTGGATAACGTCATACAGGTTATAAGTGGGTGTCGGGTTCCTCACACAAGTGAGTTGAGCGTAAAATGGCCCAATATCATACGTACGTATATACAACATTAAAAGCTTTAAAAACTAATGCAAAACACAGTTAAGTACACAGGCACCCGGTACCAGCATGTTACTGGCCAAAGACAAACATTCCATGCTGTGCGGGGAAAAAGAAAGATAAGGGAAGACGCGCTTACTGGAAGCGCTCACTTTGCCTGCTTCATGGGCGTCCCGGTTACTGCCCGCACTCAATGCCACAATCTGGGGGGGAAAAAGCGAGGTGGAAGGTAGGGGGTGAGATCTGTATCGTCAAGGCCGACAGAGTCTACAGTGAGCTATCTCCGGCAGTGACTTATTTATGGGATGGTCGCGGAAGGTAGATTCACCTAGCGTGTAACCAGTACGGAGCCCCGTGGATGGAGACTGCGGGCTTCGTTGGGTACTATGAGGAAAGCCGCGCTTCCGGGTGGAGGGGCGGGCGGGGCGAGGTCAAACGGGTCACGTGATCTGTGGTTCGTCATTGGGTGTCAAGGCAACCATAGCGGCGTTAGTTACGGCGTAGGTTGCTTGTTTCATGGCAGTCTACTGGCTGGATTAATAAAGATTTACAACAAATGGCACACGTCGGAGAATGAAGAATAATCAACGTTCACAGGCCATTATAGTATTGTGCTGAATGTTATGGGGATTAGGGTGTGCAGGGGGATACCGAAAGCTATGAAACGGGTGGGGTTATACCCTCAAAACCGGCTAGAGACATGGCTAGTTTGCTAGAAGGGTGGGGTATAGAAGTGAATACCAGCAGCATTGGCGTGAAACCCACTGAAGTGAGCTGTGGACCGGGAGTAATGTAATCAAATGCAGAGTTTGCGTTTCTAGTGTGCTGGTCCAACGGTAAGTGTAATAATGGACTATAAAGCACAAGGCCCAAATGCAAGAAGGTCTAGTGCAGTGCAGCATTCTTAAGGACAAACTCTGTCTCCGGTTGTGTGGCACTGTGTGCACCTCAACATTCGCTGAAGACATGCACTATATAGCCTCTAAGGGATACTCCTCCATTTGTTGTTTAGTAAGTCAAGTGAGCCAGTCCAAGTGGGACAGCTCGAACAGAGAAAAGTGTACGTCACTGGAAGCTCTTTTCCAATGGCTGACCACCGTTTAGCCTAAACGGTGACGCCAGCCAATGGAAAAGAGGGGCGGGGCTTAAAGCCCGCTAGTGAACCCTACTGATGACACTAAATCTCGCCAGCGAGATTGCGCATGTGCGCAGTCTTACGCTAGGCTTTGACCTAAAAAGGCCACATAATCCTAGAATCAACACATTGCTAAACATCTCTGTTGCTTCCTGGAATCCACACATGCCTTGAAATAAGCTCAAGCTGGCTTTCATCCGCACAGGAGTACAAAACTGGTTATGAATGCCCTCCTCTATGTCTTTTGCCTCGACTAAAATGTTGCAGTGTCAATGCACCCATTTTACTCAACCTCTGTGAGAAAGTGCCATCTTTCTTGCCTTGGTATGCCCCCACTTTTTTCTGAACTGCTGATGTGCTTAACTGAGTGTGCCCTAGGTCCCTACCAATTAGGTACCCAGGGCCTGTGTTCCTTCCCTAAAGAGAAAGGCTATGCTGAAACAAAATACCCAGTTGTCACCACTGGCCACCTGTCAGTCCCTAGTAAATGGTACCCTAGGTACCCAGGGCATGGTGACCAGAGGAGACCCCTGAGGGCTGCAGCACTTATTGTGCCACCCTCAGGGGCCCTGTACCCTGGCACCCACACACTGCCTTTGCAGGCTGAGTGCCTAAATACAGAACTAAAACAAGGATCGACATGGCACACATCCCTGTGTGCCATGCCCACAGAACCCACTGCCCTGGCGTACTTCAGTCAGCCCTCTAGCTAGGTGCCCTATGCCACAGGTGAGGGCACAGGGGCATGAGCCCTGTGCCCCTACAGTACCCAGGGAGATTCCTGGGCACTGTAAGTGCAGTGATGCCATTTAAGAGTATATGGTGCTGGGAGGTCGTCATTACGAACTCCACAGGACCATAATGGCTACACTGAAGACTGACGAGTTTGGTACCAAACTTCTCAGCACATTAAACCCGCACTGGTGCCAGTGTGGTATTTAATGTAATATGCACGAGAGGGCATCTTAGAGATGCCCTCCAGAACCCAAACCTACAATCCACGTCTGGGCTGAGTGGCTGCAAAGGCTGCCACACAGCAGACTTGTTGCTGGACCCCTGGGTGGAGAGCCCTCTGCTCTCCTGGGCCTGCAACAATGCACATCCTGGGTGAGGTGCTAGGCCTCCTCCCCAGGATGGACAGGGGGAAGCTTCAAAGGCATACCGCCTCAGAGAGCTTCTCCAGACAATTTTCTGTCCCCAGCAACTGGCCCCCCCACCCGTTCTACCCCCACTCTGGTGGGAAGACTGGCGGGAAAAACTACACCAGGAAGGAGGGTGTGCTAACCTTTGCCAACCCCACCCCTCAGGTGGAGGAGGCGAGGTGAAGCACGACCCCGGGCTCCGGCCATCTTGTAGATGGGGAGCCCTCCACAATCCCAGCTAGGCTCCTGCCCCCCTCGCACAGGAGAGGAGCAGGCTAGGGGGTGTCCTCACCCCAGGACAGGGACCCATGGGTCCCTGCCCTTGCCCTACCTGTAATGCCCCTAAATTTAGTATTTAGGGGCTCCCTGAATCTTCCTTTCTCAGATCCCGATATCAAAAGAAGAAAGAAGATCAAGAAGAAGACGACCCGCCGCGCAGCTGCTAACAACAGGACAACAACAACTTACTTGGCCCCAGCCCTACTGGCCTGTTGATCCTGTAACCTGCTCCTGCCTAATCCCTGCGACCTCCACGGACAGCAACCTTGGGACACCCAGAGGACCTGCCTGCCTTGACCCTCTCGAAGATTGGGACTTGGATCAGCAGAGGCTCGCTGCAACAACCCAGCTGGTGCCCACCAGGAAGCTCCGGACCAGCCCACTCTGCATTAGTTGAGCCCGGGCCGGGCCAACCCGAACCAAGACCACGAGGAGGTCCCCACTGTGACTGGGACCCGAAGTCCGGTGCCCAAAGACCCTCCTCGACGAACCAGACGACGCCTGCAGACTCAGAACCAGGGGCCACCCCAACCGCGACCAGCCGAGGGTAAGCTTTTCTGACCCCCAAAGACACCCCTGCACCCGGCGCCCCACGGCCCCCTGTGCCTCCCTTTGGGGTACCGACCTGTGCTCCAAGATCCAGACTTACCTCTCGAAGTGCTGGTCGACCCTGGAGAGTCACCGTCCCCATGCCTGCAGCCTTTGTTCCTTTGTCAAGATCCTCATTGGATAACATTGAGCGCCCGACGGCTCAAAAGCACCCTGTACCCAGCCACTCGAGTGCCGCTGGATGTGAACTCTCTGTACTATCTTACTTCCCCCCCCCCTTGCCGTGAGCAAGTGACCAGGAGCCCAGCTCCCAGAACCACGTGGCCTGCTAGCCAGCCGTCACCAACCAAAGGCCCCCCTTCCCTTGTTGGATAACATTGGGCCTACCTACCTCTGCACCCGGCCGCCCCTGTGCCGCTGGGACTGAACTAACTGTACTCATCTGACCCTGGGGGGCCCCTGAGTACACGCCCAGAACCCTAACTTCACCAACCAAGTACTCAACTGGAAACCGGTAATTCACTTACCTGCCATTGGATAACATTGACCCATTTTGACTCGAAAATTCTCGAACTGTGAAGTTTTGAAACCTGAAAATATTCCTATAAAATCAGCCAAAGTCTGAACTCGAAAATACTCACCTGTGATCAGGAGAGAAGTCCGTACTGTACCTTTCAGCTCAGCACTGAATCCCTAGCGGGTTTACTAGTAACATGTATTTTCTCCATAGGGACCCATTGTCTGCTTTTCTTTTTTTTTTTTCTCTTCAAATTGCAAAGTATGTGCAGCTACAAAGCAGCTACAAATTTACATCAAAGGTCTGACGAGCCCCCCCACCACCCTGTAGCAAAAAAATACATAATGTAATTTGAAGAAAGGGCGCAAATGTGCACTAAGGAAAGAATCAAGGAAGAGAAAAGTAGATGGAGAACCAAAGAACGAGGATAAACTCATGTATATATAACCACTACATTGGGAAAAAAGAAAAAAGAGAGAAAACTGCTTGAACAGACAGGCACCGAGTAATACAAAGACGGAAGTACACAAGCTAATCAGACAGAGTCAGCCAATTAGTAAGATTTTCCCACACCTCAAGGGCCTTTCTTCCGGCCCCTGCGTCCCTTTTTGGTGTATACAGCTATTTCCAAGTGGTAAGTTGCCATGAATCTAGCAAGCCATTGAGAAAATGAAGGGGGCTCTGGATCTAGCCAAGCTGTAGCCACACAGATCCTCCAAACAGCCATTGCTATGAAAGTTAAGCCCTCCTTTTTCAGGTGTGGTGTTTGTTTGCGTTCCAAGCATAATGGTGGTGGGGTTCAAGGTTATCGACTGAGAGGTGACTTCTCTTAAAAACCCCTGTATTCTGTTCAGAGTAAGTGAGAGCTTTGTACAGGAAGCAAATATGTGTATGGAGTTGGCTAGGAGAATCAAGTTTGATATGCCATTTGCCTGCAATAGTTTGTAGGTCGTCCGGCGTCTGTCTATTTATGATGCTGTATAGGAGGCCAATTCGAGGGGACAGAGGTTTGCGTAGAACATTAAGAAGTTCCACCTCCATGAATTCAAAGGCACCCCCAGCCTTCCTATAGAGAAAATTGTAGATAGACAGATATTTAAAAGCGTCCTCTTTCTTGAGGCTAAACTTAAATAAAAGGTCAGGGAAGGGTATAACTCCCTTGTTGGTAATTAGGTCACCTAATTTTCTGATACCAGCCCTATACCAATCAGAGAAGTAAGCCTTTACAAAGATATCGGGGAGGTTACTATTATTTAGAATGGGAGAATAATGATTATACCTGCCTATACCGAAACATCTACGGCTGCTTCGGAAAACCTTAAAATAGTTAAGCAGAGTCTTGAATCTAACCCGTTTAAAGTATCCAAAGGTAGTTTCTCGTAGCAGACACCCCCAATGGTGCTCCCCAACCAATAATTGGAAGGGAGAGGGCAGCTCTGTAGTTTGGATATCAGGATGTTCTTTTATTAGCTCAGAACTGTACTGCATGACCGCGGCCCAATAATACAAAGTGATGTTGGGAAAGGCCCAGCCTCCTTGATCTTTTGGCAGGCATAGTTGTCTGAGTGCCCTCCTGGGTTGTGAGTATGCCCAAATAAATTTTGTATATATTTGTTGAAATTTCATAAGGTTGGCTTTACTAAATTCTAAAGGTATTGTACGGAAATAGTATAAATGTTTGGGGAAATAGGTCATTTTTACGACATTACATCTGCCAACTAAAGTGAGGTGTAGGTTATTTATTTGCTTCAGTGCTTTCCTGGTTTGTGTAGCGAACGGAAGTAGATTGTTGGAAACAACTTCATCCAGATTTGAAGAAATAAAAACTCCTAAATATTTGGCTTTAGGCACCACCCTATGGTCAGCCCAAGAGATTTGGCTATTTGTTATTATCTGGGTCTTGTTTTTATTAAGAGCGTAGCCAGAAAGCTTTGAAAATGTACTTGCCTCAATTCCCAGGCCCGGCTCTTAAGGGATCTGGTGAGGTAATAGCCAGGTCGTCTGCATATGCTAAGATTTTGGTACTACAGCCTTGGTAGCTAATCAGTGGGATGTTATGGTTGCTTTCGATCTGTTTAATAAAAGGGTCCAAATACAGGGCAAACAACAGAGGGGAGCAGGGGCAGATCTGTCTGGTGCCTCGGGAGATCTCCAGTTGCCCGGTTAATTGACCATTTATCGATACACAGGCCGAAGGTTTTAAGTAGAGCGCTTATACAGCATGTATAAGCTTTGGCCCAAAGCCCATCCTCTTCATGACTGCCCACAGGTATCTCCAGGAGACCCGGTTGAAGGTCTTTTCGGCGTCCAGTAGTGTTAATGACATCGGGTCTCCTGCTGCCTGTGCGGCGTCAAATAGGGTAATGGCTCGCCTAACATGCTCTGTTGTGCCCTTTTTCGGGATAAACCCATGCTGCCACTCTGATACGAAGGATACCACCACTGAGGAGATTCGGCATGCCAATACTTTAGAAAAGATCTTGGAGTCGCAGTTGATAAGTGTTATTGGCCTATATAAACTCATTTCAAGCGGGGATTTATCTTTTTTGGGGAAGATAGCTATCCTGGCATTAGACCAGGAGGCTGGGGGCGAAACACCGCTGAAGATGGATGGTACTAATTCCGTAAAAGAAATGTGGGATTTAAGGTGCAAAGACCTCTTAAAGTTCCACAGGGATACCATCCAACCCAGCGGCTTTCCCGTCGGGAAGGGACTTAAGAGATTCCTGTATCTCTTCCCAGGTAGGAGTTAGGTCTAATACATTGCTGGTGTCGGCGGAGAGTGTTTGGAGATTGATCTCGTTCAAATATCTGAAGATGTCATTCTCAATTATATCAATCGTGTCTTTATTCTCCTCAGTGTATAATTTAGCATAAAAATCCTGGAAGCCCTTACGTGTCAGATCAAAATCTTTAGACTCTTCTCCTGATTGGAGTTTAATTGTGTGTATCTCGTTGCTCGAGACATGCTGTCGGGTCCTAACTGCAAAGTGGTGCCCTATGCAATCACTACATTCATAATTTTCTTGCCGTATACCAGCCCATTTTGCAGCGGATTTTTCCGAGAAAATCGCTACTATTCTAGCTCTGGCTATGAAAACCTCATCTTGGATAACCTCGGTGTTTAGCCCTGCTTGGGTTAGTTTAGTTTCATCAATCTTGAGCTTCTCCTGAAGATCGCTAATCAGAAGCCTCTCCTTTTTATTTTTGCCCGCTGAAAAGCCAAGAGGTCTCGCCCCTGATGCCTGCTTTGTGTGTCCCAGACAACAGCCAAAGAAGCTGACCCCATGTTTATTTCTGGAAAATCCTGTATCCAGCCCCGCATACGTGTCTGATATGTTAGATCCTGTAGTAGGGCTTTCTCAAAACTCCAGGTGGAGGGCGTTCTAGGTTTTCCCAGCCCCTTGATGTTAAGAATAAGGGGGTTGTGATCGGACAGATGCCCTCCAGAACCCGAACCTACAATCCACGCCTGGACTGAGTGGCTGCAGAGGCTGCCACACAGCAGACATGTTGCTGGACCCCTGAGTGGAGAGCCCCCTGCTCTCCCGGGCCTGCAACAATCGCACAGAATGGGGAATAACCAGACAAGGCCTTTTTTCAGGTATAAATATGCACAGTAGTTCCAATTCCATGTGGGTTACCACTCACATTTATCACCTTCTTAGAACAGGTGGTAAGTTGGCTCTGTGAAGCCAGTGGAGGGTGACAGTGGAGGCTATGCGCTGACAAGGGGAGGCGTTCTGTGCTCTCCAGTTCCATAGCAAGGGATATGGGGGATTGGTGTCACTACAACGCATGCTTTTACATCGCATGCCTTTACAACGCGGTTTTTACCACGCAGTCCATTACAATTTGAGTGCTAGATTCAAGGCCATTTGTAACCAAGCCTAGGTTCCAAATCATGTTTATGCTTTTTTTTTTATATAAAGGTATTTGGAAATAACAAACTTTAAACGCTTTACTTTTTTAATTTTTTTACTGACAATACAGTTCCTTAAAGGATTTGTATCCCTGTGTGCCATTAACTCAGTTTGCCTAAGGTTGATGTTTTATTGCAACCCCCTTCTGGTTTATGGCCACTCTCCTGCTGATTAAGGCCCATTCACTTTAGAAGTTGATATTCCTCTTGCAACACCTTTAAACATAAATGTGTTCCTAAAGATAACCAGTGCAGGATACCTTCTGTGCTTCTGCACTTTAATAGCACTGCACATGTAAATAAATTCTCGGCCCCTGTCCTCTTTCAGTTTTGTAAGCAGCAGCCTATTGCTGCTGTTAGCTCAAGGGCCATATGGGCCTACAATCAGTACCCCTGGTCTAATAGATACCCTCACTTACCTGTCTATTTGCACAGTCAGCCATACACAGTCATTGTCCACCCTTCATAAAAGCCCTAGATATAGTCACTATTCCTGCAAGGGTCATGCCCATTTTAGCCACGGTTCTGGGACCTATCATCCAGAGACTAATTAACCTCTCACTGAGCACAGGTCAGGTTCCAAAAGGATGGAAAAAGGCCCTGGTAAAACCACTCAGAAAAAATACTGCTACTCCATGGGAGGAGCTAACCAACCTTAGACCTATATCCCTGCTCCCGTTTTTAGGCAAAATTATTGAAAAACACGTCAATAGTAATTTGTCTAAATACATTGAATCTGCTGGAGTGCTGGACCAATCACAAACTGGTTTCAGGCCCAGACATAGTACGGAGACTGCCCTGATGTCAGTCGCAGACGATCTACACATGTACCAGGATAGGGGTCACTCTGTTATCCTGATACTGTTGGATCTGTCTGCGGCGTTTGACACCGTCTCCTACTCCACCTTGACTACCAGGCTAGTTAACATCGGCCTGAAGCAGGAAGCCATGGCATGGTTGAGGACCTCTCTGACTGACCGCACCCAGCAAGTAGTTAGGGCACATACAGGTCAGAGGAAGTTGGAATCTCCAAGGGGGTGCCACAGGGCTCTTGTTTGAGCCCCACTCTCTTTAAAATATATGTGGCGCCCCTAGCTAACATCATGAGAAGATATGGATTCATCTCAATATCTTATGCGGATGATACCCAACTTTCCTTTTAAGATCTTCACACCTGAGGTCAGAAACTCCTTCTCCCAGGGCATGAAAGCAGTGGCACGATGGATGTCCTCCAACTACTTGCAGTGCAATGTGGCGAAGACCGAAGTCATGCTGTTAGGTGAGGCAAAACTGCTCTGGACCCCAGAGTGGTGGCCACAAGATCTCGGCCCAGTGCCCAAACCTAAACAAACTGTCAAGAACCTGGGAGTCCGACTAGATCCGGAGCTCACTCTCAAACAACATGGCAACCAGGTGGTGGGAGCATGCTTTCATGTAATTGGTATGCTGCGGAAAATCTTCCCATTACTACCCGACACAACTAGGAAGACATTGGTTCAGGCGCTTGTCCTGAGTCGTCTGGACTATTGCAATGGCTTGCTCTTGTCTGCCAATGAGGGAGTTATAAATAGACTTCAGGCGGCCCAGAACACGGCTGCGCGCCTGGTCCTGAACGCCCCTCCCCGCACGCCATCTAAACCTCTACTGACAAAACTATACTGGCTATCTGTCAGACAGAGGGCCAAGTTTAAGGTATGCTGTACCATACATAAAAGCTTGAACGGAATGGGTCCTGCATATCTGACCACCAAGTTCATACCTTATACTCCTACTCGGACACTTAGATCAAGTGAGCAAGGCCTTCTGTGTGTACCCAGATCTAAGAAAGCTAGACATGGAACGAAAACTCTATCAATAGCCGGACCATCTCTCTGGAACAGTCTCCCAATGTCCCTCAGGTTGTGTGTAAATCACCTCCCTTTCAGGAAAATGTTGAAGACCTTCCTGTTTAAACAGTAGACTAGAACTTCTGCAAAAACCCTTCCTCTTAATTCTCTGTAGAAGCCAAAGGCGCGGAGATACTCCTCCGGAAGTGAAGCCAGCGCGGTACAAACTTGCAAATAAATAAATAAATAGTAAAGACCAAGAAATCTTGATATATTAAATTGACCTCAACTTTACCTGAGCAGCGGCAGGCAACTAATCCCTCTAGGGTACAAGCAAATAAGTTTGTACCCCTGACTCAAAATACACTGCCACCAATGTCAGTGGTCTCTTTCCCTGGGTAGTGAGGGCACTAGCTACTCTCTCAGAAAGGTATATGCTTTTGGTGTGACCCTGAATTGACATCAAGGTACAGTTCTGATGTCTCAAGTCAGTTTTAACAGAAGAACTTCAATGGGTTTGCAGGATTGTTGAGATCGCTGACAGAAAACACACAGGACATATAGAATTTTTGTAAGAGTCAGACAGCACAATTTCCTGAAGACTTGGAAATTACTTTTAGAAGAATGTAGGGGTTCAAGGTCATCTGGCAAAGAGTTTGACAGACTCTTTGGGTGGGGATGAAGGACTGTCACTTTCAGACTTTTTCAGCATTGCTATATGAACATCTTATGCACCCTTCGTGAGGCACCACAGACTGGACATGGGACATCAGGAGAGTCAGCGTTTGGGGAATAAATCATAGTTTGTCAATTATATCTTAAGGTTGGCATAGGAATGCTGAGTTTTTGTAGTGTTAGTATGTCTCACTGTATTCATTCATTCAAAGATGTACAACGACAAAGGACGATAAGGATGTGAGACCTAGATGACTTAACAGCATTAGATCAGACCTCCTGTGTATGACTTGGATAAGCAGTGCTGCTCTGAAGGTACTTTGTGGGGGAGTTGTTAACGGTTATGTTAGAACACTGCTTAGGCAGCCTGATGACTCTCTACCTCCACCAGCTACTACAACAGCATTGATTCCGATATTAGAGCTACATGATCTTATTTATGTCATGAGGGCACAAACACCTGACTACTCCAGACTTTTTCAATTCAACAGCTAATGACATGTCATCAAGACTGTTTAGGCACTAAAGACATCAGCACCTGGACTGCGGATATCACACACCTTATCGGATCACGCTTCTGTAAAAATACAGATTGATCTCCTTTGCTATGTGAAGCATACAAGATAGTGGCACTATTCATCCACTGCTAGAAGAGGTGTACAAGGAGGAACGTAGGGGGTGCATAGTAGACTAATTTATACAATGGGTCTGTGTCTGCCCCCTAGGTATTTTGAGAGATATTCAGGGGGAGTATGAATGGCTAAACAAATTAACAATGCAGTGATATGCATACTGACCTCCCAAGCTTGGAGGTAAGACTGCAGAATTTGAAGACACATCCTTGGGAGATATACCAAGGATAATATGATCTACAGGAGGGCTGGCATTTAGCACTAATGATATTCAACAAGAATTTAAATTCAGATCTCTACTCTTTTCACACCTCAATAGCAAATGTGGAAAAATCAAAACTATTTTGATAAGATTGCACTGGCTTAAGAAATGATATCCAGGACCAGCTTCTGCCCCCAGTCTAAATGCAGGACTTCCACCCCGGAGTCAGAGCTGTGTGGAGAGGCTGATCTTGAGGTAGTGCTGACTTCTCTGTTGAATTCTAAAAAGAAATGTTTGTGGCGATCTCATACCATGCCTAAGAATGTATGAGGACGGTAGACAAAAAGTTGATCCCCCGCCCTCGCTGTGCGAACCTTATTTAGTTTCTCCATGAAAACTGGACAAAATCCTGTGTAAATGTGAATCATGCCCTACTGGCAGCAGTTCTAGCCTATAGACTTTTCACATTCTTGCTACTGCTTTCCTGTTCCAAGATGGGAAAACTAGACACAAAGAGAAGCTGCTATTCTGCCAAAAAAAAGAGCCTTCAAGTTGGCTGTGGCTTCCCAACGACCAGCAGAGGACAGTAAAGGCCGGAGCATTCCACCAGGTTGTACATCATTTAGACTTCCATGGTACTCTGTACACTAATGAAGAGCAAACATGTTAACTGGAACTAAACCACTGTATAGAAGACGAGGTGGAAAAAGGTCAATTAATCTGCCCAACACCTGGGACCTGTACCTATTATGTCAAGTCCCAGAAGGTCTGGGACATCTTGCAACACACAGACATACGCTAGAGGTGGGAATGGTGGTTCTGGAACCATAAACATAATCCTTCTAGCCCTTATGGTTCCAAAAATCCCACGTTTTATTATCGCGTTCAACCCTATCCTCAAGTCAAATTCCCATTGGGAACTGATGAAACCTAGGAGTCCAGTGGGTGTCTCCACCATTGAAAAACCATGGCCAAAATCCCTGCGATATAGGCTGTTAAATTGTGAGGTTTGCAGGGGATTGAGCAGAGGACATTTAAAAAACTTTAGATCTCAAAAAGACTTTGAGAATCTAGTTAGCATCCCCAATTAGATCCTGGACTGTAGGAGACTGTGTTTCTGCGTGCAACCAGTTACCATGAGTCGTCGTCTGTATCTGGCTAATGAACTTTGAAAGTATTGCCCAGTTGCCAATAGTATTGTTCACTAGAGCCTGGGGTGGAACCCTGTTCCAGTATACAATGCTAGGTGGGTTTTGTGCTGGACATTGGGATTAAATGTTTGTGGAAACTCAAATCTACAGTGAACCTGGAGCCAGAGACCATGAAAGATAGAGGAGCAAGCTTATCATATCTAAGTGGCTCAATTGTTTTTCGGTCTAGCACTTTTGTACGTCTAATGTCCAGATGTAAGCCTAGCTGATAAGTCGTAAAGTTCCCAAATCGGCCTACATTCAGAATAACAGTGTCAGCATTATAGAAGATCTAGCGTGTAGAGGTTCTAAACTCATTTGGAATCATATCTCTGCCTCCAACGGTGCTGCTGGAAGAGTCCATTTTTGTGTGCCGTAGATCTAACTGTTCCATTGATCTGTTTTTCATAGATCGTATAGAACAGACCAGACATATATGTTAATACAGTGCCAGACAGTATATGAGTTTCTAGCCCGCTCTACCTAATAGAGTAAGCCTTCGCTGAATGCTGTTGTTTGTTGAGTGTGTCCAATTGTTTACTCTCTCTCTTTCAACTGTTAATGTACAAGTAGTAAGGCCTGGAGACATCGGGGGTAAAAAAAAAAAAAAACAGGACCCAAAAAGGATGCTTCCCAGTAATCGCTGACTGCCTCTATGTTTCAGGTATTGCCAAATATTACTCCTATTACTTTGATTCTCCTTTCATCACCTCATCCCTCACAGATATTGAAGTCCTAAGGGTGACTTTTAAGAGCTTTCTCTCTCAGTTCTTGTCACCTAACTTCTTTATTCACACCAATGGACTCAAGACCCTACATATTTACTGAAGATACTCTAATATTATTTCGGTCATTCTGTGGTAGAGTCTTTTAATTGTTGTCTGCTATCACTTGTGGCCGAGAGCGGCTTCCACCCCTCATACCTGGCAGAGGAGCGACTGGTGATTAGTGTCAGTGAATGAATAGTTCAGAGTTGTAGGCCTTGGCCATCCCCATAAAAGTCTGATGAGTACATTGTAACTTTGGTATTTGATTCTCTTTAGTGTGCACATTTGCTCATGTTTCATGTGCATGTGCTGAGATGAAAGCTTGCAGGGGTACTGGTTTCCATTTGGGGCACATTATGTGTGTCTGTTCAAGATGGCGATTTCCTTGCAGGTAGCCAAGTGGGCAGGACAACTTCAGATCCTTTGTTCCTTGACCACGAATACAGCTGTGTGCGACCACCATCCCTTCCTTAAAAAAAACAGTTTCCCCTCTACTCAACTGAAATCCACTCTTACTATTTCTATTTTGCTCTGTTGTGATGGCCATCTTCTAGCAGCCAATGACACGGCAGGGGAAAAAAAGCTGTGCCTGCCCTGCACATGTTTCTGGCATTGTCTTTTTTCTTGGTCTAAAGTGATCTTAACAATCAACAAGTATATTGGAGCACTGAACATTTTCTCGTGTATCTTTGTCAGTATAGCCAAAGTCTGCTGACCGGGTCACTGAAAGGGTATCCCCTAAATTAGTCAGGGTAGGTACTTCACACCCACTGCAAGTATGAGGTGACTGGTGGTGGAGGTACAGTGATATTAGTCTGGGGCATAGGCTATGTTATCTGTAGGACTACAGCTAGACTACCTACTGGCACTCTCTTAAAATATTCCCTTGTGTCAGTTGATTATATTCATGTGTGGGAGGTGCGTCATATGTGTGGGTGTTTCACAGTAACACTAGGAAATGGTGATATTAATTGGGGTACAGGGTGAGCATGACTTTATGCTCTTTCCCTGTGTTTGAGGCTCCCTGCAACTAGTTAGAACTGGCAGGTGGGGGAAGTTGCCATCCCCTTCCCTTTTCTCAGAGCAGTGTTCCTCCTGCTTTGAGGAAATTCACATTGCCCCCCTCTTCTTGTGTTGCTTGCTGTCCTCTATTAATGGTATTGGTCTGCTGGTCTGGCTGACCTTAGAGCATCAGCTCTGGAAGCTCATGAAAGAGGCCAAAGATGTACACCCACTTCTCCATGGTTAATTGAAGTCCTGAAATGTTGAAAAGGATACACTTTGGTTGGCTCATGCTTTTTAGCTGTGCTCTAAAAGTGGTATAAATATTGGACTTCTGGACCCAGTATTTTTTAGAGCCTTTGGACATCCGCCTGACTTTGCACACCACATGAAACACCTTTCTCCTATTCAAGTGGGAGACCAAGCCTGGACTATTTGAAGACGACTTCCTGCTGTAATCGTTGGAAAGAGCAGGTGCTGAACTATCCCATAAAAGAGGAGCTGGAAATCCTCTTTAATGTTTTCCTTGATACTAGGATCAGAGTCCAAAGGTGTGGAGAATCTGCATGGAGGACACTTAAAAGACCAAAATCACTAGATACCACAGTACAACCTGCTTACAGAAGCTAAATAAAAAAGCGAATCTCAGACAAGCATTACCTGGGTATAGTTAAAGCTCATCCTTATTGCAGACCTAACCCATGATTACCACTGACTTGGACATTGATTGAGACCCTGATAGAACCTTACACTGCACCACTGGCTACCTTCCATGTGACCATCGTTGATTGAGTGGTGAGCTTTTGGTAAACAGTGTTTTCCAACTTTATATGATTAGACACTCAGCTGCTGGGGTTTCAGACCACAGAATTGGGCAGCTTTTCAACCAGCGCCAAATCATTAAACTAGCAGCCAGATCTGTCGCAAAGTTGGTACATTCTGTCATTTCTGTCTGGTACCCGAGTACCATGACTGCAATGTAGAAACATTCTTAGAGATATCATAGTAGAAAGAGACATCGTAGTAGAAAGCCCGAATAGTCTTGTTGTTCAGCAAGTCCAGTAGCGTGCAGCCTCACAGAATAACATTGACTACAGTGCCCATACTTTTTAAGTAATCCAGCATCTGTGACATACACTCTATAAACATGTTATAGGTTGTATTTTGGCTTAGGACCCCTGTGTCACCACGGGCTGTAGTGCAGTATCGCCAAGTAGAACATGTCCGCCACTGATCCACTATTTACCTGCCGTCCCTGTGACAAGAACAATTATAAGCAGCCATTAAGAAATACTGGCAGGGTATTGTTAGGGATTACGCTTGGGCAAAAGCAGTGACTCTACCTGGTCTACATGAGAGCATACCTTTCTAACCTCTATAACCTCCTGTTAAAAGCCTTAACTGCTTCACTGCACTTGCACTGGAATATCACATGCCCAAAGGAAGTAGCTCAGTTATCCAGTTGGAGCTCACCAGTACCTTGGCCGTGCAGCACTTATGATACCTGACAATATGCACCATAAATGATGCCTAGATAACCACTGATGGCCCTTGGAAAGGCCTCATATTCCTTACTCACCTCCCTTTTTTGTTGGCATCTTAGCCTCAATACTCAAATGTGGGTTGTATCATTTCAAGTTCCTTATGAGGGGGAGGATAGGGGAAGAAGAAAAAGAAACATTGATGTGGGAAATAACGTTTTTGGGGACGCTTCTCTACATCTCTACTGTACGATCATGTGACCACAGATTTACAAAAAAGAGTAAATGTTTTTTTACTGTCTTCTGCTCCTGGCTACAGGTACAAGTCGTTGTGTCCAGAAACGTGGCCACACTGGGATGGACGGGCACTCGATGGAGTGGCAGTGTTAGTGAAGCACTTAGGCTACAAACCTGAGGAGTTCAAAATGGGCAGGTAAGGTACCGGCAGTAAATGTAAACTGATTGCCTTGCAAGGATGTAAACCAACAGCTGCCCTCAGTCAAATATAGCCCAGTGTGATTACTTGAGTAACAATTCATGTTTCTGAAAACACAAAATTATTGCTTTGACAAATGACTACTTTGAAAAAGTAAACCTTTCTATAATGTATTTATCAGTTGAGGCAAATAAAGATGGAGTTTGTTCATTTATGTCACAAAAACCTCTAAATTAAACATTTTTGATATACATTTTACAGATATGTATTTTTGTAGTATTTCATTAACAGTTCTGAAACTGGAGTCATAGCTTAAAATGCAATGTTGTCTTCTCTGCTGCTTCTTGCTTTACTCTTCACATTCCAAGTAGCTGTAAGAAAATATTGTCCTCAAAAGTTAATTGTGCACGATTCAGTATTGTTTACAATACCCGTGGTGAAAAATATAGGTGCATTCTTACATTGACAGGATTTTTCACTTTGTTGTGTTTCAAACAAATAGTATGAATACTCTGTTGTGTATTTTTGATTCAGTGAAAAGTCCCCCAGCAAATCTGTCATAAGCTGTGCCAAGTAGTAACGATGGTACCCGGCTCATTTGAGTAGTTCTTTCATATTTTTAACTGAGCTATTTAAACTTAAGATTGAGATAGAGCTATATTGAAGATGATTTTCAAATTGCTGGTCTTGGTCTACAGTCTGCAGACCAAGAAATCCCAGTGCCAATTTAGTACGATTCCATAAGTTCTAAGGTAGGTCAGGAAGTCCATCCTCTGCTCTCTATGCAATCGAAACCAAGCTATACCTCACTAATGAGTCCTAAACCTGCCAAAGCTGGTCTGAGGTTGCTTGTTTTCACATCTGGAGGGAACTTTGTCTGGCAGTTCAGAGCTGGCCCAAACTTCCCTGTATAGAATGGCATATTGGGCAACCAAACTATGATGGACTGCAATGCCCGAAGTGTTACAAGTATGCCCAGATGTACGTTGTGTGATCACAACACCATAGAATTCAAACTATTCCTTATTGATGAGGCCTAAGTGGGCTGAACCTGGTCTTGAGTTGCAAGTGCCTCAATTCTTAAAGCGATCTGGCCTGCTAGACTTTTCTTATTGGAACCACACCGTGGCTTATTTACATATGAGAGGTATCTGTCTAGAGTGACATAAAGAAAAAAAAAGAAAAAAAGGACTGCAATGCAGCCTTGAGTAATCACTAGTGGCTCACAATAATTCAGGCATTCCACCCATGACCACTTTGCTATTGTCAGCATGAGACATATTCCCATATATGGGTCCCCTGACTCACTGTGCCGTAAGAATCAAGCTATACTTCTCTGATTAGTCCTAAGTACCTCAAAACCAGTTCTGCGTTGCATTCATCAGGTCATTGTCTACAAAGTGTAAAAACAATAGACTGAAATGTGACCCAAGTAGTTACCTAGGCCACGTCTAATGAAAACATTTCCCCCCTCAACTATTTGTTTTTAGAAATTTCCTTTGAGGTACAGCAGGTCATCTTTTTTCAAAGGGGGCCAAGTTGCTATAAAATTAACCATATTTGTTGGAGTAGTCAATTTGAAATTTCATTTAGTGCATTGTAGCAGGTTAAGCTGCAATTAAAAATACTAATGAAAATGTTAGCATTAAAAGTATGGTATTTCAAAGTAGAAACTTTAGGTAAATACTATATGTTCTGCAAAATCATACTACCCACCTCTTTTGTATACAACATGTCTCACCCTTATTCATGTAGACACCATACCATTGGCTCCATATTACAACTAGAATTCTATTGAAGATGTTAGGGTTGTGCTCAAAGTTCTTCACATCAAGCATCTTCACATATCTTTAATGCTATATCCGCCTGTTAGGTGCTTATAAGCTTGGTTTTGACGCTCCTTTGTTGTTTTCATTGATTACCTTGTGGGGGACAGGAGCGCCTTTTGTTCCCTTCCTCTCTTTTTGTTAAAATTAAAATAAAATAATATTATTGTATGCACAGCTCTTCAGGTTTGGTCTTCGTCTACACCTGCAGCATCTTCTACATCGTCTAGGACATAGTCTACGCTGTTGCCTCCGTCGACAGCAGCGCCTTCTTTGTTACATAGATGTGGATCTTCCTTGGAGGTCCTTTCTCCAATTCACATCTCCCCTACTAAAGTTCCTCTTGTGTTACCTGAGTAGTTGTTGGATTCTGGAGAGGATGATGAAGAATCGGATGAGTGTGATAGGTTTCGTACTGCCAGGAGCCCTTCGGAGCTCTTCATTAAGTATCAAGATGTGGATCAAGATGATGATTTTTGCCCAGAGACGGTTCCTTCGGCTCCAGATCCAATCCTTATGGCCCAAATGCCTTTGGCTCTTCTAAATTATCTGCAATACATGTTTGACAATTATTATCGCAGTTTCCCACCATCTGACCGGCTTCTTCTATACCGCACTCACCCGTTCCTCAGTCTTCACCAGCTTTGAGGTTGCCCAGACCACGTTCTCCAGTACCTTCACATCACTCTCAGGATGCTCACACCACTGACGACGATAGGGAGAAAGGAGACTTGAATGACAAATCACTCCTTACGGAATGGGATGAATACCAAACTCTGTCTCCTTCTACTCCTGTCCACTCTCCTCCTGTTGACTTTGGAGGTTTTCATCCTCTCATGTAAAGGGCAACACAACAATTTCACCTTCCTATGGAAACTAAGAAGGATGATTGTTTCCTTTATGATTTTAAAGATCAACCGAAGAAACAAATACGGTCTAGCCCTATTATTGATTTCATTTGGCAGGACTAAATGTTATGAACCCACCTGCTTCTATTCCTGTAGTCCTGCCCCGCCTTGAGAAGAAATACAACGCACCAGACAATTCGCCAGCATGTCTGATAGGTCAGCCAAAGGCAGATTCCGTTATTGCCCAAGCAGCTTGCCGACGAGCGCTGAATCCTTCCTCTCCGGTGTCAGCTCCTCCCGATAGGGATAGGAGACGTCTAGACGCTATTGGGAAGAAGGTTTCAACTATGGCAGCAACGACCGTCAGTACAGCTAACTCACTGGCTATCTTAAAACGATACGATAGACAGATGTGGTCGGACATTTCTCCATACATCGACATGTTACCTGAGCCCTCTTAGTCAGAGGCGCTCAAAATCCTTCAGGAGGAGGAACGAATCTCGGCTGAGATTATTGATTTGGTCAGCATGTTGACGAGGCCCTCCAGGCCATTAAAAAGGATACAGAGACAGCAAGATCTCTCGGAACTCTTCAGTATCTCTTCCCAGCGCCAACAATCCTTCAGGCAGCAACCATCTACCTCTTATTCGCAAAACAAAAGAAAGTCTTCCTACCGCAGATGTGATACATCCAAGAAGCAGCGACAACTGCCACCTGCTCTACTGCTTACCCCTTTAAAAGTTGGAGGAAGAATCTCCCATTTTTACTCTAACTGGTCGGCTATAACAACAAACAAATGGGTCTTGGACATTGTTGCCAGAGGCCATGTTCTAGAGTTTGTAAAACTTCTTCCGAATTCTCCTCCCAAAGGAACACCTACAGCTCACCTCTCAGAGCTTTTTTCCCAAATAAATTTGATGTTACGAAAAAGAGCAATCAAAATAGTTCCTCGGTTGCAAAGAGGAACCGGTTTTTATTCCAGATTTTTTCTAATAAAAAAGAAATCGGGAGAATGACGCTCCATTCTAGATCTTCGCTCCCACAACAAATACCTAAAAAAGTTAAGCTTCCGGATGCTGACTCTTCAAGAAATCCTCCTACTCCTCATGGCAGGGGATCACATGACCACCCTCAACCTCCAAGACGCTTATTTTCATGTACCAATTCTATCCAGACACAAAAAGTTCTTAAGGTTCAGAGTGGCTGGCAGGGACTCTCAGTTCAAAGACCTTCCTTTCGGACTACGTTCCACGCCCCGTGTCTTTACCAAGGTCTTAGCACCAGTGGCTGCACACCTTCGACTGGAGGGAATTCAGATTTTTCCTTACTTAGACTGCCTTATCAAGGCGAATTCTTTCGCAAACGCCCTACTCACAGATGTCTGTCTCTTTTCCAATCTCGGGCCTCTCCATCAATTTCGACAAGGCTCACCTCGTCTCATCACAAAGGATAACGTTCTTGGGAGCCACCATACACTGTCTGCTGACACAAGCCTTCGTCTGCTGACACAAGCCTTCGTCTGAAACAAAAGGCAACTGAAACTTTGCAAATTCGCCCAACTACTGCGATCAAAAAGGTGAGTTTCAGTCCGGCAGTTCAAGTCGCTTCTGGGGATGCTTTCATCTTGCATTCTCCTGGACCCCAAGTGCTGTCTCAAGATGAGACCTCTGCAAGAGGAGCTCAACAAACAGTGGTTATAGGCTTCAGGATCCTTACGCTCTCATCCAAATCAATCCTCGGATAAGGGAAGCTTTATGCTGGTAGACTTGCAAAAGAATGTGACAGCAGGCTGCTCATTCCTATTGAAAGCTCCAAGCTTCGTCGTCACCACGGACGCCTCCGCGAAGGATGGGGAGCACACCTGCAAGGACTCGCAGTAAGCGGCAAATGGGGTGCTCAGCAACAAACTTGGCATATGAACCTCTTAGAGGTGCTAGCGTTCTTCCTAGCCCTAACATCTTTTCGCACCATCATTCTCGGAGCATCAGTCCGGATGGACAACACGACAAGTATGCACTACTTGAACAAACAGGGAGGGACAAGATCTGCTTTACAGTCTCAGCAAGCCCAGCAAATGTGGGATTGGGCGATTAGACATCAGATAAGTCTGACAGCAGTCCATGTTCCGGGAGTTTCCAACGTTCTCGCGTATGCCCTCCGCAGGTCGGCAATTTCCAACCACGAGTGGGAGCTCCATCAACCAACTTTGGATCGTATTTTTTAGAGGTGGGGTCGACCGAATTTAGACTTGTTCGCGACCAGTCCGAACTGCAAATGCCAATTCTTCGCAAGCTGGCTTCCCCACAAGGGATCGTGCGGGAATGCGTTTTTGATGCACTGGTCGCGGATCTATGCTTACGCTTTTCCACCGATACCGTTGGTTCCCAGGGTTCTCTGGAAAATGAAGGAGTCTTGTCACCTAATACTCATAGCTCCCAGGTGGCCTCGCCAGTTCTGGTTCACCGAACTCCTCCTCCTCTATGAATGCAATCCCATTCAGTTGCGACCAATACTGAACCTTCTACGCATTCAGAACGGGCAGATTTGCCACCCGGATCCTGCATCTCTGCACTTAGCGGCCTGGCGCCTCGAATTCGTTCACCTAGATATTTCTTCGGTGTGTAGGGAAGTCTTGGCCAATGCTAGAGTGCCTTCCACAATAAAGACATACAGGCTCAAATGGAAAAGATTTTGCCTATGGTGTCAAGCCCCCAACATTCATCCAATCCATGCAAAACCGGAACAAATTTTGCCTTTCTTTTTACATTTGGCAAGATCAGGCCTTTCCCATTCTATCCTTAAAGTATTCTTAGCGGCTATGTCAAGATTCCAACAGGATGGTTCCAACTCTCTTTACTCCTGTAGGATCATTCAGCAGTTCTTCAAAGGATTGTTTCGCATGTTTCCTCCCATCCGCAGCCCACCTCCATCCTGACATCTTAACATTGTGCTCTCACAACTCATGCGTCACCCCTTTGAACCTATTCATAAGGCAAATTTGAAGTTTCTTTCATGGAAAGTATCTCTGCTGTTGGCTCTTACATTAGAAGACGGGTCAGCGACTTTCAAGCCTTCACTATTAAACCGCTTTTCCTTCAGTTCACCAAGAACTCGGTAGTGCTACGCACTAACCCATTTCTATGCCTAAAGTGCCTTCGGACTTCCATCTCCATGAACCGGTCATTTTAAAGACTTTCTTTCCTAATCCTCAATCACCTGCGGAAAGGGCTTTGCATACTCTTGATGTTAAGAGGTGTCTCAAATTCTATTTACAGAGGACTTTATAGCTTATGGAAAGATGCGTACAGGACACCCAATATCCAAACAGTCCATTGCTCGTTGGATTTCTGCTGCAATTTGTTTCTGTCAACAGCATGCAGGCAGACCATTACAAACAATTCAGGGAACACATTCTACTAGAGCAATCTCTTCCTCCACTGCTCTCTTTGCTGGTGTGCCTCTTCATCAAATCTGCGGAGCTGCTACGTGGTCCAGCAGGCACACGTTTACCAATCCCTACTGTCTGGAGGCTGCCAGCAATGCAGACACGTCTGTGGAACAGGCGGTTCTATGTAATCTTTTTAAATAAGGTGAGCCTCTGTTTTTCCCTCCTCCTCTTGGGTATTTTCTTACGTGCATATCTACTATGATTGATTATGGGTGTCAACATGCACGCAACAGAAGTTTTTAAGAATCCTGTCAGGTCAAGGGTCCTTAATCCTCGCGTTGAGAAAAAATATAAAGCTGCACTCACAGATCCAGTCTATATTAAAGGTCCAGCACCATTAGACTCTTTAGTAGTGTCTAATGCACGTAAACGTGCTAATTCTCAGACATCAGGTGAGGCCTCACCACCAGACAAAGAATCTAAGCTACTTGACGCCTCCGACAAAAGAACAGCGTCACAAGCAGCTAATATCTGACGCATTGCCAATACCCAAGCGTCGCTGGCCAGATATGACAGACCACATTATGATGAACTAGAGTCCATAATGCAACACCTACCAGACAAATACAAAAATTCGTTGTGCCCTAGATGCTGCATATACTGCCTCAAGGGAAACCAATACCAGCACCCTACTACGTAGACATGCTTGGCTACGTATTTCAGGTTTTAAACATGAAGTACAAAACTCCATCCTTAACCAGCCATTTGATGGCACATTTATTTGGCCCAAATGTCGACGTGTCTTTAGAAAAGATGAAAAAAGACACTGATACAGCAAAATCTATGGGAGCCTTGCAGCAGCAAGCTCCCAGATGTTCTTTTCGTCGCTCATCATACAGAGGCAACACTAGAGGCTACTCCTCTGAAAGTCCCTCCACTTTTTACAAGACCCCTAGCCAATCCACATTCACTAAGGGCTACCAGAGAGGGGGTTACAGGGGTAACAATAACAAAGGCAGAGGCAAAACCAACAACTCCCGCTCTGCCTCTACCCCTACCCAATGACTTTCCTGCCCTTCCCCCCAACATTCCACTCCTGTGAGGGGAAGACTGCAACAATTCCTTCCTGCATGGATCAACATCACATCAGACAGCTGGGTGCGACAAATTATTCAGTCAGGTTACTATCTAGAACTAATATCTACCCCCCAAACATACCACCCAAACAGCGTCCAATGTCACAAGAACATCTATCAATGTTAAAGATAGAAGTAGTATCTCTGCTACAAAAAAGTGCAATAGAACCAGTTCCTCTGCACCAACAAAACAAGGGGGTTTACTCTCTTTATTTTCTAATCCTAAAAAGGACAGCTCTCTAAGGCCTATTCTAGACCTCAGACCGCTAAACATATACATACAGTCAAACCATTTTCACATGGTCACACTCCAACAAGTCCTTCCGCTCTTGTCAAGAAACGACTTCCCTGCTACTTTAGATCTCAAGGACGCATACTTCCACATTCCCATTCACAAAGCTCACAGGAAGTATCTCAGATTTGTGATAGACGGGCAACACTATCAATTCAAAGTACTCCCCTTCGGAGTCACAACAGCACCAAGAGTATTCACCAAGTGCTTATCAGTAGTGGCAGCGCATTTCCGAAGACAACAAATCCATGTCTTCCCGTTCCTCGATGACTGGCTCATAAAAGCCAGCTCATACAACCTAAGCGTGGAACACACTCATGCCACAATACAGTTGCTCCACAAATTGGGGTTCACAAACTACGCCAAATCCCATCTTCAACCATCCAACGTACAACAGTACCTCAGTGCCACAATAAACACCTCAACAGCGCTAGCTTATCCCACTCCAGCAACGATAGCCAGCATGTAAACTCTTCTAACAAAGTTTCAGCTACAATACTCCCTTCCAGCACGAGTATTCATGCAACTCATAGGGATGATGGCCTCTTGCATTTTCATAGTGCCCGATGCAAGACTTCAAATGCGTCCGCTACAAGAATGCTTATCACGTCAATGGAACCAGGCTCAAGGTCAATTAACAGACCTAGTGTTGGTAGATGGTCGGACTCATCGCTCTCTGCAGTGGTGGAACACTAAAAATCATTCCAAGGGATGACCGTTCCTAGAGCCAGTTCCTCAGATAATCTTGACTGCAGACGCATCGCTCTCCGGCTAGGGAGCCCACCTCCTGCAACACACCATGCAAGGCAGGTGGACACCGCAACAAAAGTTACTCCACATCAATCATCTGGAGTTACTTGCAATATTCCTAGCACTAAAAGCTTTCCAAAAGCAAGTATCGAACAAGGCTGTGTTAATCCGCACAGACAACATGACAGCCATGTATTACATACAGAAACAGAGAGGCACCCACTCCCTGCAGCTCTCTCAACTAGCACAAGACATATGAAGGTGGGCAATTCCTCAAAACATATTCCTTCTAGCCCAGCATGTTTCAGGAGTACAGAATACCATTGCCGATCTGTTAAGTCGTCAAACACAACAGACCCACGAGTTGGAACTTCATATACAAGTTGTTGGAAAGTGGGTTATTGGTAGGGGCAAATGTAGGTCTGCCACAGGCAATAAGGCCACTAATACATAATAGGACTCAGCATAGGTCTTAGAAAATTATTCCTTTGCTCAACCCTTGGTAACGTGGCTGCGAGCAGACAGGCTTAACTTCAAAGACAGGTATGTATAGCATTTAAAACACAATTTTTAGTTAATAATTAAGACACAACACAAAATAAAAATTCAACACCAATTTATAAAAAATTGTACTATTTATATCTTTTAAATGACACCAAAACGAAAATAATCCACTGTAGGGGACCAGAGATATGAATTTTTAAAAATGTGCCACTTTCTAGTGCTTAAAAACCAACAGCTCCCCTTTAAGTCATTTTGTTTTCTCTGTCAGGGACACACCTTTATAAATTGTTCTGAAGAATTCTCACCACTGTAGTGGGCCGCCTTCTTCAGCAAGCGGGGTCCAGTTAGAACACCTTCCTGGCGTTGTGCTTGCGGGTCCTAAAGTATCCAACACACAATCCAAGGTTCTGGACTCTCCAAGAGGGTCCTTGAAAGTGTGAAGCTTCAATTCCACAATCCCCTTGAACAAAACCCTTAAAATTCCACTGGTACTCCAGGCTTTGAATTCTTTGTGGGGCTGTCCAGGTGAGCTCTGTTAACCTGTAGCTTGCAGGGAGTTTAACTATTTGGCAGCAAGGTAATGCACAGGGCTGCAGTTTTACTTGGTGCAGTCTTTAGAGGTCAGGCCTTAGAGTTCCTTGCACAGCAAAATCGTTTCAGCAGGGCCCTTCTTGCTTCAGTAAGTTTCAAGCAGCAGATCTGGAGGGCTCTGCCCTTCTCAGATACTTATTCTAAATTATCTGGGTCAAGCACCAGGTCACTGCTGACAAATGAGAGCAGGGCAACTCCTCATAGTTATGACCACATCCTGTAGAGTGGGCATTAGTTTGTCCCAGAGTGCATCATTCTTCCAAATCCATAATGGCTAATTTTCCAGCAAGGAGGTAAGAGCTGACTAAACGCACCCCCTGGCTTATTTCCATGGACTCTCCCCCTACCATCTGCACATACCTTCCTTAAGCCTAGCCCTGACTCTGGGTCAAGACTGTCAGAGTGGACTGAAACCCAGGCCTCCCCTCTGCCTTTGAAGAGCATAGTTTACAACGCCACCTCCTGGCCTGGCATTCCTATAGACTAGCACACTGCCCTCCCAGCAGCCTGGCTAATCCACTTAGCTCTGACCAATCAGGGCAGACCACTGAAAGGCTGAATTTGGACTTACAAACAAGAAAGTCTCATAACTTCTTGTATGTACACTTTAGGAGAAATTCAACAATATAATATTGTTGGATTTACTACGGCCATTCTGGGAAGTCTTTGAATGGTCCGGCTAGTCCTCTCCTATCAATATTTATTAATCAATCACTTCCTACTATGTTAACCTATGGGCCATGGGGTTTGCAATGGGGAAAATGACTTTGGCCACTTTTAAAGAACCAGGGCTTATAAAACCATATTTAGTAAGTATTTCCCTAATTTCTACTGGACCCCCACCCCCTGTGCAACTAGGGGAGACTTCAGGGGTTCTGAATCTGCTGAAATCATGCAGATTATCCTTACCCAATTCTTCTAGCATTAAAGTCGAATTTGAGCAGCTCTTTAACACAATGTGGGGAGTGAAATGTAAAATTTCGCTTTACCCAGGCATATAAAAACTCATTTTATAAAGGTAGTTTCAATCCCCTGTCCTCCTACATACTAGCGGCTTATGGGGTAGGTCATGCCAATTACAGGGGTACCACACCATACCATAGTGTACCCTAGTGTATGTTGGGTGTCTTAACTGCATTCGAATGTGTTCCTTTTAGCTTGGCACTGGCCCTGGGTCTGGTTAAACAGAGCCCAGGGTCAGTCAGAGTCAGTTAACATCAGTTCCAGTCAGCAAAATGTTGAGGGGTGCCCAGGGCACAGGATGACTTTTCAACACAAGTTCTTCAGCCATTCTTTCAGTTGTGGGGACAACCTCACATAGACCTATTTGCCACCCACGAAAATGCCAAATGCCCAAGCTTCGCCGTCAGATATCCACACCCACTGTCCAAAAGCAATGCGATATGGATGAACTGGTCAAACAGATTTGCGTACGCTTTCCACCTCTACCACTCATGCCACTAGTAGTACGCAAATTACAGCAGCATTCTCTCACCCTCATCCTAGTTGCTCCAACGTGGGCAGGACAACCGTGGTACACCACACTGCTACAACTGTCGGTTGTACCACACCAAAAATTGCACCTGTCTCCACACCTCTTAACACAGAACCGTGTAGAGATCAGACACCTGGACCCAGCTCAGCTCAATCTTGCGATCTGGCTCCTGAAATCCTAGAGTTTGGATTTCTGAACCTTCCTCCAGACTGCATGAATGTCATTAAAGAAGCTAGACGTCCAACCACTAGGGCATGTTATGCAGCCAAGTGGAAACGATTTGTAATATATTGTCACTACAACAATATTAATCCTCTAGATGTGTCTATTGAACACATCATAGGATACTTACTACATCTCCAAAGATGTAACTTAGCCTCTACCTCTTATTAGACTACATCTCACTGCAATAGCAGCATATCTGCAAAACAGACAACATCTATTTCTATTCAGAGTGCCTGCCATTAAAGCCTTTATGGAAGGCCTCAAAAGAATAATTCCTCCCAGGGTACCACCTTCACCTGTGTGGAATTTAAATGTTGTTCTCACACGGTTAATGGGACCTCCCTTCGAACCCTTACACAAATGTGAACTACTATTTTTAACATGGAAGGTTGCTTTCCTACTAGCTATTACTTCTCTGCGGAGAGTTAGTGAATTACAAGAACTAACCATTCAAGAACCCTTCTTGCAAATGCATCACAATAAGGTAGTTCTGCGTACTAATCCAAAATTCTTGCCCAAAGTCATTTCTCCCTTCCATCTCAATCAATCTGTGGAACTGCCCGTTTTCTTATCGCAGCCACAGACAGTAGCAGAAAGAGCTCTTCATACCCTAGATATCAAAAGAGCATTGCTATACTACATAGAAAGGACACAACCCTTTCGTAAGACAAAACAACTTTTTGTGACTTTCTCACCACCACACAAAGGTAATCCCATTTCAAAACCTGGGATAGCTAGATGGATTGTCAAATGAATACAGATTTGTTACCACAAAGCTAAACGTACGTTATCTGTTCCTCCTAAAGCCCACTTTACAAGAAAAATAGGGGCTTCTATGGCATTTTTAGGGAACATTCCCCTAGATCCGTGGTTCCCAAACTGTGCGCCGCGGCACCCCGTGCGCCATAATGAGGAGCCAGGGGCGCCGCGACCACAGTGGGGAAAAGTGAAGCAGACTCTGCCAAAATACGTCCCACCTGCAAAAACCGGGGACATGGTTTGTCCCAAGGACGCACTGCCGCCATTGGCGCCATACGCTCCCAAGATCCAGTCAGAAGCAAGCTTTCTTCCAGATTATCATCTTGTTGAGGGAAAGTAGTGTTTACTGCAATAAAGGTATATTTTGCCAGAAATGTGATGCTAAGCCTCTTAACTTTAATGCCCAGAAATGGTCGGACTCAGAAGGTAAATAGACAGCGTTTAAAATGAAGGAAGTCAATTGTCCATAGGTCTGACCTCAGGTTACCGCAGCCGCGGAGCAGGCCTCAGACGGCCGCTCTATTTCCCCCACAGGCTCCTGTTGGATTTTCGCTTTCTTAGTTGAAACTGATATATCTTGCGACCACTTTAAGGGAGTCTGGTTACTGGGAGAAAACCGAGTGTTTCCGAGGATGAGAGGATGGAAACTGTAAGGCATCAGAGCGTCAGAGTGAAATGTAGACCGGGAGATATACTAACAGAGAGGACGTGAACACGAGCATGGGAGGGAAAGACAGAAAAACAAAAGAGCACAGTGGAGTGAGAAAGAGATTAGATCGATAGATTGGTGGCCATCAGATAGATGCCTGGTGCTGAACAAATGCAAGGAAGGGATGATGAATGGAAATATGGAAGGGTGAATGGATGGGTGCACAGTCTGAGTGAGAGAGGCATAAGAGAACACAAATTAGGCGGAGGGAGGTGCTGGTAGGGTAAGAACAGAAATGGATAAGGAGAACACAAGATCTACAAGAGGTAGTGAGTCTAAATGAAAAAGGATTAAGGAAAACAGAGAGGCGTCATAGCTGAAAGAACAAGGTGACATTTGGCAAAAAAAAGAAGTAGAGAAGTACGAGGGTGTGAGCAAGAGCCAAAGGATGAAACGGAGCAGTTGAAAATGAAGGCAGGGAAAGAGAGATCAAGATAAGAGCGAGCAAGAGACATAAAAAGCAGAAGAATAAACAGATGAAGGGTAGAAAAGACAGAAGAGCAAGGAAGGAACAGCAAAAGAGAGAGCAATGCAAAATGGAGAAAGGAGACAGAAGAAAAGAGAGGAAAGAGACATTGAGAGCCAAGAACTGGCAATTCCAATGGGCATAGCTTATGACTGAAATGCTTCTTCAGTCACTGATGAATTTAGACACTCAAAGTCAATAGGTCAACCTACACACACTGTGTCACTCATCTCTGCACTCGTATTCATCCACCCACTGACCCACTCATGTATTCATCCATGTACCCGAATAACAACAAAGCCTGTCGGTCAAGTGGTGCTGAGATATATCAATTAACACTGGTGAAGTTGCACAAAAAGTGAATCAAACAAAGACTATCAACTGTTACTGAATGAGTCCTATCAGCCCACCTGATAGCGGAGCCTCAACATCTAGGACTTCCGAAACTAGGTCTGCGTGCGATCGCCCAGTTGTATATTAGCGATGCAACACAAGACCAAGGTGTGGTCACCACAGTTGTTAGTCCAGAAGGTGGGACTGATATGTTCAGTGCAAGAATTAAAGAAAAGTGAAGTGTATTAAAATGGCTATCAAAGCAAACAAAGACCTTTAATAGTGTTTGCCTGGACGTCAGATTAAAAAATAGTGGAAAGACAGTGTGAAAAAATCACTATCTAACTTGCTTGGTAGAAATCAAACAAAGATCTATACAGGCCAACATGTTTCTGCCTTACTGTGAAGTGTCACTGGCAATCGTCAGGGCCAAGCTATAATCTGCTACTGCAAGGGCACTATCATGTGTGCTCAAACTAAGAAAATAAGAAAATAAACATCAGAGTGATCAATTAAAGACCATCCTACCACATCTTCTCAGTATTGTTCTGTTGATGCAATAGGTCTTTCCCATCAGTGTGTGGGAAGTGAACCTCACCTCACCCGGCAACTGCTCGGACGAATAAGGCACCGCTCTGTCCGTCGGTACCTTGCGGCGGAATCACGAGCCGCAAGGTACCGACGGACAGAGCGGTGCCTTATTCGTCCGAGCAGTTGCCGGGTGAGGTGAGGTTCTCTTCCCACACACTGATGGGAAAGACCTATTGCATCAACAGAACAATACTGAGAAGATGTGGTAGGATGGTCTTTCATTGATCACTCTGATGTTTATTTTCTTAGTTTGAGCACACATGATAGTGCCCTTGCAGTAGCAGATTATAGCTTGGCCCTGACGATTGCCAGTGACACTTCACAGTAAGGCAGAAACATGTTGGCCCTGTATAGATCTTTGTTTGATTTCTACCAAGCAAGTTAGATAGTGATTTTTTCACATTGTCTTTCCACTATTTTTTAATCTGACGTCCAGGCAAACACTATTAAAGGTCTTTGTTTGCTTTGATAGCCATTTTAATACACTTCACTTTTCTTTAATTCTTGCACTGAACATATCAGTCCCACCTTCTGGACTAACAACTGTGGTGACCACACCTTGGTCTTGTGTTGCATCGCTAATATACAACTGGGCGATCGCACGCAGACCTAGTTTCGGAAGTCCTAGATGATGAGGCTCCGCTATCAGGTGGGCTGATAGGACTCATTCAGTAACAGTTGATAGTCTTTGTTTGATTCACTTTTTGTTCAACTTCACCAGTGTTAATTGATATATCTCAGCACCACTTGACCGACAGGCTTTGTTGTTATTCAGGTAGTTACACAGGGGGTATTAGCCTGTTTGGTCGTTAAACACCTCCCTCGGACCCTCTCTTACGAGTTGTTATGATATTCATCCATGTACCCACCTGCAATAAACAGACACACAAACATAAGCACTTGGAACATCAACTAAAAGAATTAAAGTGTAAAAAAAACATGCCACCATATAAACCTGTAATGTATTCAATTACTGTTCAAAAATTACATTAAACATAGCAGCATGGCTGTCTTCAGGATCGGACAGAGAGAAAATAGGCACAGGAACCAAAATATATACGACCCCCTTTAGCGAATCTGATTGCTAAAAGGCGTGTCCATATTAGCAAATTATGTCAGTTTTGAAGGTGTAAAGACACACTATGTAGGTGTTTTGCACTATACACGAGTCTTCCAACCTAGATTTCCATTGGTGGAAAACTGGTACCTAAACTGTTGCATGTAAGTAAGAAGTGACACCAAAAACCATGGGGTACTAATCTGCGATAATGCTTACACTGACAGTTTGACATAGCAATCAAGCAGTCATTAGTCTGGCCTACGTGCTAATTATCTTATATTATCTGATACCGCCGGGTCTAGCCAGTGCTACATAAAGCACTGGCTAGACCAAATAAAATAAATCAAAGTTGGAAAAACAAGCGCATCCATCTCACTAGGATTTTTAAGGTAAATTTCGGACTCTGTTGTTTTACCTGTTCATTGAAAAGATTTTATTATACAGAAGTTTTTGAACTATTGTGTGGTTGGAAAAAGTTGCATGGAAACATATTTGCGTATTAATCTTGTATCGTTTCACACTTAACGAGTTTTTATTAAACAGCTGTTATCTTATTTTGTTACAAATATGAATATTATACGTTCATTGCATCCCACTTAATTTAAGGAAGACAACAGGAAGTACTCCCGTAGTCGGGCTTACATCCTCCCGCACCCGCCCACCGGTAAAAAACAAACGGCGAGAAGCCACGGCCAACTGCCAATTAGGTCAAGGGAGCCACGGGTCAAAAAAGTTTGGGAACCACTGCCCTAGATGCCAAGCAGCTATATGGTCTACACCGCACACATTCACAAAACACTATTGTGTAGATGTGCAAACCAAACAACAAGCTAATGTGGGCCAGGCTGTTCCCAAAACATTATTCCAAACTACTGCAACAGATAGGGGTGGTCGCCGCTAGTGGTGGGTACTGCTATACAATCTATGCATAGTGTGCAATGTGCAGCTCATATGCCTCAAACGGAAAATGCTACTTACCAGTATGCATCTGTTCTTGGCATGTAGAGCTGCAGAGTTGAACACGCCCACCGCCTCCCCGGCTACTCTTGTCTGTTCCAGTATTATCTTAATTAAATACAAACTATAAGGGTTATCCTTCCTTTTCTTGCAAAGCTCCATCATTTCCCTATGGCGAAAAACAATCTGGGGATGGAGCCGATGCCCATGCGCAATGTGGTCCAAAGGAGAAGTCGCCTATCTCGTGACTTCCAAAGAACTTTTCAGGACAACAACAAACTGCAAACATCCGGGCCCAACTGTAGGTGCCGATCTATGCACAGTGTGCAACTCTGCAGCTCTACATGCCAAGAACAGATGCATACTGGTAAGTAGCATTTTCATTATGGTTGTCTTTGAAAATTGTGGAAACCAAGTCACATATTCCACAAATGTTAAAGTTTTATTAATTATTTGGTTCCAATCACACTGGCGACACCAAGCACTATTATGTTTTTTCCTTTATGTATGAATTCATACTTTTTTTAAAATATAAAAGCAACATTGAAAATACAGCCAGAAGTGTTCTTGGTAACCTTTCTTTCTGACGTCTTGATAACCCATAACCATTGCGATTGTGTATATAATTATCAAGATAGTTTAACACTTTTCCGCAGGAACCGCTGTTTCTGTCACATACAATTTACCCTGATACCTAGCGTGTAGGATGTCCCTTGTTTTTGTTCTCGAGAAAACAGAATGGGGATGTCCAGGAAAGTGCTCTCATGGTTTGCATCCATCCTGCAGAACTGCTCAAAGCAAACCAAACTAGGAACCTCATTCTCAGGTACCACACCAGTGAGATGCGGAGTCCCACAAGGTTCAACCATTTCCCCCTAACTCTTTAACCTATACATGGAGCCACTAACGCAAATCTTCAAATAATCAAACGTTTCATACCACATGTACGCAGATGACACACAATTATACGTAAAGATAACCTCCCTGGAAGATATCATCCAACTAAATAACACTCTGGTCAAAACACAGGCTAGCTTAAAACAACCTTAAGCTGTGCTCACTGAAACAGAATTCCTACTTTTCTTCCTTCAGAATAGCTTTACACACATTCAAGACTTGCCCAATCACCTCGAAGCCTCAACTGGAAACTTATCAATATTCATTTCAATGAATCCCATGGAACAATACTGGACAAGAATCTGAATATGCAAGCACATATCAGTGCAACCACCCGCAGAGCATCATTCCCACTCAAACTTCCAAAGAAAATGAAACCATTCCTGTCACCTCCAGACTTCAAACAAGCAGGACAATCATTAGTGGTCTCAAGACTAGAATATGGTTCTGCAACCTTTTCAGGTCTTCCCAAATCAAGAACGGCTCACCTCAAAGCTACCCTCAACTCAGCAGCTAGACTAGTAACAGGCACTAAACGCATTGACCACATTACCCTGTCACTGAAGTCTTATCTAACTGGTTCTCGCTCGAAACCAGAACTCATGTGAAAATTGCTTGCCTCACGCATGAAGCCTTACATCGTAACAAACCAAAGTACCTGGCAGAAAAAATTAGAATTTCAGAAGAAGCCGCTCACTCAGAAGCGCAAACTCTCTGACTAGAACCCTCCAGATTCAGAAAACAAACAACCTACACACGCTTCTTTTCCGGACCGGCACCATGGATTTGGAACTACCTACCATCCAAGGTTTCGTCTAACCCATTGTAAGGAAACGCACCAGACCCATCTACCAAAGTCTGACTTAGCTCCCGTTACGGCGCCACAATCTCCTTTTTTCCTATGTCCAGCCGACGGCATCAGGTGGACAGAAACACTAAGAACGGACTGTGTTTCGTCTTCGCAGGAAGGGTTCTCTGCGTCACTCCAAACGGGCCAATCAGGGAACGGGAGCGTACGGCAAAAGGACCAATCAGCTACCGTAAGGGTGGAGGACTTTAAAAGCAGGAAGACAACGAGAAGTCCGGGGGCAGAAGAAGCCGGGAGCAAATTGGCCTCACAAGAAGAAGCAAGGAGAAGAGACGCCACCGGGGATGACGTAGCCAAGACGAAAACCTGAGCCGAAGAAGCCACGGACGTGTGGAGCGAGGAGTGGTGGTCACCGGAGGACGCTCAAGAAACACCGCAACTCTGGAGAGTTGCGGCTACAGGCGGTAGGTAAGCGTTAGAAAGGGTGGAGGTGGGATAAGGGGAAACAAAGCCCATACTGATACGCACAGAGAGGCATTTCGTTAGTTGGATGCTTTTTCTTTCTTCCTCTCTCTCTCACCCTCGTCGTCACTACTCTCTTAAAGCATGAGAATGATTCCCTGACGCTGCTCCATCTCGAGCCTGAATACCGAGCACCCATTCAAACTTTTTTTTTTTTTTTCATCTCATCGGATTCTCCCAGATAGCTCTCCCGCCTCCCCCACCCCTTGCTCTCCCCCACCTCCACCTTTCCTACCTATGCACAACTCTTCTCACCAGGGCGTGGTAAAAGGGTAGAACAGGAAACCACCTTTTTAGGGCTCGCCTGCTGATGCGCTCAAGCGCATAGCTGGCGAGCTATATTGTGGCTTAAACAGAGTTTAACCATCTCGGCGATTTGTTGTAGTGCCCGAGAGCGCGTGCACATCAAAGCCACCAGCCTCCTCAGGCATCTCAAGCTTCGCCCAGCCGGCATTTTCCCTAATTATTGACTGCACTGCCGGCCGGCCGGCACATCAAAGGCTGCTGCTCCCGGCCCCTATTCTTCCCTTCTTGCCTCTCCCCGCCCCCCTTCCCACCACAGCAATGCCGAGGGCTTGTTTATATTGCAGCCTAACCATCTCGCACGCTGCTCTTGAAACAATAACCATTGTTGGTCATGATATAATTAAACGCTTTAATTATTTTATCAGGCCCACACAGAATTTTATAAAGTCTTTTGCTGGCATTTTCATTTTATGCTGAATGCTATTTTACACCTTTCACATGCTGGCGATTTGCTTCAAAGGAATATATTCATCCTGAATCCCGTTACTAGAGCTTTCTCCTCTTCTGCTATATATGGGTTTTAGTTAAATTTCATTGATCTCTTTTACTAATGATTTATAAAAAGTGCCACCCACCACACAGCTCCACCTACACAGCTCCACCGATGCACCCACCACACAGCTCTACCGATGCACCCACCACACAGCTCTACCGATGCACCCACCACACAGCTCCACAGATGCACCCACCACCCAGCTCCACCGATGCACCCACCACACAGCTCCACTGATGCACCCACCACCCAGCTCCACCGATGCACCTACCACCCAGCTCCACCGATGCACCCACCACACAGCTCCACTGATGCACCCACCACCCAGCTCCACGGATGCACCCACCACACAGCTCCACTGATGCAACCACCACACAGCTCCACCGACACAGCTCCACCTATGCACCCACCACACAGCTCCACTGATGCAACCACCACACAGCTCCACCGACACAGCTCCACCGATGCACCCACCACAGAGCTCCACAGATGACCCCACCACACAGCTCCACTGATGCACCCAAGACACAGCTTCACCGAGGCACCCACCACACAGCTCCACGATACACCCACCACACAGCTCCACGATACACCCACCACACAGCTCCACCTATGCACCCACCACACAGCTCAACAGATGCACCCACCACACAGCTCAACAGAGGCACCCACCACACAGCTCCACAGAGGCACCCACCACACAGCTCCACAGATGTACCCACCACACAGCTCCACAGATGCACCCACCACACAGCTCCACCGAAGCACCCACCACACAGCTCCACCGAAGCACCCACCACACAGCTCCACCGATGCACCCACCACACAGCTCCACCGATGCACTTACCACACAGCTCCCACCATGGCACCCACCACACAGCTCCCACCACACAGCACCACCGATGCACCCACCACACAGCTCCACCGATGCACCCACCACACAGCTCCACCGATGCACTTACCACACAGCTCCCACCATGGCACCCACCACACAGCTCCCACCACACAGCACCACCGATGCACCCACCACACAGCTCCACCGTTGCGCCCACCACACAGCTCCACCGATGCACCCACCACACAGCTCCACAGATGCACCCACCACACAGCTCCACAGATGCCCCCACCACACAGCTCCACTGATGCACCCACCACACAGCTCCACTGAGGCACCCACCACACAGCTCCACCGAGGCACCCACCACACAGCTCCGAGGCACCCACCACCCGGCTCCACCGAGGCACCCACCACCCAGCTCCACCGAGGCACTCACCACCCAGCTCCACCGAGGCACTCACCACCCAGCTCCACCGATGCACCCACCACACAGCTCCACCGATGCACCCACCACCCAGCTCCACCGACACAGCTCCACTGATGCACCCACCACACAGCTCCACTGATGTACCCACCACAGAGCTCCACCAATGCACCCACCACAGAGCTCCACCAATACACCCACCACACAGCTCCACCGATGCTCCAACTAAGCTCCACCAATGCACCCACTAAGCTCCACCGATGCACCCACCACACAGCTTCACCGATGCACCCACCACAGAGCTCCACCGAGGCACCCAACAGACAGCTCCACCGATGCACCCACCACACAGCTCCACCACTGCACCCACCACACAGCTCCACCGATGTACCCACCACACAGCTCCACCGAGGCACCCACCACACAGCTCCACCGAGGCACCCACCACACAGCTCCACCGATGCACCCACCACACAGCTCCACCGATGCACCCACCACACAGCTCCACCTACACAGCTCCATCGATGCACCCACCACACAGCTCCACCAATGCACCCACCACACAGCTCCACCAATGCACCCACCACACAGCTCCACCAATGCACCCACCACACAGCTCCACCGAGGCACCCACCACACAGCTCCACCAATGCACCCTCCACACAGCTCCACCGACACAGCTCTACCGATGCACCCACCACCCAGCTCCGCCGATGCACCCACCACATAGCTCCACTGACAAAGCTCCACCTATGCACCCACCACACAGCTCCACCGAGGCACCCACCATACAGCTCCACCGAGGCACCCACCATACAGCTCCACCGAGGCACCCAGCACACATCTCCACCGATGCACCCAGCACACAGCTCCACCGAGGCACCCACCACACAGCTCCACCGAGGCACCCAGCACACAGCTCCAAAGATGCAACCACCACACAGCTCCACAGATGCACCCACCACACAGCTCCACAGATGCACCCACCACACAGCTCCACAGATGCACCCACCACACAGCTCCACAGACGCACCCACCGCACAGCTCCACAGATGCACCCACCGCACAGCTCCACCGATGCACCCGCCACACAGCTCTACCGATGCACCCACCACACAGCTCCACCGATGCACTTACCACACAGCTCCCACCATGGCACCCACCACACAGCTCCCACCACACAGCACCACCGATGCACCCACCACACAGCTCCACCGTTGCGCCCACCACACAGCTCCACCGATGCACCCACCACACAGCTCCACAGATGCACCCACCACACAGCTCCACAGATGCCCCCACCACACAGCTCCACTGATGCACCCACCACACAGCTCCACTGAGGCACCCACCACACCGCTCCACTGAGGCACCCACCACACAGCTCCACCGAGGCACCCACCACACAGCTCCACCGAGGCACCCACCACCCAGCTCCACCGAGGCACTCACCACCCAGCTCCACCGAGGCACTCACCACCCAGCTCCACCGAGGCACCCAGCACACATCTCCACCGATGCACCCAGCACACAGCTCCACCGAGACACCCACCACACAGCTCCACGATACACCCACCACACAGCTCAACAGATGCACCCACCACACAGCTCCACAGAGGCACCCACCACACAGCTCCACAGATGTACCCACCACACAGCTCCACCGAAGCACCCAACACACAGCTCCACCGAAGCACCCACCACACAGCTCCACCGAAGCACCCACCACACAGCTCCACCGATGCACCCACCACACAGCTCCACCGATGCACTTACCACACAGCTCCCACCATGGCACCCACCACACAGCTCCCACCACACAGCACCACCGATGCACCCACCACACAGCTCCACCGTTGCGCCCACCACACAGCTCCACCGATGCACCCACCACACAGCTCCACTGATGCACCCACCACACAGCTCCACAGATGCACCCACCACACAGCTCCACAGATGCCCCCACCACACAGCTCCACTGATGCACCCACCACACAGCTCCACTGAGGCACCCACCACACAGCTCCACCGAGGCACCCACCACACAGCTCCACCGAGGCACCCAGCTCCACCGAGGCACTCACCACCCAGCTCCACCGAGGCACTCACCACCCAGCTCCACCGAGGCACTCACCACCCAGCTCCACCGATGCACCCACCACACAGCTCCACCGATGCACCCACCACACAGCTCCACCGAGACACCCACCACACAGCTCCACGATACACCCACCACACAGCTCAACAGATGCACCCACCACAGCTCAACAGATGCACCCACCTCACAGCTCCACAGAGGCACCCACCACACAGCTCCACAGAGGCACCCACCACACAGCTCCACAGATGTACCCACCACACAGCTCCACCGAGGCACTCACCACCCAGCTCCACCGATGCACCCACCACATAGCACCACCTACACAGCTCCACCGATGCACCCACCACCCAGCTCCACCGACACAGCTCCACTGATGCACCCACCACACAGCTCCACCGATGCACCCACCACACAGCTCCACCGATGCTCCAACTAAGCTCCACCAATGCACCCACTAAGCTCCACAGATGCACCCACCACACAGCTTTACCGATGCACCCACCACAGAGCTCCACCGAGACACCCAACAGACAGCTCCACCGATGCACCCACCACACAGCTCCACCACTGCACCCACCACACAGCTCCACCGATGTACCCACCACACAGCTCCACCGAGGCACCCACCACACAGCTCCACCGAGGCACCCACCACACAGCTCCACCGATGCACCCACCACACAGCTCCACCGATGCACCCACCACACAGCTCCACCTACACAGCTCCACCGATGCACCCACCACACAGCTCCACCAATGCACCCACCACACAGCTCCACCAATGCACCCACCACACAGCTCCACCAATGCACCCACCACACAGCTCCACACAGCTCCACCGACACAGCTCTACCGATGCACCCACCACCCAGCTCCACCGATGCACCCACCACACAGCTCCACTGACAAAGCTCCACCTATGCACCCACCACACAGCTCCACCGAGGCACCCACCATACAGCTCCACCGAGGCACCCACCATACAGCTCTACCAAGGCACCCAGCACACAGCTCCACCGATGCACCCAGCACACAGCTCCACCGAGGCACCCACCACACAGCTCCACCGAGGCACCCAGCACACAGCTCCAAAGATGCAACCACCACACAGCTCCACAGATGCACCCACCACACAGCTCCACAGATGCACCCACCACACAGCTCCACAGATGCACCCACCACACAGCTCCACAGATGCACCCACCACACAGCTCCACAGACGCAGCCACCGCACAGCTCCACAGATGCACCCACCGCACAGCTCCACCGATGCACCCGCCACACAGCTCTACCGATGCACCCACCACACAGCTCCACCGATGCACTTACCACACAGCTCCCACCATGGCACCCACCACACAGCTCCCACCACACAGCACCACCGATGCACCCACCACACAGCTCCACCGTTGCGCCCACCACACAGCTCCACCGATGCACCCACCACACAGCTCCACAGATGCACCCACCACACAGCTCCACAGATGCCCCCACCACACAGCTCCACTGATGCACCCACCACACAGCTCCACTGAGGCACCCACCACACCGCTCCACTGAGGCACCCACCACACAGCTCCACCGAGGCACCCACCACACAGCTCCACCGAGGCACCCACCACCCAGCTCCACCGAGGCACTCAACACCCAGCTCCACCGAGGCACTCACCACCCAGCTCCACCGAGGCACCCAGCACACATCTCCACCGATGCACCCAGCACACAGCTCCACCGAGACACCCACCACACAGCTCCACGATACACCCACCACACAGCTCAACAGATGCACCCACCACACAGCTCCACAGAGGCACCCACCACACAGCTCCACAGATGTACCCACCACACAGCTCCACCGAAGCACCCAACACACAGCTCCACCGAAGCACCCACCACACAGCTCCACCGAAGCACCCACCACACAGCTCCACCGATGCACCCACCACACAGCTCCACCGATGCACTTACCACACAGCTCCCACCATGGCACCCACCACACAGCTCCCACCACACAGCACCACCGATGCACCCACCACACAGCTCCACCGTTGCGCCCACCACACAGCTCCACCGATGCACCCACCACACAGCTCCACAGATGCACCCACCACACAGCTCCACAGATGCACCCACCACACAGCTCCACAGATGCCCCCACCACACAGCTCCACTGATGCACCCACCACACAGCTCCACTGAGGCACCCACCACACAGCTCCACCGAGGCACCCACCACACAGCTCCACCGAGGCACCCAGCTCCACCGAGGCACTCACCACCCAGCTCCACCGAGGCACTCACCACCCAGCTCCACCGAGGCACTCACCACCCAGCTCCACCGATGCACCCACCACACAGCTCCACCGATGCACCCACCACACAGCTCCACCGAGACACCCACCACACAGCTCCACGATACACCCACCACACAGCTCAACAGATGCACCCACCACAGCTCAACAGATGCACCCACCTCACAGCTCCACAGAGGCACCCACCACACAGCTCCACAGAGGCACCCACCACACAGCTCCACAGATGTACCCACCACACAGCTCCACCGAGGCACTCACCACCCAGCTCCACCGATGCACCCACCACATAGCACCACCTACACAGCTCCACCGATGCACCCACCACCCAGCTCCACCGACACAGCTCCACTGATGCACCCACCACACAGCTCCACCGATGCACCCACCACACAGCTCCACCGATGCTCCAACTAAGCTCCACCAATGCACCCACTAAGCTCCACAGATGCACCCACCACACAGCTTTACCGATGCACCCACCACAGAGCTCCACCGAGACACCCAACAGACAGCTCCACCGATGCACCCACCACACAGCTCCACCACTGCACCCACCACACAGCTCCACCGATGTACCCACCACACAGCTCCACCGAGGCACCCACCACACAGCTCCACCGAGGCACCCACCACACAGCTCCACCGATGCACCCACCACACAGCTCCACCGATGCACCCACCACACAGCTCCACCAATGCACCCACCACACAGCTCCACCAATGCACCCACCACACAGCTCCACACAGCTCCACCGACACAGCTCTACCGATGCACCCACCACCCAGCTCCACCGATGCACCCACCACACAGCTCCACTGACAAAGCTCCACCTATGCACCCACCACACAGCTCCACCGAGGCACCCACCATACAGCTCCACCGAGGCACCCACCATACAGCTCTACCAAGGCACCCAGCACACAGCTCCACCGATGCACCCAGCACACAGCTCCACCGAGGCACCCACCACACAGCTCCACCGAGGCACCCAGCACACAGCTCCAAAGATGCACCCACCACACAGCTCCACAGATGCACCCACCACACAGCTCCACAGATGCACCCACCGCACAGCTCCACAGATGCACCCACCGCACAGCTCCACAGATGCACCCACAGCACAGCTCCACCGATGCACCCGCCACACAGCTCCGCCGATGCACCCACCACACAGCTCCGCCGAGGCACCCACCACACGGCTCCACCGATGCACCCACCACACAGCTCCACCGATGCACCCACCACACAGCTCCACCGATGCTCCAACTAACCTCCACCAATGCACCCGCCAAACAGCTCCACCAATGCACCCACTAAACTGCACCGATGCACACACCACTCAGCGCCACCACAGCATCACTCAGCGCCACCACAGCATCACTCAGCGCCACCACAGCATCACTCAGCGCAACCACAGCATCACTCAGCGCAACCACAGCATCACTCAGCGCAACCACAGCATCACTGGTTCAAATATGTTCTTTCAATGTTTTAAGCTGTTTTCAAGCTTTCACGCTTAATTACAAATCAGAAAAAGATGTTAATATTTCACTTCTGTTCTTGGATTTTCGTCACAATAAAAAACACTGAACATAATCTTCACAAAAGTTATTTACAAAAGTTTAAGATATTGCCATTATAAATTAAATAAACTATTTAAGTAATAATTATTTCAAAACATTAAAAGCCATTGTTATTTGTAATATCAATACATCTAAGTCACGTAAATACTAAACATGTTGCATTACAAATGCTATAGTTGTCACATTTGCGAAAGTTATAACTATTGGCATTGTAAATGACAAAGCTATTAATTTAGCTATTTAAAAAAAACACATAAATAAAAAAAATTCATTTATAAGACCAATAGCTCAAACTTTCCTAATGCGAGCCCTATTGCATTTCCAATGTTTGTTTGTACTTACCACATCTCTGTCCTGTTTGCTTACTCCCTCTGCAAGCCTCCAGGGACCCCCTCCAGCCTACCGGCGCACCTAAAAAGAAGGAAGAGCGAGGAAAGGGATTAAGTGAAGCAACTTTTATTTTCATTTGAACCTCATTAAGACAAGAACAGAATATCATTGGGACAGAACTGTGAACATGTCAGGGATGGGAACCCTGAAGTGAAGAACTATCTTTTTTTTTTTCTCCCCTTATTATGAAGTGAATACCTGTGTACTCTTTGGCCAAGTGTTATTTTGACAATAAAACGCCCCAAAATTACACCAGTCCGGCCTCTTCGCTTTCTGTGTTCGCCCAACTAATGGCTGAAACACATAATCTCAGTGGAACCCACACAAATTGTCCCCCTGGAAAACCCATTCCAATGACATAAAGAATGGAGATAATCTATTTGTATTATTAACTCTTTTTCTACACACCATATCTTACTGGCGTTCTTAAAAGTTGCTATTTGTTTTTATTGAATGTTCTTTTTATATATCAGCCCTTCGTTTATGTATCATATGTACCGCGCTCTGATACCCTTGGTCATGTTCGCGCTTTATAAAGCACCATAACTAAAATAAAAATAGCACCAATATTGGCTTGCCAGACTTGATTTTCACATCTGATGCATCTGTCAGTCCTGCAGCATCAGGAAATGCCAATAATAATACTCTTGTTAACGCTGCAGTTAGGTCGTTGCCTGGCACCCAGACTGAGGCCTTTAACCTTGGTGTCTGCATTAGAAAGAGCATCACATATTTTGGATGTCAAAAAGGCAACAATGTGTTATAGAAAATAACGGTTTATCGTTGATGCAAAAAAAAGTTTTATTTTTACATGGACCCAACCACATGATGGGAGAATAACGCACTACATTTGACTGTAGTCTTAAACTGTCTATTGTTACAAGTAAGCAGTTCCTTCCAAAGAGAGGAGTTTACATGGTAACATTAACATAACATTTATTTTCTATTTGCAGAACAAAAATATTCATCAGATTTCCGAAGAGCCTCTTTGCAACGGAAGATGCCTTGGAAGTGCGGAAGCAGAGCCTGGGTGAGAAGGAAAAAGAAAATATCTCTGATAGGGTGGAAGTTGATGGTTAGCGAAGGGACTGTGGCACCTGCTGATTAATGGTCACTTACAGCTCTCATACCATACTAAGCACTGGTGACACCATAACTCTTTTCAAACTCGTACTCTGTTTTCAAAAGCATTGTTGCAGTGCTTCCAATTCGTACTGTTTTTCCACAGTTGGACTCAGTGGATCTCCAACTCCCAAGTGTTGTGCCTGGTTCCCACTTGCAGTTTTGGCAGTGTCTTTACCTTCCGCATGAACGCACAATTTGTAATGTGGAGTCTTTGAAATGCAAACGGCACCTGTAGAGGAGGTGTCCCTGTTTTCCACAAAAGAGTCATGTCAACACATTGCTTTATAGGATTTATGTTGGACTCCTTGCATCTCAGTGGCTGTAGCTCCATTACAGGATTACTGTCTCCCATATGGAGGCTCAGCAGTGCTTCACTCTTTCCCAAAATGTATCCTTCATCCTTCGAATCTGACTCTGATCCTGTATCTCTTTATAATATACGATACTTACTCTTCCTTTTCTACAGTGACCCTTATCCAGTCTTCGTGGAAAGGGTACCACCAACGTAAGAAGTTCCTGCATCTGAAGCATTCTGGTGAGAACACTCAGTGACATTTTTTGCTGTTCAAATTGTTTCGTTTTTGGGGTAGATATCGGAGGAGTTCATCAGTGATCACAATAGTTATACTTGGCAGATATATGTGGCTTAGCTTTGCTGAGCTGGTCAAGCTGAAATGGTTTGTTCCAAATACTTAATAAAAGATGGTTGGGAAAGAGTGTTTAGGGATATCGACTTGCAGCACAAACTTAATAAAACGTTCAAGTCGAATAGGTTTTAGCCTGACGTGAAATAATAATAATAATAATAAAAACATTTATTAAGCGCCTGAATACACTAAGACAGTGCGTCTACGCGCTAGGATGCGTACCAGACTCAGGTAGCAAATCAAGATCAGGCCACTGTGAGGAGAGGGGAACAGGGGGAGACAGACCTGCAGTTTATACTAATCTTCTGTATATAGGTAGGTTCTGGGAAAGAGGATTGTAGGTTTAAAATGATGTTGCTCTGAAAGTTGTCATATCTGAAGTTTGCTATTCCTGTGATTTTTTTTTTTTCAATTTACAAAGAGCAGGGTTGTTTAGTGCATATCTTCACAGGCTCATATCTAATTGTTTTTTTTTTCATGCAGCCATTGTTATTCAGTCTTGGTGGCGTGGAACTATCGGGCGTAGAAAAGCTGCCAAAAGGAAGTGGGCTGCAGAAACAATTCGGCGGTAAGTAGTGCAGTGCATTGATTTGTGCTATGAAGGATTGTGAAAAAGAGCCTATTCTTCCCCACAGGCCTTCATACAATTTTCAGCAAACAGGAGTTTATTTTTCTTCCCTTTTTATCCTCCTGAACAGAAGATCCGGATAGAGCCATGAAGTATTCTTATAGAGGTTTTCATCGCTGTTCATCAAACTTAAAATATTACTCCTTTTTCTTTGGGATGTGCCAGTGTACAGCTATCTGTAGATTAATGTCTCTTCTCTTTCTAAGATGGTGCATTTTAATAAGGTATTACCTTCACTTCTCCTAGCAGTAGTAAAGGTTGCACTGAGTAATTTCTTTTTCTCTTCATGACGTTTTACTTTTTCTGCAGTGTCTTATATTCTTGAACTTCTCATCCTTGCTTTATTGAGTGGTTCCTTTATCTGTTTTTTGACACTTTCTACTAATCGGTTCACTCACTTACATTTTTGCCTGATGAATGAATATTCTCCTCTCTGCATTTCTAGGTTGATCAAAGGCTTTATTTACCGTAACTACCCTCGTTGCCCTGAGAATGAATACTTCATTGATTACATTCGCTACTCTTTTCTGATGAAGCTGCGGCGGAATCTTCCCAAGAATGTTCTGGACAAGTCCTGGCCCACACCTCCCCCATCACTCAGTGAGGTACATGAGACTGACATGGTAACATTAACATGCTGACCTGTACAGGAGGTTTGGAAAGAAGGGTGCTCAAGGACTAAATATGTGATTTTGATCTTTGATAAAAGCGAACATTATTTTGGAGCTGCATATATATTTTTGATTAATTATTGCATTATTTATAAGACCATCTGGGATTCAGCCACTGGTTCACACCTGGTGTGTGACCTACCTTAATTGATAAGCGACTATGCTTCAGTCAGAAAAATGCTTTTGATATGGATTGCATTATATATTTGTTGTTTCTGATTGTGCTTACATTCTGGGCAACATTCTAGACCCTGCCCAGTCCCGATTCAGACGAAACCACAGCACCGAGACAGCCCTCCTCGCCGCCACAGACGACATCAGACGCCAACTGGACAACGGCGAAACAGCCCTGATCCTCCTGGACCTGTCAGCCGCCTTCGACACGGTCTGCCACCGCACCCTAAAAACACGCCTCCAAGAAGCCGGAATCCAAGAGAAGGCCCTCGACTGGACCACGTCCTTCCTCTCCGGCAGAGCCCAGAGAGTCCGCCTCCCACCCTTCCGATCCTAACCCACCAACATCATCTGCGGCTTCCCCCAAGGCTCATCCCTCAGCCCGACATTGTTCAACATCTACATGGCCCCCTCGCACAAGTGGCCCGCCAACACGACCTCAACATCATCTCCTATGCCGACGACACCCAGCTCATCCTCTCCCTCACTAAGGACTCGCACACACCAAAACCAACCTCCACGAGGGATTGAAGGCCGTCGCCGACTGGATGAGAAGCAGCCGTCTGAAGCTGAACTCAACAAAACCGAGGTCCTCATCCTATGACCCTCCCCCTCAGCCTGGGACGACTCCTGGTGGGCGACCTCACTGGGAGCAGCACCGAAGAAGAACAGTGACACAGGCCCTCGTCAGCAGCAGACTGGACTATGGCAACACACTCTAGGCAGGAATCCCAGCCAAGCACCTGCGCCATGACTACAACGCATTCAAAACGCCTCCGCCCGACTGATCCTCAACATCCACAGCCACATCTCCCCCCACCTGAGAGACCTACACTGGCTCCCGTTGAGAAGAGGATCACATTCAAGCTCCTCACCCACGCACACAAAGCACTCCACAACGCTGGACCAGCCTACCTGAACAGACTCAACTTCTACACACCAACCCGTCAGCTCCGTTCCGCCACCCTCTCCCTCGCCACCGTCCCCCGCATACAACAAACAACCACCGGCGGCAGATCCTTCTCTTACCTCGCCGCTAAGACCTGGAACGCCCTTCCTACCCACCTTCGGCAAACCCAGGATCTACTCGCCTTCAGAAGACTCCTCAAGACCTGGCTCTTCGAGCAGTAGGCCCCCCCCCCCCCCTTTCACCCCCCACCAGCGCCTTGAGACCTTCGCGGGTGAGTGGTGCATTCTATATATTTTCTGATTGGGCAAGCACATGCTTCTTCTGACTTTTAAGAAAATGTTTTAAAAACAGTAATAATGATCACAGCAAGGATATGTTCTACAGAATGTTGGGAGTGATGGAAGAGTGGAAGAAAAGTTGTTTTGGGACAGGTGGGAGGTGGTCAAAAAGCCTTTTGCTCCAATTGGTGGATGGGGAGTTTGGCAGAGGAATACCAGATTATGCTTAGGAATACAGGAGTATTCCCCAAAATATGGGTTAGTAGCTTGACTGAGGAATACTGTGTCTCCCTCTTCTGGGATTTAGTGGTGAGTAGTTTGGCTGTGTGATAGGAATCTTATAGACCTGACGATTGGCTTTGAAATGCAAAGCCTTTCCCAACTAGAGTTGGCAGCCATTGTTTTGCTTCAGGGTATAGCACCTTTCTGTGCTGGATGGACAGGAATTTGGCTCGGCAGTAGAAAGCTTTTCTTTTCTAGGCATAGTAGAAAGTGGTCTAACACAGAAGTACAGAGTTGGTCCTTCCTAGAGTTACGTCTCAGCCATACTGCCTTGGGACCCCTATGACAATCCTGTTGGACTGAGAGATTTCTCAGCCTGCAAATACCGATGACATCAGGTTTGATGGGCTCTTGCACCTACCTTGCAGAAATAGTAATCCTCACACAACAACAGTAATATGAGGAGTGTTCACCTAAGTATCTGCTCCTAACTGTACCCCCTTTTCCTACAGGCCTCACAGCTCCTGAGGGATATGTGTATGCAGAATATGGTTTGGAAATACTGCAAACGGATCAGTCCAGAGTGGAAACTGCAGGTAATTTTGAATTTATGCTGAGAGACCTCATCAACTGTAAACAAACTTGCTGTGCCACGACAGGGTGAATAAAAAGTATATAGCTATACAATGCTCTTCCAGGCATTATGAATTCACTGCCGAATATGACCCTGCCTGAGTTAAAGGATTGACTGCAAGGGATGACTGAACCTTTTCAGCTGTTTTCGGCATTCCTCCTCAAGGGTCTTAGCTGGCTGGTTTGAGCACTGCTCTGCATGAGTTGCAGTTTTCTGATCTTCTCTGTTCTGAAAGTTCTTGATTACCATTTCTGTATCTTTTCCAGACAAACTTATAGATTCCCAATTCTTTTTTTGAAAACAAATTTTATTTGTCAAGCGTCACATGAATTGCAGGGCCCTGAGCACCAGGGCTACTGCACATATCAAATATACATTTAATTGCCTTTGACGTAAATGAGCAACAAACAAATCCCTGTATAACGACCGCCCCTCACTCTCCCTCCCCCCAAATCATGTCCATGTCACACACAGTCATCCACTGCACCATTGTACACCCATAAAACCACAGTCCTTCCTGGACCTCTCGCCCCACCCCTGTACAAGCATGAGAAAAGTATACGCATCAGCCAGACGGGCACATCTCCATGCCCTGTGACGGGTCCAGGTCTAGCCCCCGGTAGTCCGCCCACCTGTGCCCTATCTTGTAAAGTTTGCGCGGGCATCCCCTGGCCAGAAAGATGGGTTGTTCAAGCCCCATGCAGAAGTCCAGACCGTTTTTCAATGCGGCTACAGACTGAGCCCTAGGTGCCTTCCAGGCCCTAGCAATGTCTCTTTTCACAAGTATAAGACCCAATAACAGGAGGTGCCACTTGTATTGTATTGTAATTGCATTTATATAGCGCTTACTACCCCTGACGAGGCGTCAAAGCGCTTTTTCGGCAAGTAGCACGCTACTCTGGGACCCATAGGGGATTAGTGTTGAATTAGTATAGTGAAACCTGCAAGTACATTTTAAGTGGTGGATAGGTTAGTCAGTTATTTGGATTTGGAATACTAGCAGAAGGATTGAGGAGGACAAAGGTTTGTATTTATATAGCGCTTGTTGGCGCACGCTATTCAGGAAGCCTATAAAGGATTAGTGGTGAAATATTATGGTGAAATATGAAGTAATTTCAGTGGTGGATATTAGTCAGTTACTTGGAGTGAGAAGAATAGCAGATGGATAAAAGGGGAAGAAAGATTTGCATTCATATAGCACTTATTCCCCTGATGGGTGTTGAAGCGCTTTTCTGGTGAGTAGCACGCCACTCCGAAACCCATAAAGGATTAGTGTTGAAAATTAGTATAGTATAAATATGTAGTAATTTGAGTAGTGGATATGTTATTCAGTTATTTGGGTAGTATATTAGTATAGTTGAATCTGGAATTTGAGAAGTGAACATGTTAGTCTGTTAATTTTGATTGAAAAGGATAGTGGAGGAATAAGAGAGTAAAGGATTTTTTTTCTTTTTTTTTTAGGTCTTAGCAGTAGGAGGAGGCTTTTGGATGAGTAAAAATTAGTTTTTGAGGGGAGGAGTCAGAGGGAAGAGTTTAGAAAGGTTTGTTTTAGGGGATCGGTATAGTAAAAAGAAGTGTCAGATGATGCAAGGAGGGGTAAAGTAGGAGAGAGTTTAGAAAGGGTTATTTTGGGGAACATAGTAGTGGTATGGGATTTGGGATAAATGAGAGTGGATGTAGAGGATGTATTGATAGATGTATATAGGATGAGCGATAGGGTGGTGCATTGGAAGGAGTAGTAGAAAGAAGTTTGAGATGAGTCAGAAGGTTGGGCTAGAAGATATATTGAGCGAAGTATAGGCTGAGAGGGGATCGGTATAGTAAAAAGAAGTGTCAGATGATGCAAGGAGGGGTAAAGTAGGAGAGAGTTTAGAAAGGGTTATTTTGGGGAACATAGTAGTGGTATGGGATTTGGGATAAATGAGAGTGGATGTAGAGGATGTATTGATAGATGTATATAGGATGAGCGATAGGGTGGTGCATTGGAAGGAGTAGTAGAAAGAAGTTTGAGATGAGTCAGAAGGTTGGGCTAGAAGATATATTGAGCGAAGTATAGGCTGAGAAATAGGGAAATGCTAAATTAGAAGAAAGTAATAAATATATAATTCATAAGACTTCATCAAGAAAACTTTGCAAGGGTTAGGTATGGCAGGAATGGGATCCTCTCGCCAAGATTCCCAGTTGACAGGGTGAGACAGGGCTGTGTGTTTGCACCTACCCTGTTTTGCCTATTTGTCAACGGGGTAATCGCCCATCTAGCCAGGATTAAGGCCATCGACGTCCCAAGGCTCAATGGCAGCAGGGTGCCCGCTATCATGTTTGCGGACGACACCCTGCTGCTGTACAAATCCCCGACGGGGATACAACGAGTCCTGGGCGGTTTTGTGGAATTTTGTGGGAAGCGGAGGCTGGAGATCAATGCTTTGAAAACCAAGTATATGATCTTCAACCCCCCATCCTCAACTCGCCCCAACCCAATTATAGGCACATCAAGATTAGGGAGGGCTCACACATTCGAGTACCTAGGGGTGACCCCCAATCAAAATATGACCTGGGACACTCACCGAACAAAGGCCAACCTTAAATTGGCGCAGCTCACTGGTGGTATCGCCAGAATATCAAATAGATCGACCTACAAACCCCTCAGCCCAGCGCTTGAGATATATAAAATGCAGGCGAGGGGGGCAGTCATACATGGCAGAGAATTGTGGGGGTTTACACCAGCATTAAATCTGATGATTACAGAAAATAAGTTCATCAGGCAGCTGGCAGCTTTACCTTCCAGCACCCCGCTCCTCCCCCTTAGACTCGATTTGGGCCTTCGATCAATAGAGGAAGAATTGGGTTTAAAACCATTATCATTTTGGCGGCAACTTTGGACTACTCCAGAGCTCTTGTCATATAGGATGGAGTTGAAGGAGATCTTAAGCTTGCCAAATGCAAATAAAACTCCATGGTTAAAATATATAAAAACTACATGCGAGAACCTGGGAAGGCCTGAGTTATGATCAGACCCTGAAAATGCTTGTAGTAAGGTTACACGCAAGCATTTATCCAGGGAATATTATGATTTAAAATTAAATACTTCATTAGGGAACGTGCGGTTGGGGTCCTTATCTAGGTCATTTATTCAGTTTGAAGACTCTTATCTTTTTGAACATGCCCTAGATGACATTTGCCCAACCTTGACTAGGAAATTGTTTTTACAGTGGAGGTATGGCACTCTTCCCCTTAGAGCATTTACAGGTACTTGGCCTCCCTCTCCCTCTGCTGAGCAATGTCCTGCATGTCCTTCCCAAGTAGAAAATGAAATACACGTTGCATTTTTCTGTAAAGCTTATAAAAAACCGAGAAAGTATTGGCTTCTTCCTCTCCTCAAACACCTAGGTTTCGGGCAATGCATCCCAGCCTATAGAATACTAAAAACGGATTTATCACCCCCAACTGTGTTTGCGATAGCCAGATTCTTAACTGCTATGTGGCACACGCGTACTCGCTACATACAGAACTCTGTTATAGACTCGGTACTGGCCTCATAATTACTTTTTGTACAGACCAGGTCAATTGGAATGATTCGCTATCATTCCCTAGAAATGTGATTTTCCATAGTATGTAGCTGTCGGGTTTGCACCCTGCACTAGCACTTTTAAACCTGTACAACAAGATGACAATTGTAATTATCCCTTTTAACTTCTTTTTTATGTATATGTATCATATCATGAATGTTTTAAATCTATGATGTATATCTTTTATGATCCAAGTGATCGAAATAAAGATTGAAATGAATGATAAATATATATATCCATAAGTACATTGAAAGTATATAGATACATGAAGGAGGTAAGTATATGTAGATTCAAGATATTGATAGAGGCACAGGATGAGAAATAGGGTAGTGCATTGGATATGCTTTTTCAGGAGAAAAGTAACAGACACACAGATCCAAGTACATGGAAGGTGCATAGATGCACAATGGAAGTATGTATATGTAGGCCAAAGATGATTTTTATTTATTTATTATTTTTTTCTCAACATAATATTATTTTACATGTTTATACAAAGTAATACACAAAGATAGGTACATATCTATAGTGAAAACAAATGCTTATATACAGAGGGATATGCTGTAAATTTCTGTTTGCGTATGGTGCTTATGTGGTGGAAGAGCCAAATCTTGAGTAGTTTTCTGAAGATAAGGTGGTTGTCGGTGGACTTTATGTTGGGGGGTAAAGAGTTCCATAGTTTGGCTGCTTGAACAGAGAAGGATGTGCCACCCATGTTTTTTTTTTTGTATGGTGGGATTTTGAGGCGAGATGCTCCTTTAGAGCGGAAGTTTCTTTGTTAATTGTGTTTGGTGATTTTATTCCTGATGAAGAATGGTCCTATTCCATGTATTGCTTTGTGGGTGATACAAAGGAGCATTGAACGTGGATCTTCTGGCAATCGGTAACCAATGCAGGGCTTTCAAGGCAGGGGAGATGTGGTCTCGCTGTTTGATATGCAAGAGTAGTCTGGCAGCTGGGTTCTGAATCAGTTTTAGTCTTTTCATGGTCGTTAAAGGTGATCCGTGGTAGAGGCTATTGGCGGAATCGAGTTTGGACATAACAAGGGAGATGGTAACTTGGATCTTGTGTGGAAATCCCAAATGAGGGAAAATTCGTTGCAGCGTTTTAATAGTAGCAAAGCTTGATCTTGCTAGTTTATCCACTTGGGCATTCATCGACAGCTTGGAGTCCATGCTCATTCTGAGGTTTCTTACTTCCTTTGATACTTTAGGCAGTAATCCCAGTTCATCAGGCCATGCGGCAAGCGGGTTGTAATGTTTCCAATCGCCACACATGAGTATTTCAGTTTTTGAAGCATATAATTTGAGATGGCTCCAAGTTATCCTCTGATCCACGGCTCTGAGACAGCTGAAAATTGGTGATTTTCCAATGTCTTTGGGGCATTCCAGTTGAAGGAGTATTTGCGTGTCATCTGCATAGTTATAGCACGTGAGGTGAAATTTATTGATCAGTACTGGTAATGTCTTCATGTAGATGTTGAAAAGCATGGGCGAGATGATAGAACCTTGAGAGACCCCTGCTTTTGTGGAGTACGGTTTGGACGAGAAAGGTAGGGTATGGGTGACATTAGTTCTGTTTCGAAGGTAGGACGCGATCCAGTCTAGAGCAGTTCCCTCCATGCCTGCTTCATAAAGTCTTTGTTTTAGAGTGTCATGGTCAACAGTGTCAAAGGCAGCTGAGAGGTCCAAGAGAAGTAGCGCAGCAACCCTGTTGCGGTCAACTGTATTCTTTAGGTCATTTCAGATGGCAAGGAGGGCAGATTCAGTGCCTCTTCCAGGACGGAATGCTGTTTGGAAGTTTGAAAGTATGTCATTCTCTTCAATGAATAGTGACATCTGGGCGAACGCTGCTCTTTCTATCAGTTTGTACCGATTACCCCCCACTCCCTTCATGATGTGTAGTAGAGCCAGACGTGGTGTGTAGGGAAGCTCCCACCCCAATACCTCCGACAAGCATGTGTACACTCCCCTCCAGAATCTATGTAGGGAGAGGCAGTCCCAGACCGTATGAAGAAGTGTACCCTCCTCCCGCTGGCGCGAAGGCACTCAGCTGATGCGATCAAGGCCACCTTCCACAGGCACTTCCTGGTAAAGTACACCCTGTGCGGATATTTAAACTGCACTAACCGCAAGCGTGTTGCTATTGCCGCCCCACGCGGGCTCGCAAGAGCCTCAGCCCAGTCCTCTTCTTCCAGGTCGCCCACATCCACCTCCCATGCACGTCTGAGCCCCTGCAGGTCAGGGTCGCAGGGAATGACCAACTTTTGATATATGCGGGAGATCTTGCGATCTGAAAGCTCCCCCATGAAAACCTTCGCCTCTATGGGGCTAAAATCGGGGAGTGACTCCAGGCCTTCCAAACTGGGGGCCAGGGCATGCCTAAACTGTAGGTAACTATATAATTGGGCTTGTGGCATACCGTAGTCTTCCTGCAGGTCTTGAAAGGACTTGAGGGTCCGATCCTTTACAACATCTCTCAGTACCGAGACACCTATCGCGTCCCCCCCCTGGAAGCCCCGCAGCGCTGCTAGTTGAGGCAGGTGTATGGATTCCCAATTCTAATACTTGCTCTGTCTATTAGGTTTTTGGTACCTCGTACTGAGTTCTGTTTTTCACCACCAACTAATCCGATCTGCCAAGAAAGCTGCATTCAAAGACCGACTAGATAACAACGCCCACAACAGCAAAGAATTATTCAACATAGTCAAAGAATTTACCAACCCATCAGCCAACTCCAACGACATCACCCCCTCTCAAGACCTCTGCGACTCCTTAGCTTCATTCTTCCACAACAAAATCGCAGACATCCACAACAGCTTCGACAACCGTCCCGGAGACCATCCCACCCAACCTGCTGCCGTACCCTCACTCCCCCTGAACATCCTTAATGAATGGGACCCAATCTCCACTGAGGACACCATCCGCCTGATGAACTCCATTCACTCAGGATCCCCCACAGACCCATGCCCTCACCACATCTTCAACAAAGCTGACTCCAACATAGCACCACACCTCCGAGACGTCATCAACTGCTCCCTCAACTCCGCCACATTCCCGGAAAGCTGGAAACACGCAGAACTCAGCGCCCTTCTGAAAAAACCCACAGCTGACCCCACCGAACTCAAAAACTACCGCCCCATCTCGCTTCTTCCATTCCCGGCCAAAGTCATCGAGAAAACTGTCAACAACCAGCTCGCCACCTTCCTCGAAACCAACAAATCCCTCGACTCCTCACAGTCAGGCTTCCGAGCCAAACACAGCACGGAGACCGCCCTTATCGCAGCAACAGACGACATTCGAACCCTACTGGACAATGGAGACACAGTCGCTCTCATCCTCCTCGACCTCTCCGCGGCCTTCGACACAGTCTGTCATAGCACCCTTTTACAGCGCCTCAGAAACGTCGGAATCCAGGGAAAAGCACTGGAATGGATCACATCGTTCCTCACCGGAAGAACACAGAGAGTCCGCCTCCCACCATTCAAGTCAGAGGCCACTGATGTCATCTGCGGCGTGCCACAAGGATAGTCACTCAGCCCCACCCTCTTCAACATATACATGATCCCCCTTGCGGCCATCGCTCACCAACACAACCTCAACATCATCTCCTACGCTGATGACACTCAACTGGTCCTCTCACTCACCAAAGACCCTAACACCGCCAAAACCAACTTACACGAAGGAATGAAAGAAGTAGCCGAATGGATGAAGCACAGCCGTCTGAAACTGAACTCAGACAAAACAGAAGTCCTCATCTTAGGCACCTCCCCCTCCGCCTGGGATGACTCTTGGTGGCCAGAGGCCCTTAGAAAAGCACCCATCCCGACGGACCACGCACGGAACCTGGGCGTCATCCTGGACTCCTCACTCTCAATGACCAGACAAGTCAACGCCGTCTCATCTTCTTGCTTCAACATTCTTCGCATGCTCAAAAAAACATTTCGCTGGATCCCCACGGAAACTAGAAAAACGGTCACCCACGCACTGGTCACGAGCCGCCTGGACTACTGAAACCACCGCAAAACTCCAGAAAAAACTCCAACGCATCCAGAATGCTTCAGCCAGGCTCATACTAGACATCCCGCGTAAAGAACACATCTCCGGTCACCTGAAAAACCTCCACTGACTCCCCGTTAATAAGAGGATTACTTTCCGCCTCCTAACCCACGCACACAAAGCACTTTACGAACTTGGACCTGAATGCCTCAACACACGACTGTCCTTCTACACACCCTCCCGTCAGCTACGATCCTCCAACCAAGATCTTGCTACTGTACCTCGCATCAACAAAACCACCATGGGAGGTAGATCCTTCTCCTACCTGGCAGCTAAAACCTGGAATTCACTTCCCACTCACCTTCGCCTTACACAGAACCACCTAGCATTCAGAAAGCAACTTAAAACTTGGATATTCGACAAGTAATTCCCCACCCTTCTTCAAGCGCCTTGAGACCCTATGGGTATGTAGCGCGCTATATAAATTTTTTGACTTTGACTTTGACTTTATACTAGTTTTGTGCCTTGCTCTGCCCGTAGTCTCAGTTTCCAATGCTATGCTCTGCTTAGGTGGGGTTGAGAGAGGGTTGCATTTCCCAGACATATCTGAGCCCTGCTTTTCAGGGGTCATATTTCCCATGTCTGTTTGTTTGTAATGTAGTGCCCTTCTCCACAGGGGATCTTGTCATCACCAAGTATCTGCCTGAGGGACCACCAAAAATGTGTGTGTTGCACTGAGAGAGCGATTCATGTTGATTTAAGAGCTAATTAAGGGAGAACCATTCATTTTCAAAATGGTTATTTGAAACTAGCCTGGTAGGGCAAATAACTTCCCAAGTCAATAAACAATTGGGCAATTAAAACTACTTTGATATTTTACAATAGCAAAGTTTTATCTTTGAATATTTTTATCTTGTATTCATTTAAATATTTTTTTTTAGTACCATCAAAGAAACATTTGCCTCCCAGTTTGCAGCTCGGGGAGAGTGGACCAGCTGGAAGCTTGCAAGTGGCTTTGGTCTGTGTGTTACCCCCTTTTGTTTCATAGGCAGGCACTCTCACAGCTGACACACATAGTAAAACTGCAGAGTATGCATTTTCCTGAGGTCAAAGGTAATTCCTAAGGCCCTGCTATTTCAAGAAAGACAACAGATCAGGACATGTTTCTGCTGCATGTTGTGTACTCTCTTTGTTCTTTCTTGACCTGATGAGCTTCTTACCCTCAGTAAGCATGACCACATGTGCTTACAGCCCCAACATATAATTAAACTAACAGGGTTGGCAATGAATTATGTAAACCTAAATGATCTGAATTCACATTCATGAATGGATGTGACTTCATTGATTTAGTTTGAATGAAAGCGATCTCGATTTTCCACATCCACTCGAGACAATCTGGATTTGTATCCATCTAATGCTCCAATCCCACATTCATCTCTAGGTGAAAAATTGGAGTGATGTGCGACTCATGTCTGTTAATAAATGGTTTACTACTGTTAGTGCAGTATTAAACTCATTAGAATAGTTTGCTGGAACCTTGAGGTACATGAGCGATCAGAATTCACTTGTGCCATAATCAGGTCTTTTTTGGGCACACTACACTCTGAAGAAGCACCAACTTCACAAAAATGTTTCAAATGTCCTACAAAAAGACATTCACACATTATTGACTAATGCAACAGTATGCTAGTAGAAATTCAGCAGAAAATATTGATACGAAAATTGCCACTACAGTTGTCTGACAAATTCTCAGAAGTCGCGAGCTCCTGGTTAGAGAATGATTACAATTCAAAATGATATCTATCACTCACACAGGTATTATCACTCATTGCTAAACTCTTTCAAGACCATCCTTCAAACCAGCAGAACACCAGCAGGATTCTGTGCCTGATCTTTTGTAATGACCTCACAATCTTAAGACTCCATTGAACAAGATTAGGTTGTAAGTCCTCATCCTGGCACTATAGTTATGGAAAGTATACCATGTGACAAGTGGGTACCCAAGAACAGGTGCTAGTGTCGAGGGCAGTGCAAGAGAAGACTTATTCAGAATTAAAATAATACATTTAACATAATATGTAAAAATAATATTTAGATGTGTTCTAGTGGATCGTAAATCCAAAGGTAGGCAATTTCGAAGTCTGCAATTCGTCACCCAGAGGACACTAACAAAACAAGCCATCTTCTATTGAGAGAACTTAACTTTGTAGTCTGAAGGATCTTGTTAGATAACAGGTCTTAGACCTGCCACATCAGGCTGTGATGTGTGTGTCAAAGGGGCTCAGGCATCAATCAGCATCGAGAGACTGTACCTTCCCTTCAGTGCATAATGTAAGCATTTGCCTTTGCTCACTCACCAGTATTTGTAGCAGAGAAACCAACAAAGCGGGCCTCAGGAAATCCTTCCCCTCCCAGTACCTGTTATGGCAGTGCTCTGCTGCATCAATGTGAGTTGTAGCAACTAAAGGCTAAATTTATTCAGGGCGTTGTTGGTGCTATCAACGGTCTGATATTGTTGTCCAAATCAGGGCAGGATGTAAAATTTTGAGTTTCCAGAGAAGTAAAGTGCAGAACATCAGAGGGAAACATTTCAAATTCTGTACAAAAGTACACCAAAGGAAGAGGCAGATGTTATGAGAAACCAGAATTTAAGTTGCCAACAAATTGTGTAGCTTACAGCTCACCAATGTAAAAGGAAATTACCGAAATCTTAAAGATCAAGGGCATACACCCTACACTTAAGAGCATGAGATATGGTTTAAAAAACGCATGGGTTTATCACTCCCTTTTCCAATTTGATCAATGGAGTAACAAACCGATCAAATGAAATTGTGTATATATTCCAGAAACAAATCAATATGGAAATTCTAAAAAAAAAAAAAAAATAAAAACTGGCAGTATACAACAATGCAGCAAACCTTTTTTCATTTGTCAAGAGGGAAATGTTGACAGTCCATAAGGGCATATAAAAAAAGTGTGAACCATTACCATGTCCTCAAAAACCCGATGCTCCTGAGAAAAGAAATTTGTGGCTTTAGCAACTTTGCCCCAGCAGAGAGCCGGATGTTTCATTGAAATGAATAATTGACCCATTCCCTTCACATTAGGGGGTGGCAATTCCCTTCCAGTTATTTAGCAGACATTGTGCCAGAAAAATGTAAGGGGTATGGTTTTGGAGTAAATCAATGCATTCCAGACACAGGCTTTCCTCTGAGAAAAAGAGGAAGAAAACTTGACTACCTGAACTGTTAGAATGAGTCAGTGGCCATTCTGGAGTCATTTGGTAAGTGGTTCAATAGCAGGCTTCTAGCCCTGCTGCAGTAGAAGGGAGTACACTGTTCAGGCAACAGAAGCATTGTTTAAATCCTTTAAATGAATAATCAAATGAATTAAGACTCAAATGAAAGAGTAGTTGACCTCTTTGAACCTCCCCTCCTCCATAGTGCCTGTTCTACATCTTGGATATGGGGGCCAGTTTTACGGACATCAGTTAGCTATGTTGTGACTCATAGACTCCTTATCTGTGAGCTCATGAAGAACTTAATAAAGCTTTGGCGAGTATCACTGCAGGGGTTTTAGTATTCAAGAAATGTTTCTAGCATGCAGTGTTTGATTTTGACCATGTCTTAATGCCATTTGGTGGATCCTCAGGGCCTATGCACATGGCATTGGGACATGCATTTCACAGAACCTCCACTAGGAGGTAAATAATAAGAGGATTGTAGGCTGCAAGTTCTTCTAGACCTTCTGTAAATAGTGCATATAGTGAGGTTGCACCAACTGCTGAATCTTATGATTACAACTGAAACATGCCCGTGGACTTTCTGCACACAGGGTGAAGTTTTGTACTACCCTTGAGATGGATTGGCATAAAAAAAACTGACATATATTGTTGCCTAAGGGGCAGAAGAATGAGGCCTTACTTTGCTTTTTCAGGGACACTTAGAAACCTCATTGCAGAACGGCAGGGATAGGCCCACTTCAGCTCACATTACTTTCAGGATAGTGGTAAGATAGTTGTGTGATGGATGAGCCATTCTGTCCCACTAAAAAGCTATAACGAATTCTTGGTGGTTCTTGCAGATATCCGTCTAATGTTTTTGCAACTTTGACTTTTGTTAGAATATTCAAAAGTATAATATATCATGCTCCTGCTAATTTGGCCATAAAACAAAATTCATTGTGGCAACGGGTTTAAATGGTGATCGATCACTTACCTGAGCAGACCACTACTTTAGGACAAACGATGGCTGATGACATAGATGAGTTCAACCAAATATTGGTGCTGATCGTGATTTGATTACTCTTGTGTGAGGGAACAGCTATTTCATTGCCAATAAATGATGGTTGTCCTGGCTCAAGTTGTCTGGAGTTTCAGTGGATGTCCATTTTAACTCTATGGGCATGCCATTAGATGGAGAGAGATTGTTTGGGGACAGTGCTGACCATACACTAGAGACCGTTAAGTTGTCTAGACAGATCACAAAACCCATAATAACCACCTAACAGTATAGTTACGTGCTTCTGACGGCATACAATTTGTAGAGGCCCTTCCTTTTGTGAGACAGCACCAGTAAATGAAGCTTTCCAAGGGCAGAGTACACAGTTGATTGTATGTATTGTAAGAAGTTGCTTTGTTACCCTCCCTGCAGCCCCAATTCAGTCTGGCTTTATTCCACAGCACAGCCCAGTCCGCCGTGCTGAATTGTAGAATGTAAGTGTGTTTCATGGATTAAGTTTCAGCTTCTCTTCAATGGAAGCTAGATCTCTTGGCTGCTTCAACACAGTGGATTATGTCTTTCTTTTGAGCAATATTTCCACATTGCTGAAGGCTTCCGATAGCATTAAGTTATTTAATCCTTTCCTTGTATTCAGAACCCAATTTAAACTAAATCCCTTCTTCCCTCTGCACTGTGAAGCACTCTTCGGTGTTCCACATGGTTCTGCATTTTGCTCAGCTTTATTTAATATCTATTGATGCCCTTCATGCCACAAATTAGGTCCTCACACAATTGTAAGCAGATGACAGCCATTTCTTTATTAGAGTATCACAAAGTCACCTCTTGTTACACAGGGTTTAAAACTGGATGCACAACAAGTATCTGCAATTAAATCAGACAAAGGGATGCTTATATATTGACAGATGTCCCGTTGGTCCGCTAGGGGGACGGAATAGATTACTCCATCCCCCTGGTGGATGGACCACCCACTAATGTTATAAATCACTGTCAAGCTGTCGGTCCTTTATAATGCATTTGCAGGAACTGCTGTCGGGCGGACCATTATCTTGGCGGTAAGAATACACAATCGGGCCCTAAGTCTGAGGTGAACATTTTTGGCACCTCATGCAGGACTTTCTTAGCAGCTCCTAATTTCCTTAAATGTGGTCCTTCAAAAAAGGTAAAAGAATTTGAGTTTAATTTTGGCTTTGAGGCTACATTCTAACCGCGGGTACAGTTAGTCATTATCAGTTATTACAAACTGTTTTTTCAATATCAATCAGCTTAAACTTTTACTGGTCCTTCTTTCTTCAAAGAATCACGCTTTAGTAGTAGGTGCCACTGTAAATTCTAATCTGATAGAGACATCTAGCCGCAGATTCCTTAACTTAGAATATCCCCAGGTGGCAGACTGGATCAGGATTTTTTTTGCAGAAGCACATCTGCGCGCCGGGGGACGGCGCCACACGACCCCGCCCTGACATTGTCCACGTACGTTGTAGTGTAGTTCCTATATTCCCAATAGGCTCAGCGCATTGGAATAATATATCCTATAGATTTGACGTAGGATTTAGGGCGGCTAGGTCTCTATTGAATATATTGGACTTAATTATGAGTGCCAGCTGGCTCAGAGGTCACTAGAAACTTTCTCGAATAAACAAGAAGGGATTAGTTTCTGACAACCGCATAAACATGACAACTTTGTTTCCCGAAGAATAAAACTGATCTTCAGAGTCGTGGAACCAATAGATAGATATCTTACTCAGTCAATCGTGCATGCTTCGTTTCATCAGAGGTGCAGAGAAATAGAGCGACAGACATTTTCAATAAAAGGATTTATTGAACAGCCTAATTTCTCAAGCAAGTAAAGTGAACTGCTACAATAGTAATACTGGTTGCAAAGTATAATGCGTACAGTAAGAAGAGTATTATAAAATAATACTGTAAAAGCATTGTATGGTTTCTAAACCATAGATAAATACATACATAAATAACAAAGCTAAAAAAGTACTCAACTGGTGCTTCTAAAATACGCCTACCCCAATTGACCTAACCTAAGTCTAGTATGAGGGAAGAAGTAAGTTAGGTGTAGCATAAGTTTAGTTTTTCTTTGCCAAGAATCTAACCAAGATTTCTCTTAGGGTCTAATCAGCTTCGTACCTTGGTTTTAGAATGAAGGAGTTCTGGTATCTCTGTCTCTGGACTCGATTTCCCAACACCCCGCGAGGGGAGCTTGGAAACACTGGAGCTGGATTCTCAGCGAGATAAAGGCAGCCTTATCTGTCAGTGCGTCAGCTGGAGGGTCAACTTCCTCCTGCACTTGCTGTAGCGAGCTGGGTCGGACAAAGTAGATAGTCGAGCTGCTCCGAACCACTGTGTGTTTGCTAGGGCAAGTGTGGACATATTTATACCTTGAAGGTGCCTAGTTTGACGTAAAGTCAGACATAATAACATCACCAAAGAACCCCAAGGGAATGGTAGTTCTTTGAAAACGCCATGATTTTTAGGACCAATCAATATTCAAGTAAGGGGATGTCCCTGACTGCTGAAGCCGAGTTTTCCAAGAAATCGTTGTGGCTTTTTGGAATTAGTGGAAGGAGTCATGCCTGTATTTTGACTGGATGGATTATGTCTAAATATGAGTTTGATTTCTGTGCCTATATAAGGGCAATGTGAATTATAGCTATATAAGGAAATGAATCAGTATATTACGCTTGATTCTAAAATGCTTCACAACAACTTGATGTCACCGAGGTCATATAAGTCCCTTGCGGCGCTCTGACGTTAGTTTCCTTCGTTTCCACGTGCAACGCGGATCCAGAGTGAGCGGTTCCTCTGGCCTGTTTCAGGCCTCCTTTTCGACGCTTCGCGTCAGGAACAGTGTGTGATGCCTTCGGGCTTTAAAACTCGTAATTCCTGTTCGCGGCAGATGTCTGCGACGGACCAGCATCTTATTTGTATGTGGTGTCTGAGTGAGCACCATGACTCAACGGACTGCGAAGCCTGCCAACACCTAAAGCCGAAGTCATGGCGGGAGCGCTGTATGAAGCTTCTTTCGGCACGGCTGTCCTGGTCGGAGTCGTCTCGTCCCCCAGCCTCCTCATCGCCGGCAGGTCCCTCTACTGTCCGTTCCGCCGTCGATCGCCCTCTGGGGTCCGGAGCTGTCGTTCACCACTTGGTAAGTTGAGGCTCTTGTCGCTGAGGCCTTCGATCTCCCTTTCTTCTGTTGTCAGGGGCACTAGTTCCTGGAACATTCCGGACATTCGCTCCAGACAGTGGCCCCCCCCCTCTATCCGCCCTTTCTGGGTATAGGGGCGACTCGGGCAAAAATGGAGGCATATGCCGCAGCTTTGCAGGCCTCCTTTGGGTCCTCTCCCGTTCCTGGGGTGTCCTTGGGGCCTCTGCTTCTTGTGGGATCCCCAACTGACTCGCCGGAGGGTTCGCCCACCGGCACCAATTGAGACTTTGCCCCCCAGGAACGTCGGAGATGTGGTGTCATTAGGGCGCGGCCCGGTTGGGTCCCCCTTTACGGTCCACATGGAGTCGTCCGGGCGCGGCCCAACTGGGTCCCCCTCTACCTCAACCACCTTGCTGCATAGACCCGCTCCGGTGTCGCAGGTGGTTGCCGGTGCTCTTCACCCTGCCTTGAGCACACCCCGGGCTTTTAAGCAGGCGGCCGGCTGTCCGGAGCCGGGGTCGGTACACCCCCCCCACCCCCCCCCCCGGGGCTGTAAACTTGCCTCCGCCTCTGCTTCTTTCTCCAGAGTCGGAGCCTGTCCTGGTTGAGGCAGAGTCGGCACCGGTGCGGCGACAGAGACTTGCCTCCACGGCTTCGGCGCCTTCTCCTTCTTAGGAAGGGGCGCTTGTCGTAGTTTCGGCAACGACTCGGCGCCGTATGCAGCCGATCAGTGACTGACGAGGCACCATCAGCGCCCGCAAGCGTCGTTTTGGCGCCGTGACGACGCTGGGTTGTGGACACTTCTCTAGAGGCCTCTGAAGAGTGTTTGGCGTCGCCCTCACGACCGGCGACACCGCAGGCATTGTTACCAATGTACCCCTTGGAATTTGTGGAGCCTCCTCGGCAGCTCCCAGATCCGGCAGGCTCTTTACCTCCCAGGGAGCCCCAGCAGGTTTCTCATTCTTCAATGGGGCTCCCTTCCGTGGGGCATTGGTCACACCCTCAGTGTCTTGGGAGGGTCAGCTTACCTACCTCCCCCACTGATGAGCTGTTGTCCCTTTGCGGAGGGCTACTGAGGCAGGTGCTGCTTTTTAGGTTTTGCCTGGCGAAAGATGCGCTCTGCGTATCTTTTTCGCGCAGGCGAAAAACCTAATGATTATGGTAGGGGAGACAGGAACGGCCCCCGTCTTCCATTGGCTAGCTCCATAAATGGAGGCTAGCCATTGGAAGACGGGCCTGTCCGTCAATGCCGGACCAGATTCGGGGGCGTTCCCGAGAATTTTTGGCTTTTGGCTACGTCACGCTACGTCAGCCAAAAGCCGGGAACGCCCCCGAATCTGGTCCGGCATTGCCGGCACCCGCCTTCCTAACCTTCACGGTTTCTTCCCTCAGCCACGTCTGAGTTGTGTTACTTGTTCGCTAATTAAATTTCTTTCTTTGCTGATCACTTCTAATAGGCTCGGACGGGAATAATTATGCGGAGACATTTCATGGCCTGCCGGATCAGGAATTCCCAGGGAGTTAGTGACAGGCCTTTCAGTCGCCGGCAGCCTTTCCCCCGGCGCCGAACAAGGCCCGAGCAGCGGCCCCGGGGGGAGCCGGGAGCCCAGCCTGCTCCCACTATCACTCACACCCCGGCCTCCTCCTTCTCGGCGCCCCCACCCCTCCACTCCACTCCCCTTCCCTCCCCTCCACTCCTCTTCACACCCACTCACTCCCCTCTCCCCTCCTCCGAATTCCACCACCGCCCCCTCCTCCACGCAGCCGATTCTACCCTTTCCCGCCCCCTCCCGCCTCCTGCTCCTTTCCCCGCCGCCGGCAGCTGCTGCGGGGGACCTCCAGCCCTCCACACTCACAGAATGAGCTTCTCCTGAAGGGCAGCTCTCGACGCCCCTTGATCTCTGATCCCCGAACAAGTGACTCTTTTTTTTTTTTTTTTTTTTACAATCCGAGTGGTTTGGTCTGGCCTGTTTTGACTGTATCCCCACTGACTTTCGCATTAGCCCGCCTCCGCATTTTATCCTTCCTGGCTCACCACTGACCGCACTCCCGCCAGGTTAGCCCCGCCCCTTCGTCCGTGTCTGGTCCGGCACTCTTTCATGTTCATGAAATCACACTCGGTGTGCGTCTCAAGGGAGGCCAACTATTGTTTACATTGTCATGTAAGCCGCTTTCATGTCAGCCTGTAGCAACCACAGAGTACGGACAGCGGGAGGGGGAGGGGTAAGGGGGGGCAGGTTTCTGCCCAGACCAGCCCTCTCATCGGAGCCTGCACACACCCTGGAGCCCCCACCCACAGTGAAAACATCGGCTATTCTAACCCGCATTGTAATATCACCCCACCCCCTCCAAGGCTCCATGCCGTCCTTCTGTGAGTAATCTGCATTTACAGGTGTCATGTGGGGGAACAGTGCACAGTACAGTTACACCCGAATTATGCCCCCCCCCCCCTATAATTAAGAGGTGCTCGCCTCCTGCGAACAGACACCATTAACAGGAGTCTTGTGCCTCGGTGCAGGGAGGGTGGCCGGACTGCTGCCCTGGCACTATTGTTACCCGCATTATGTCACCCACCTCGGCCCCCGCCCCGTGAAAACAAATGCGTCCTCCTCCTGTGAATACACAATACTCTGCAGTTACAGTTGTCGTGGAGGAGGGGGGGGGGGGTACGGTGAAGGGTTGGTGGCAGGACTGCTGCCCTGGCACTATTCTCACCGCATTGTTATTATATTCCCCCCCACCTCCCCCAGCCCCCAAATAGATTCCTGGGAACAGGAACAATTAACAGAGGTGGGGCAGAGAGAGGAAATCAGAGCTGTGACAATGCTTTCCCCAGCATCTCATCTCACCCCTGAACCCCTCCCTGCCCCTGTGGAGCATGGTATGTGTATAAATGCCCAGTATTGACATTTGAAAGTATACTTCAGGGGTGTGTGTATGCATGTGCAGCAGGGTATGTGTGTGCTTTGAAATCTGGGCATCTTTGTCTTCAAGGTGAGTGTGTGTGTCAGCCTACTGGGAGTATGTACTTCTGTCTAAAGAGGATCTGTGTGTCTGTACATGCGAACATCTGTGCATGATAGAGTTTCTGCATTAGTGTGTCTGCACTGTGGTGTGCCTCTGTAGGGAGGGCTGTGTGGTACTGTGCAGGGGTGGGTGCATCTGTGTAGTGTGGTTGTCTCTGTGTAATTGGGTTGTCTGTATTTCCAGTGGTTAAGCAATAGGTGAAGACAAAATGTAAATACCCATTGGGAAAGAATTAGGAAGACAGCATGGAGAATTTCCAGGTTTGAGCTAATAAGACAGAATCAACAATATTTTGGCATATAGACTGAGTAACAACTGGTGAAAGAGGTCAGTGCTGGAAGCGAAATTAGTACACACCCATAAGGCCTAGTACCACATTCAAAATAAAAGCCGTTTTTTTATGGACTCTGCTTGTGCCTCCGTGTGCCCCTGTTGCGCCTCTGTGTGCCCCTGTTGCCTGCTTGTGCCTCTGTGTGCCCCTGTTGCCTGCTTGTGCCTCTGTGTGCCCCTGTTACCTGCTTGTGCCTCAGTGTGCCCCTGTTGCCTGCTTGTGCCTCCGTGTGCCCCTGTTGCCTGCTTGTGCCTCCGTGTGCCCCTGTTGCCTGCTTGTGCTGTGTGGGTGTGTGTGGAGGGCTCCGTGTGGCTGTGTGTGTGGGAAGCTTTGTGTGGCTGTGTGTGTAGGAAGCTTTGTGTGGCTGTGTGTGTGAGGGGCTTTGTGTGGCTGTGTGTGTGGGGGGCTCTGTGTGGCTGTGTGTGTGGGGGGGGACCTGTGTGTGTGTGTGTGTGTGGGCGGGGCTCTGTGTGTGTCATTTGCGGGAGATAAAGCTAGTGGCATTGTAAATGACAATGCCATTTATTTATGTTAAAAAAACATTAATAAAAATAATGTCAAGAGTAATCCCAATAGCTCTAACTTTAACAAAGGCAAAACCATTGCATTGTAAATGCTTGTTTGAGAGTGGTCTCATTGGCCAGCCACTTCTGCCCTTTGAGGCTTCCCTTTATGATGCCCTTTTTGGTACCTGGGTCCAGCCTGCTTCAGGTGACCCGGTTGTTCTTTCAGTTTTGCACCGCCACCGTCCAGCTCCACATGATCCTGCTTGTCTTTTTGTCCACCCTGATGTGCAGGGGTTTGTTTTGCAGACAGCCTTTCCTTCCCTGCCCCCTCTAACGCTTCCTCCCTCCCGGGAGTCTAGATGGCTTGAGTCATGGGGTAGGAACATCTTTGCATCCACTAGTGCGGCCCTAGGGTCCTTAAATACAGTGTGTGTTTTGGCTCGGGCTACCTCTGCCCTGTGGGGACTCTGTAGAGTCTTTACTTTCTGCCACCCTGAAGGTGCTCGCGTTGACCTCCTTCACCTCCTCGCGATGGCCGCGCCCATGCCGAATTCACAATCCGAATCTGCGGATTGTTTGGACCGAGCTATGGCGGGTTCTGTTGCCTTAAGGCGTCACACTTGGTTTTGCTGTTTGATGCTCACGCCGAATCGGTGGTTCACCGGCTCCTTGCACGCTTTCATCCGCCCACTTAGATCTTCTTAGGCCCGTCTTCCGTGGTGGTACTTTTTCATTTCGCATCCTTTAGATGCGCTCTGTGTTTAACATGGGCAGTGAGCCTTACATCTTCTTTTTTCTGTAGTCAAGAGTGATTACCCTTTTATTGGCATCCCTTGGATACGGTTTTGCTTTGAGCTGCTTGTTGGCCTGCTGTGGCCGTGTTCCACAGGTTGCTGTGTCTGGTCATCTGTCTGTGGTATTGAGCCAGTGGCTCAGCTTGGTAATGTCATACGGCTCGGAACTCATGTTCCCGGGTTCAGTTCGCTACTGCACTCTTTTGGCTTGGCTTATTGCCCTAAGAGGTGTTCCCCGTTGTTTGGGGTATGCATACTCCATGTGGGGTATTTGTATGCTATTATATAGCTTTGCTTATCTAACCTGGGCCCGCAGATCCTGTGGACTCCATGCGTCACTTGGTGGTCCGTTGTACGGTGTTCTAGGATTGTCCCTGGTGCCATCTGCTTACGCCATGGTCATCCACCTCCTTGTGAGGTTTCATGGTCTCCTCTTCAAAAACGGCTCCTATCTGCCCTTACTGTACTAGGTATGATCCGGTATGGACATGTTCCTGCTCCTGGCTAGTTCTGTCTCTACATAATTATATGTTTATACATTTATGTATACATGCCGTTGCTTTGGCATTCCTCTTCTTACGTCGCCACCTCTTTTCGAGGCTGTGAGGTCTGGGCCAATATCTCCATGTGTGGGGGAGCTTTCTGAGTTGTTGCAGTTGCCCATAGGCTCCTCCTTTCTTCTGCTTACTGGGGTGATTTCCCAATTTGACATATGCTCCCTGTTTGGTGTTCGACTCTATACGTGTCTTTTCTGGTGTGTTGGTCTCAAATTCTGAGACTCTTCCCACCATTCGTTACCATGGTGTTTTTGGCCACTTCCTTCGGATATGCCGTTTTTCCAAATTATCACCTACTATTGTTAAAGCTACACCTGCGGGACAGCTCTTCTGATGGCAGTGGTCCTTGGCTACTGCCTGCAGTCCACATTGTGGGTTGTTTGCCACTTGGCTTGCCCGGTCGGGCTCTCTTATGCTTCTTGTGTAAGCCACTTTCAGGTCTCTATGGCTGTTTGCCTGCTGCATGTTTCGACCTGTTTCAGTGGATTTAAATTGATGCTTTTGCCCCTATTTCCCCTTTTTGGAATTGGGTGTGCATTTGGCATGTTGCTTGTCCCGCGGGCTATTCCCAACGCATTGCTCAGGTTCTAGCTCTTGCCTTTGGGCTCTTGGCTCCGGCTCCTTCAGCCTTACTTTTCTAGGCTAGTCGGTTAGGCTCTGGTTGCATCTCTTCTGGTACCTTTCAAGCTTGGGTCGGTGTACTAATCGTGCGCCATTAAGCGGAGAGTGGTCCTTCTTCCTCTCTCTCTCTTTCTTTTCTCTGGTATAGGGCTCATGCCGTTCTACCTGTCATTTTTATACAGGTATGGTGTAGCGCCATTCTGGCGTTTTTAGGATATCTACTATCCCTTTATTTCTGCTCTTCGAGCTGCTTAGGTTGCTGTCTGGCTGTTCCCCCACAGCTTCCCCCCTTTATCCGTCACTCTGTTGCCGGTCCGGATGCTTGCCGCTTTCTGTTGTTGTGTCGCAGACCCACCTCCCCATTGGGGTATGGCTGTGGTATCTATTCTAAGTTAAGGAATCTGCAGTTAGATGTCTATCAGATGTTTGAGTTACTTACACTCGATAACAATGTATCTGGTAGAGACGTTGTCTAACTGCAGATTCCTTAGCGCCCACCCAGCCTCCCCGTTCTGCGAGAACCTTGCAGAGTGGAATTCTCCGCTGGCCTCTTCAGTTGGCATTGGTTTAACCCTCACAGGAGTTCAGTTTGTGGCTCCTCTCTGAGTGTTTCCATATACAGTTAACCTCTGCTGAGGGGCTTCTTTCCTGTAATACCCCGCAAGGAGATTTGTTTTCCTCTCCAGTTACCTTCTCTTCCTTCCGTCTTTTCTATTGACTCTGGGTCCTGGTCTCCCCTTGGTCGTCCTCTTGGAGGTCTGTTGTGCTCTGGTTTCAACATCCGTTATTATAGGGAAATGACCAGTCTTTTCATCCGTCCTATGGTGCACTGTTGCTCTTCTGTGCTCCGTTCTTAATAAATGACACAGTTTTACATGGCAATATCAGTCTATTTCGGTCTGTTGAGATGTTCTTCCCTTGTTGCACTCAGGCAAAAGTCTTCGCTTAGCTTGTGGGGCTTTTTCTCAGAAGCTTTTTTACTTGTATGTCTAATTCTGTCTTTTATGAAGGTGTCTCCACCATCCAACTTCTTGTTCACGGATTTTTGATCCCTCGCACACTGTTCCCATACTTTCACAGTTTTTTGTTGGTGGCTCCGCGTTGTACCGCGGAAAAGTTTCTCTGAAGAGAACTGCAGTCAGCGCGCCGGAAGGGACTTATATGACCTTGCTAACGTCACGTACGTGGGCGACGTCAGGGCGGGGTCGTGTGGCGCCATTCCCCTGCGTGCAGAGGTGCTACTGCTAAAAATTCCAGATTTAGTCTGACGCCTGGGGATATTCTAAGATAAGGAATCTGCTGCTAGACAACGTCTCTACCAGATACATCGTTACCAAAGGTATGACACGACTACTACAATTCCCTTTATTCAGGAATTTCAAAGATTCTCTTGGATAGTCTACAAAGAGCATAAAAGTAAGGCAGTTTTCGAACTGAGCAAGGGTATTCCCATCTCTGCAGTTACCCTGACTCTGCATCAGCCCATATTAAACATTGTGTTACATTCTAGATATTATGCAGGAGTACCTCCATCAACAAGTCCCCAGATACCCGTCTAAAATGCACTCACATGTCTAGTTGTAAGTTCACAGTATGACTCATTTAAAGTTGCTGATACTCAAATACAGTTTCAACGCTTGTGGTGGTTGTTCATTTGGAGTTCAGGGGTTCACATTTAGAAACTCTTTGCCTATAGATATTGATTGAATGCTCATTCACATAAGCTTCAAGAAAAATATGAACGTTCACCAGTTTGAGTAGGCAGTTCTTTAGACCCAATGCGCAGAGACTCCTCGGTGGTAGACATAATGCAAACTGCCACTCACTCCCACTGGTGGGGCACAAATTGATGCATTTTTCTTGAAAGGAATTAGTATTTCCCTCACACAGTTTTACACTGGCAGGACGTTGCTCTCACAGACTATCTGATCGAAGTGGGAAGATGCTTTCCTAGCAAGGTGGGAAGCACAATTGGGATTCTGAATGCTAATGATTTTTGGCCACAAAAAGAGGCCCCTGTACATAAAGCTGGTGGATCTCAGCGATCAAGATCACTATGCCAGGACATTTCTTATGAAGCCGCAGCTGCACTTCACAAATTCACTTTCATTCATTCGTTCAAGATGATATCTAAAAATGTATTTTAATAAACTTTACAATAAGTTTCCTGGTCAGTAAAATCTACGATATGCCTTATGTTGCTTCCTGGATTGAGTCATTGGTCTGACTGGGTTTAGATGATTGGGTGACTGCGTTCTAGACTATTGTTACACTTTGTTAAACTTTTGAGCAGTACCTCTGCTGGGCAGCCAAGTGGCGCAATACAGCTCGAAACTGAAGCTGTTTCACTCTGGAAATGACATGAGGAACCCATATAGATGACCCTCCCGCGTGCTGTCATTTCTTTCCTGCACCAGCAGATTTGGAGCTACCTCTCTCTTTTCAAGACCAGTTTTCCTCAGAAATTGAAATCCATCAATCTGGTGGCTTGTAAAGCATGACTACTCACCTGTAAGGGTCCCAAGGCGCTGTGTGCGCGCACAGTGGGGGGGGGGGCATTGGTCTGTGTAAGGCGCTGTGGTTCAGTCGAAGAGCCAGGTCTTGAGGTCCTTCCTGAATTGAGGCAGTGATGGTCATTGCCTGAGGTGAAGAGGGAGGGTGTTCATGGTCTTTGCTGCGAGGTAGGAGAAGGATCTACCTCCGGCCGTGGTCTTGCGGATATTTGGGATGGTTGGCAGAGGTCTCTGGTGGCTGCGTGGAATGCAAGGAGGTGGTTAAGGTACACATGTCCTGCGTCATATAGGGCCTTGTAGGCGTGTGTGAGGAGCTTGAAGGTGATTCTTTTGCAGACTGGGAGCCAGTGGCGGTCTCTTAGGTGTCTGGTGAAGTGGCTCCGGCGGGTGATGTTGAGGATAAGTCTGGATTATCCAGTGTGTGAAGGAAACCTCACCAACCAAGACAACAAGGTTTAAACCGTGTAGGGACTGTCTTAGGCAAATGTTTGTGACAGATCAGGTTAGCCTGTGGTCCCTGCAATCAGCTCACAACTATTAGGCCTGCAGTGATCGATCAATAGATCTGAAGGCCATTCACGACTACGAGACAAAGCTCTTTGTTCCTAAGCACTGGAAGACCATGCATTGGTCCAAATCCAAATGCTGGTCTCGGTCCAGAAGCCATTTCCACGTTCGATCATCATCTCATTCCAATCCTTGAGTAAGTCAAAGTACAAACATAAACAATCAAAGAGAGACTCAGCCCCTTTCTGCCACTCATAAAACTGAGAAGGTGCAAGGGCATAATGCCTCTCGATCTTACTCCTGAAGTCAGTCGACCTGGGAGCCAATCCTGCCACCTGCCCCCAGCACGACCCTTGGTTCCACAGCTCGCTGGGACACCGAGGCCAGTCGAAAGGTTCCACAAGTCCATGCTGTGATTTTTATGTATCCCTACCGACTGTGGGCCACACGGAGACGAGAGGCCCTCCATCTGAGAAACTGGCTTTTCCGTCCTCTGTGCCACCTGGATCCTATGAACCCATCGCTAGTTTCTCTCCCAGTGCTTTTACCATCTCCACCTCGGACTCTATGCTTTACACTGGTCCCCGGAACACTGAAGCTGATGCCAACTCCATGGACGCCTGAGGACTAGGCACAGCCGTTTGTCCTCTCTGACTCATTTGCGCCAATCCAACCTCGCCCGTGGCCCATCGAACTAAAGATCTTCCTTGTTCGGTCTGAGCCTCTCAACATCCCGGTTCCACAGGACAGGCTTGAAATGCTACATTCATTATTTGGAACAGATACTTATAATCAACATGACACAGGAGACGACCATGGCCAACCTTACAATGAAGAAAATTGGTATGAGGATCTCCATGATGCCAGTGGCCTTGACAACTCTTCTGACACCAGGCTCAGTTCACCTCCAGGCCGTGCCACAGAGGAAAGGGCCTCGTTCACAATGATTATGCGGAGGGTTGCTTGGGTGCTTGACCTCCAGCTCACTAACCTCTAGGTCAAAAATTACTTTCTGTACGAAATCCTCCAAATGGGGCAGGCCAATAATGAGTCCCTGTTGCCCTATAATGAGTCCCTCACTAACAATCTCTTAGGAGCCTGTACTAAACCTTGCTCTGTTACCCTGGTGAATGGACATATTGCGTGACATCATCACCCTGCCCCTGTCAACCTGTCTTTTTTTTTTACTCCCCTGAGAGCTTGGTGGTGCAAGCATCCACCAGCAAGACAAGTCCGAAGCAGCCCGACTACTCCCCCAGGGAGTCTAAGAGAGGAGAAACCTTTAGGAAGACGGTCTTTTCTTCCAGACGTTCGTCTCTCCTGTCAGTGAATGCCATTTGTCTTTTGAGACGTTTTTCTCAAGCTTTCTGAGACTCTGTATCTCAGGCCTTTCTCGTGTTCCTGAGGCCCTTCGTACTGTATTGACCTAAGACATTCAAGATTGGTGTGATGCTGCTAACTTTACCATCCACTGTGGCCTGGATACTAAAGATTCAATTGATCAGGAAATTGGCACTAATGTCGCTATCTGTCTTCACATCTGAATAAGATCAAAGGGTTTCTCCAGCGATGTTTAGTCGTCTCAAATGGACATGCTCTTTGATGGGCTTTCCTTTTTGAGGATGTGAACTCTACTTGGGAGCGTTTCAAAGACAGCAGGGCCACAGCATGCTACTTGAGCTTATCTGCTTTGCCACGCCAACCACCCAGCCTATTCCATCTTCCCATAGCTCTAGCACGGGTGCCTCAAACAAACATCCACTTCAGCCTCAGCAGGCTTCCCAGCCTTTTTGTATCCATGACACCCACCGGTCAGGGGCAGCACTCCAGTCAGTCTACCGCCCTTTCCAACACCTCCACACCCACAGCCCCACCAGCCAAACCTGTTTAGTGTGCCATTAGGAAAGCCCAGTCGCCCGGTTTGAGGCAGGATCCAATGATTTTAACCGGGTTGGCAGGCGATAACATCAGAAAGGTGAATCCTGCAAATTGCCTAGAGGGGGTTTGCCATACGCTTCCTGGCCACTTTGTTACACCTTCCACCATCCCTTGCATGACTGACTTGAGGACCGTCTGTCTGGTTTACGACAGGCAGTTCAAGCTCTATTGCATCGAAGTGGGTTGTGGTTGTTACTTTAGCTACTTCCTAGTGCCAAAAGGGACAGAGCTTTTCATCCTACTTTAGACCTACCCCTCCAGAAGGACAAATTAATGATGCAGAACCTGACCTCTTCTTACCTTCCCTAGAACTTGAAGACTGGATGGTGGTGTTGGACCTGCAGGATACATATTTACATATTCCGCTCCTGTGGTCTCAACGATGACCCAGCAGTTCTTAGTGGGACTATTAACAGTTTGCTGTGCTCCCCAAATTCTCACCATGCCTCTCGAGTGTTAAGAAAAGTGATGGTGTTGGTGGCAACTTATCTTCAGAGGTTAGGAGTCCAGTCTTCCCCTACCTAGATGACTGGCTGTTGAAGGTGGGCTTGGCCCAGGCAGTTATCTGCGCCCAGACTATGGCAAACCCGACATCCTTGGGGTTCACAATCAGCGTGCCGTAGTCACACCGGTATCCTTCTCAGAGGCTCTCTTTTATCTGAGCCACTTTAGACACAGTTCGGTTCTGTGTCTTCCCCGGAAACAAGAGTCCAGGACATTCATGCTATCATCCCGATCGTTCAGCCTCTGTCCTGGATCTCACTGAGGACCACTATGAAGCTGCTGGGATTGACGGCCTCCTACATCTTGCGGATCAAAAATGCCAGGTGGTGTATGCGGGCTCTGCTTTGGGATCCAATGTGCTGTTGGGCCCTTCATCAAGGGGATCTCTCCAACCATGTCCAGATTTCAGAGGAGACTGCAAAAGACCTGCGGTGATGGTTGCTGGTACACAATAGGGTCAGTGGTAGACCCTCTCCATATCCCACCCAGATTTGACAGTGGTGACCGAGAGGGGTAGACATCAGCAGCTTCTGGTCTCCTGCAGAGTCCCGGCTCCCTAACAATCTTCTGGAACCGCTTCTCATTGAGAGCCTTCCTTCTATCCATCAAGGGGAGGCTGGTGCCGGGGTTTACGGACAAAACCACCGCCATGTGTTACTGCAACAAGCGGGGGATCACTTTGACAGCTGAACATCTTCAACCTTCCCATGGAGGTAGATGATCTCATCTTGGCAGCCAGGTGTCCCTTGACAAAATCTGCATGTGCCTGTTGTTGAGACAATTTTGTTGTTTGGTGAAGTACACTTCACATTGCTCCCATTCAGTTAAAGTAACCTGATGTTTTGTTATTTGTTATGGCTCTGACCTGACAACCTTTGCTATGGGCACAGTTAAAGGGTGTCTTTTAGTTCTATCGGCCTTCTAACAGTTGCAGTATTTGCCTACATTATTTAAATTACATTTTGTGATACCTTTGTTACAAGGACTCCATCTTTTGTTTCGTCCTTCCCCCTTCGTTATGATCTTAATCTGGTCCTCACATGTTGGATGTGAACTTCCTTTGAGCTGCTGCACAGCTGTCCATTGCTGCTTCTCATGCTCAAGACAGTGTTACTCATTGCCATAACACTGGCATGACTGGAGATTGAGCTCCAAACTCTGTATGTCAACCTGCAACATACCGCAGAAGAAAAAGAGAGTTTTCCCTTATCAACCCAGAAAGGACCGGGAAATATTATGCCAAAACAGAAACATTTCCTTTCTGTGTATTGAAGCTTAAAGCATTAGCATACTTTGTAAGCAATGACACCTATCTTGAATCAATAATATCTCCAATTCATAATGTAATGCACATAAACTATATCATGACATACGATGTATCCAAGCAAATTTAGTTAAAATATTTATTAAAAAAGGGTTTCATCACAAAACTTAATATAAACATTAACTCACATAGAACCCCAAATTTTTTTTGGGTGCACATATATTCATCACATAAAATGATACTCAGTACATAAATATACAATAATCAGTTGACAGTATTGTTTTTAACTGATTATTGTATATTCATGTACTGAGTATCATTTTATGTGATTTCTGAATATATGTGCACAAAAAAAATGTTTGGGTTCTATGTGAGTAAATGTTTATATTAAGTTTTGTGATGAAACCCTTTTTTAATAAATATTTTAACTAAATTTGCTTGGATACATCTTATGTCATGATATAGTTTATGTGCATTACATTATGAATTGGGGATATTATTGATTCAAGATAGGTGTAATTGCTTACAAATTACACTAATGCTTTAAGCTTCAATACACAGAAAGGATTTTTTTCTGTTTTGGCACAACCTGCAAAATACCACCTTCTTCCGAGATAGACTGGTTCTGCGAAGTCGGTCATCCTTTATTCCAAATGTAGTAACACCATTTCACATTGGTCAAACTAATACCTTTCCAGCGTTCTTTGCTCCGCCACACCCCTCTAAGGAGCAGGAGGAGGAGACTCCATCACCTAGACACCAAAAGAGCACAAACATTTTACTTCAATTGTAGTAGAGAACACCAGGTGGACGATTAGCTCTGTGTAGAGTTTGCATTAGCGAAGAAGGGCAAAGACTTGCAGAAAAGGACCATCTCTCACTGGATTGAGCTCTGCATTAAGATCTGCTAAGCAGGGGCCAATAAGCTGCCCCTAGAAGGGTTAAGGGCTCATTCCGCCAAAGACAAGGCTGGTACCAGTACATTGGCGCGCAAGGTTCCTGTCCTGAACATTTGTCAGGTGGCTATGTAGGCGTCCCTCCATATGTTCATGAAACACTACTGTTAGGACAGCCAAGTTCACCGAGAGGGACATTTCCCCTGCTCGGTCCTACAGAACATTTTGGTGTGAGCCAATTTAGCGACCCATTTCTCAATGGGTATTACATTGGTAGCTACTCAAAAGGTGAGGAATCAGCTGTTAGAAGGCTTTAAAAGAAGAACAATTTACTTAACTTTGGTAACGCTCTTTCTGGTAGAAATGCGATCTACAGATTCCTCTTCAACCCTCTCTATTCTGTGAATAGGACTCTGCCCTGTAAAAAGATCCCAAGTCAAGGAATCGTCACACTGGTCAGCGCTAATTTGCTGTTGGGGCTCTGCCTATCGGGGAACGGAGAGCCTTCAGAGCAACTGAGTGGCACCTATATGGCTCCACACGTCATTGCCAAAGCAAAACGGCATCAGTGCGGAGCAACATAGCACCACCTGCCAGTGCTCAATCGGTACTGCTCAAAATTTTCCAGATCCAGTCTGACTCCTTGGGAGTTCTTTAAAAGGTGAGGACTGTGCAGTTATATAGAGTCTCTCCCAGAAAGAGCATTACTGAAGTAAAGTAACTTGTTCCATTGGAAGCCAGCGATGTGTCTCAAGTACCGTGCAATGTGACCCTTAGTTTTAAATTAGAATTTACTACTCCACATGCTGGTCTGCCAGGATCTCCTCTTTAATACTTGATAGCACATAGAGAGTGGGCATTAGTTCCTATTTAATGATCTGTAATTTCTCCTGTTCTTCTTCTAACATATCTCCCCACCTATTTTGCAGCTGGAGCAGAAAGTGGTGGCTAGTGAGATCTTTAAGGATAAAAAAGACAACTATCCTCAGAGTGTTCCCCGACTGTTTATCAGCACTCGTCTGGGTAAGTGTTTTTTACTCAGTACACATTGCAAATACTGTTTCCTACTCACTGGTCTTTTCTCACTTCATGGCTTTCTTTACAGGCAATGAAGAAATCAATGCCAAAGTTCTTCAGGCCTTGGAAAACGAGACGATCCAGGTACAACATTTCAATGCGAACTACAGAGCAATGGGATTGTAGATTGCTGTGGGAAACTATCTCCTCTCTGGGCTTTGTGATTGTTGGCAGTTCTATATGTTTGAGGTTGTGCTATATAGCAGTGCAGTCTTTATGTGATATTGACTTTGCTTTACTCTTTAACTTTCAGGCACGCCTCCTGTTAATACTGGCATATTTTTTCAAAATAATTGTATTATGTTTTATTGAAGGGTTAAGTTGCCGATCAAATGATTGAAGACATTGCAACCGATGTGCTGTATGTAATATTTCACTTGCAGACTAAGCAAATGTGGCTAGCAACTCAGAAGCAAACAGTTAATAGCAGTGAAGAATTCCCCTGGACCAATATGGACCTATAAGCCTGTATCTGTTATTGTCTTCGGAAGGGGTGATGGCCTGCGCACACCATTGCAGTAATTCACGTGTTAGTGCTGGAGTATTTGGAATGGTTTTGTCTTTGAGGTTCGAGTAGTGGTTCTACGGTTGTCTCTGGATAATAAATACTCTGCCCAGATCGGAGTAGATTGCTCACACTTAGGTTTAGGATAGGTCGGGGTTCTTGACATGGTTTTTGGGGGTGCAGTTAACTGGGTTAGTGTTTGTGGCTTGCATTACAGAGAGAAGATTGATACCCCTAGACCATTCATTAATTGATGACAGAGTTGCAGCACACAAGGATAAAAGTGGCAGCTTATGCCTGTGGTTAAAACACAAAAGTTACTGATGAGAATTTAGTACATTTTCAGAATGAATAATAACGTGTTTCAGAAGAGTTACTCCTTTAATACAGCTTGAATATGGGTCGATGTCCAGTTGTACTCCTCTTCAATTCTTGCCCCAATTTAATCTACTGGTTAATTTTTTTGCCTTCACCCATTTGCACCTACTGATGGCATTCCCAAAAATAAAGCATAAGATGAGGGCAGCAGGGGATGCTCAGCTGAAGAGAGGGTTTTAATAGAGTCTTTTCTCTACTGTTTGTTTCTATTTTTAGGGAATTGGATTGCCAGCATATGTTAACTGTAGGTGCTGGGAAGCAGCTACACACTTTTCACTGTGCACACTGACCCATAAATATGGAGAATATGCGAACTCCAATTTCAAGTCTGGACTTTAATTAAAGCCTTTGCAGAAAGCAGCCTCAATTGGACTAAAAGTTATGCGTTGGATGCAGTATTGATGTGCACCAAAAGTGACTTTAAAAACATGGCTTCTGGGATGTTACTGCACCCTTAGTTGCCAAAGGCCAAAAGGTGTATCAGGCACATGTCAAAATAACCCTTTCTGCCATGTGTCAAAGCCTGTTTTGAGTATAAAACCTATTGTCTACAGAATGAGTTACCAAAGCTATAAAAACTCAATAGTTTCAGCAGTGTACCATATGGCACAAATCCAACTTATTGATAATATATGTTTGTAATGGGAATGATATTTATTTTCCAGCAAGCGAGGGCATTTCTGCTGAAGGCAGTGTAGATTTGCTGGACAGTTAAAGTAATCCGAGGACCCTTGTGCAGGAATAGTATATGACCTTCCTCTGTACTCAGTTTGAGTTATAGGTTGCCACCTGGCCGGTTTTATACCGACATGACCATTTTTTAAATGTCCCTGACAGTGTAAAAAATGTTAAAATTACCTACGGCTACTATTTTATCAGTTAATACTTTAAACACTAAACGTTAGAAGAAAACAATGTAAAGTGTGTTCTGCAGCTGCTTTATTGACCCCTGACTGATAATTAAACAAAAACAGAAAGGCCGTATCAAAAATAAATACAGATGATTTCCTGTAAAGATCTTCTTAGAAAGCATATCTGGGCCTTTGCATAATTTTAAAATGTGAACAGAGGGCCGGTATTTTTCTCTTGGAAAGGTTGCAACCCTATTAGAGAAAAACTGTTTGCAAAGCAGAGAGTATACTATGGAACTTCCTTTCTTACAGTCAGACGTAATGAACTGGTATCTCCACTCTCCCCTCCCCACCCCAAACCTGTCACGACCCTACTTTCATTCCACTGATCCTCGTGAAGCCCCAGCGCCAGATCACCTGATGTAGGTATCGCTTGAGACATCATGAGTTTTGGGCTCCGAAAGGTTCAGCAGAGAGAGGTGACCATATGGGGGGGAACTAATATTTATCAGTCATCACCATCTGCTGCACACTTAATTCCATAACAAAGGGCTGCACTCACCTCGGTGGGAAAGAGAACAGATCCTGGTATTTGGGAGGAAGCAGAAGACTCGGTAACAGTCTTTGGAAGCATGGAGATAAACCAGCCCAGTTTTCAACACCTGTCAGGAGAACTAGTCCTAGCTTGTATCCCTAAGCTTACACTGGACTCGCTTCCCAGGAGAACTATTACTGGCTCGTATCCCTAAGCTTACACTGGACTCTCTTCCCAGGATTGGTAATACCTGTCCATTGCTGCTCTTCTAGGGCCAGTGCGAAGGATACTTGTTGTAGTGCTTTGTGGGAACAAGTTAGCCTGGCACCTGGAAGAGAGGTCTGCTCAGACTGTGACGCTTCTAGGCAACCAATTATTCACCATTATTTTTGTTCAGAGCAAACATACTGGGCCACAAACAAAAAATTGTCAAGTCCAAGCAAAGAAGGTGATCCATACAAAGCCAAAATGTTTTTCGTTGTTTATTTTACAGTATGGAGTACCTGTGACCAAGTATGACCGTAATGGCTTCAAGGCCCGGGGACGACAGCTGCTTATTGCCCAGAATGCAGTCTTCATTGTTGAAGAAGCCAAACTCAAGCAACAAATTGATTTCGCCAATTTAACAGGTAACTGTACACTTGGGTCATTCCTTGGTACTTGGTACTATCATGCACCTTTATGTAGGAGCAGTCAACCCCAGCACTGCCTGTGATAATTGCCATCCGAAGTATGGCATTATCAGACTCTTGGGGGGGTCACCCATGTCATCAAACAACCCCCCTCATTCCGCCCTCAGCCTGTGGAAGAGCCACTGGTGACTACATTGAAAGACAAATGAATGGAATCAGAAAACCATGAGCCTCGTTTTCTGCTGTGATCACAAGTCTCCCACTAGCGGGCAGCCATGCTGAAACGCTCAACATTTGGAAAGATGGGTATAGAGTATCATCTCCCCTCGCACAATTAACTACATTGCTCTAGAATTTAATCGGCGAAGCTCAATCGACTCTTCAGTGGGAAAGGAGCTGACATCCATTTCAATATCTTCTACTTGATGGCAGGTTTGGGATGACAACAGGAAAACAAGATACCCTCATGCTAGAGTTGTCATCTGGAAACTGAGACAAAGGAAACGTTTAGCAAACATGTACATTTTTAAGTTATATGAGAGATTTTACTGTTGTGTGGCAATAAAGAACCAAGAAACGGCCATTAGCACTCCTGGAAGGGTTCAGTGGTGTTTGGGAGAGGGCCCTAGAGTTTTGAAAATGACTGGGAACTCGTCAATGCATTGACTAAACTAGCTACAGTTTGTACTGTAAACAGGGGTGCGCTTTACTTTTTACTGAAGAGCGAAAGTATAGTAGATGGGAGTCCGAGAGCGTGACTTTGCATTTCTGATCCAAAGAAAGGATTCTAGTAGCCATGAGTATCTGGTTAGTTTTTACGCCTTGTGTACCTTCATGCAAATCTGTATCACCACTTACTTTTAAACCCTGGTCTGTGGCGGTCTGTTAATGACCAGTGTGTAACAACACACTTTTCGGGGTCCGGAATACCCTTGGCCTTACACCTGCCTCCAGACTCATTGCTGTATATTACAGAAAGCGCAAGGGATCTTTAGGCGTAGTTCTTGGATCTGGAGCAATCGCAGTGATAGTGCTAGATGCCAAGCTGGGGTTAGTGCTGAACATAAGTCTAGGCCTGGGGGACAGGTAATAGGTCTTGTATGGATTCTGTGCTGTACTCACACCATTCTTTCATCTCTGTGTAGGTATCTCGGTCAGCAGCCTAAGTGACAACCTGTTTGTTCTCCATGTTAGTCGCGATGATAACAAGCAGAAGGTAGGTTGAAAACACTCTGTTTATTGTACCTATAAGTGGTATAGAATAAAGCATTAAGTATGCAGCAGGTGGTGGCGGGAGATTGATGGTGAGGATACGCACTAACACATTGACGGTTCTCACACAGAAATGGGGAAGTGACAGCGGTTAAAGGCAGCACGGAGAAACTAACAGTGTTGGCTAGAGGATTGACACGATGAGGGCAAAGACGACACTAATGCAGTGATATGTTTAAGGGTATCTAAAGCACTGACAGATGCAGAGAGGACTCTGTGCAGTGATTGGTTGAAAGAGCTATTAATGCAGTAATGGCGAATGAGTAACTTATTCATGCAGTAATGGTTGCAGGGAGTATTCTTGCAAAGCTCACGGGGCATTAATCAAATGATGCGGTGACGTGACAAGTCATGCAGGCTCACTGTTCTAATGGCAGGTCTCAATGGTGAGTTGATGCAGAGATATTAATGTACTGGCGAGACTGAAGAAGCATTAATATTGTGATGAGCACTTAATGCAATGGCCTGGGGGTGAGATTGGATTTCATTGGATTTTGCAGCATGGCATGGTCTTTGCGAGGAACATTTACCAGCAATGTACCACCTAAATTTATAAAACTATTTTAACTGCTTTTTAAACATTGTAAATGTTCTTGTGTTTTATTGATGTGGTGACAACATATTTAACACACAATTAATGGTTACGTATGTATATGTACCCCTATAACTGTCTAAAAATGTATAAGTTTCCCCTCAAAAACATTCTTTCATGGTATGGAGTTTTACCGAGTCCAAGGAACACAAAGCTCTTAATGTTGCATTCAGTTGGCAGCAGAGGCCAGTGCTTGAACAGCATTCGCTGCAGCCGATGCTCCAGTGAGAGACAGGGCATGCTTTGGAAGTGCGGTGCATTTGGGGGTTATAATTGTTAATGCAGCAATAGTAGCATACCTACTGGTGAGTGGCAGGTAATCTACTGCAGAAACCTGCATTAAATTTTGTTTTAGGTGATCTAATGAGAACCAGCATAGAATTATTGAAGAAGGGTGTCTGTGAATTACTGACTGAGAGCATCTCCTGTGTCCTTAACACGTCAGATATCCGAGCAGCTCACCCGATCCCCCTCTGTAAGGCGTTTCTCCAAATTCAAGGAATCGCTGATTGGGTAACATAGTGGGCTTTCCTCAGCAGTCAGTCCTGGTAATTCATTTCCCTAATAATAAAGCAGGTTTTCGGAAGGACGTGCTTTTATTCTCCATCTTGCAAGAGCTGACCAGAAAGGCCTGTTTTGGTCTCCAACAAGACCCAAGCAGGCCTGTGTAATGAGAACGCCCTGCATGGCTCCATTCCATGTATGACTGAGCAAATACAGCGAAGGAACATTAGAACGCCTCCTTCCTCTCCGTTGCCGGCTTAGTCATGGTGCTCTGGAGAAGCAGGTCACCTTGCTTTGGGTACATTTTTTAATTCTTTCTGAGGTTGGCAGGGTGTCAGTCGTTTTGAGTTGGGGGGGGGGGGGGTAAATAAAACTGTCCCTTTTTTATACTTGCAATATGGATTTCCAGGGGCGACTATTGCTGCTGGCTTCTTGTATGGATATGTTAAGCGGTTTTTAAGTGGTACAGTGCTGTATAACCTAAGATTCTGCCATTGCCAAAGTTGTGGATTTTAGCATCTGTTGTAGTAAAGCCTGCTGCATCTCAGTCCTATTTTTTCTGCCAGTGGTGTGACGACGTAAAGTTCTTGATCTTGAAAATCAGCTTCCCTTGATCAACCTGTGGTCCACCCTTCACCAGCTAGCAACTAGTACAGGGGCGAGAGGAACTGCTGGAACATATGAGTTATTCAAAGACTCTTGTAGTCATTTACAGATAAAGTTTGTGCTGATAGAGACATAGACATCGATTGAAAGTCTTCTGAGCTGCCGTTTTTGTCGCACTAGAGCACCAACGTAGATGGGACAGCCTTTTGACTTTTAGATACGTTTGTGGTGGTGTATAACTTTAAATTGTGTGCAGCGAAGCTCTCGCAACCACAAAATAGTGTAACACAATGAGCATAAACAAAACAGATAACAACAATATAATAGAAGCAGATTCTTTGGTGTGTTTCTAATCCCAGCAGGGCGAAGATTTATTTTGTCCAGACGTAAGGAATGTCACAATATGCCGACACGTGTTTCGTCGTGTGCCGTGGAGTCAACACGACTCTTCAGGGCTTAGGACTCAACTCCTGCGTATGGGTTGAGATTTAGTCTGGGAATGTGGTGAAGTCTCACGTAGGTAAACTCGAGAGAGACACTGGGATTTCTTTGTATCTAGTAATTGTTGATAGAAAGTGGTAGGTTGTCCAGTGGAGTTATGAGCCAGACGAGTGATCTCCACTCATTTGAAAAACTGTTAGGGCGTATTGCTACCTTCAGTGTTAGGACACTGGAAACGATGCGTTTCAGGTGTTTACCGGGCGGGGATCCGATAGTAGAGAAGCTGTCCGAAAACGTGTGTGTTTTCCGGAAAGGCGATGCGCTCCGAGATCATGAATCCCTCCTCCGTTGTTGCCCGGTGGCCGTCTGTCGAGAGCGGGTTGCGAGAGCTTTGCTGCAGAATGTTCGAATAGTCCTTTGACTTCTTAGACGGTTAAGGGTGTTTTTCCGCCTGCTCTTAACGCACCACATAGCTACCCATTCTTACATTACACACAGTAACGTTAGATTTGAGGCAGTGCGCCCATAGTATCTGAACTCCCTAAAATCCCTCTAGCAGTTAACTTTAAATTGTGCTTTGCTATTTATCTCGACTTGCTATTTATATTAGTACTGTCTCGTTACTTGGTAGGTTATATCAGGCCAGTCCCCCCCCCCCATTTCCCCTTCCCCATTTCCCCTTCCCCATTTCCCAGTTATAAAATTGCCTATCTTTGTTAATATATTCCTGTAACAATTTTTTTGAAATTGATTATTACTTGTGTTCATTTCTATTACACTGATTCCACTATTTTTATGAAGAGAAGCACTCTTCTTGACCCAGCCACCAGTAAGAGAGCAGCTAGGTTACTTGCATCAAATGAAGCTGCTCTTGTACCCATCTGAGATCAGTGTGAACCAGGTGTTGAGCTTGGAATATGACTGAAGGCTTCCCTTAGAGATGGAGAAAACCATTCACGCTTTTCCTTCCTTTGCCAGGGAGATGTGGTGTTACAGAGCGATCATGTGATTGAGACATTAACTAAAGTTGCCATAAGTGCGGATAAAGTGGACAACATCAACATAAGCCAGGGGAGGTAAGTAAATGTGGGCTGTTTCCACGTCATATGGTGCTTTTGTCGGCTGTGTGAGTTATACCTGCCAAAGTGAGTGCTCTGAACAGGTGGGTCTCAGCTCTAGGTGCGTAAGGGCACTTGAGAAAGTAATCAATGCTCCAGGGGGGTTGTATGACACTACTACGCGGGCTATTACCACACGTGCCATTACAACCCTGTTTTTACAACGCACGTCGTTACAACGACTTGCGCTGGATAGTGGAATAGTTTAATTTTCTATTCCAACTCCAGCCCACGTTACAGTAGGGAAGGTGTTGGAATAGAAAATTAAACTATTCCCTATGCAACAGCGCCCTCCAGCACAAGTCGTTGTAACGACTTGCGTTGTAAAAGCAGCATAGTAATGGCAGCGCGTGGTAATGCCCGCGTGTAAAGGCTGATCACCCTCCAAGAGTGTTATATGGGTATGTGCAGAAGTGCGAGTGATCGCTAGAGTGTGCTCTGAGCAACTGAGTGTGAGCTGCTGTGTGACAAACTGAAAGTAGTTTTTGCTTCAGAAGGGAGTATGGTGATAAGTTAGTGCATATGGGAGATCACAAAGAGTACCATAGACCGGTGACTGCGAGACACCGCTGCCTCAGTGGTTCCATTGTCTTGTAGATGAGAATAATCACTGTTCGGGAGTCCCCTTGAATAGGAACACGAGTGTTAGTAATTTCTAGGAGGTTCTATAAACAGGGAAGTTAGCGTGAGTGGGCTGGTGAATAAATGCATGTAATCTCCAGATGGCTGTTGGGTAATGAGCGTGTGATCAGTCTGTCGGGGGCGCTGCAGAAGGGTGATCTTTTATAAGGGTTCTCAAGAGAGCACTATGAACCTGTGTTGTCAAATATTCCAGTAATTGTCTTATTTCTTTGCAGTATAAAGTTTACTGTTGGGCAGGGGAAGGAAGGCATCATTGACTTCACTGCAGGGTCCGAGCACCTAGTAACCAAAGCCAAGAATGGTCATCTTTCTGTGGTAAGACCATCTCCAGTCTCTTAAGTCAGATCCACCTAAAAAAAAAAAACCAACCCCCCCCCACAACTCCCTTCTGCTGCTTATGAAAGGCCCTACACTTAGGGCATATTTGTATGTTATCAGCTTCTGCTTTCTGTGATGTTCAGCTGAGGGACATGCTTTGGAGGTTCTCTGGTGTCAAGTTCTTTCACAGCCTATGAGTAATCACTGTGCTCAAGCTGTGTTGCTCTCGTAGATAATGAGAGCCAGTGGTCAGTTTTTCCTTCTGCAATGCCTGTAATTGTCTGCACCTGATGTTCTGCCTCATTCAAGGTGAATTCATAGGTGTACAACTGTTGTGTTTCGAGTGCAGTCTTGATACAGAAAGGCAAGCATTTTATTGTGTTAGCTTCAAAAGATAGAAGGGAATGTCTTGCGTTCTTGCAGAGAAAGTGAGATGCTAAAAGCAACAGTCCATTTTGTTCTCTGTGACTCGGAAAACGGAGGTCAATTATACAACTTTATCGTTGTTGATCCTATGAAGGTGTAACCATCCTTTGCATCTTGGGGCATTCTTTAGTGGCATAGGTGATCAGGACTTGTTTCCCTGGCCCCATTTTCTTTGCAAGGTCATGTGTAATTCTTGTTAAAAAAAATTCCTTGTTCACAGGGGTCAGGGCCTTTTCTACTAGCTTTCATGATGAAGCCCCTATGTTGACCTGTCTGCCATTAGCAGCCCAGAATTTACTGTGAAGGAGTGCTTTAATAGTGAAAACAACTTAGATGTTGCAGGCAAAATGCCCCCTATTTTAGTAAAATGCTCCTGCCAACCATGCTGTCAGATCACCCACTGGGTTGCCTCACCACTTCTCTTGAAGGGCAAGCCAGTATGTGCCCTTCAGCAATAATATTGCACAGGAAGGCAGCAGAATCCACTTCGAACAGCATTCCAACCAACCACATTTTACTACTCGTCCTGTAAGTAAACTCTAACGACTTAACCAATGTGCTGATATCCTTAAACTCACAACATTATCTGCTCTGGAAGAACTGACCTTTTGAAAATATAGTTATGAGCCTTGTGCTGCCCTGTCTGGTAAATGGATCCTCAAATGTAAATTATTCTGTGTCTGGTAAACTGCCAACTTTTTATGTGTACTGATTAATGTTTACCTTCTCTGCCTACCTCTGAGAAATGTATATTCCACTCCAAACATGCAAATGGATTTAGTCTTTATCTCTGAAACGTGGCTCTATGACCACTGTAATACTGGCTTGCATATCTGATGGCTATTAAAGCTTACATTATGACTGAGTGGGGAATCACAGATTAACTGGTGTGGGAGTCTCAGAGGAGGCCGATTGGCAGTGATTTCGTAACAGCAGTTGTGATACCACCTGGGTAAAGTTTTACCCCAAACTACTTTGCTCTGTCGCTCCAGAAATGGCACTTAACTTGATGATAATCCACAGCCCCAGATGCAGGTTGTAGGTCTCTAGACCAACTGCTTGAGGTCAATGTTCAGTTTGGGCTACAGTTTGCTAAAATATTTATCCTAGGCAACTTTAGTCCACATGGGGATCACCCACGGGACTCTTTGTCAAAGGATTTTGTTAACTCGATAGATTTGTGTGGACTAATGCAGCGGGCAAGGGACACTACACCCGCAACCTGATCTTTGGGCCACCTAATGCAGGATTAAATCTAAATAATTCTCTGAGCATGTTTAAGAAGCTTTGTTATGCTTTAATAGTAGCATTCTGGATGTTCAATCACTTAAAGCCTGAGACATTCAAACACTTCACAACTCTTCTTTTTGGGAATCTCTGCAAAAAAGAATTAACCCAACAAATTGAGCATAGCTGGTACCTACACTACACAGCCAATGAGGGACTACTTTCTAAGAGCTGCAGGAAAAGGTAAAATCAGATTGCTAAAGTTCATGCATTATTGCTGCTGCTCTTGTCATCAGTTGTTCAAAGCACTGGACACGTTTGTGATGCCTCATTGTTTCAATAATAAAACCTTAGCTTCTTAGAGGTTTTGTGATGACCTGATATGATATTTTACAACAAAAACTCAAAAGATTTATCAGGCATTCATACGGCCCAAGTGAGCAACAGTTCTCCAGCCACTATGACGTCATTGAAGTCTCTGAACTTCTGGTCCTCCAGCAGAAAAGAATATTGTCCACGTAAGAAAACCTTGTCAGTCTCTCTTGGTGTATAATATTAGCAAGAGGATCCCATTTTGAATAAAAAACAGTGACTTAACCGGTGACAATTAAATGTCCTGCATTGATATCGGTAACACGTGACGGCTTCCAAATGCATATGCATTTCTCTTGCTTCCATGAAAGAAGATTAGGATGGCTGCCATGCCATTGATTAATGTTAGCGAGTCACTCCATAAGGCAGTTTCACTATGTTATCAAGAAATTCTTTAAATAAAAACAATGCCAGGTTTTTAAAAATGTGCTGAGATCATTAATACCGGATTCTTTTCTGAAAGCATGTTGGTTTGCTGCCAGTGATCCTTTCGGACTGTCTAGTTCTTTTATCAAAATTGCAATTTGTCTTGTTTTTACAAAATCTGTTTTAAGGTTGGAGGGGGTGTCATTCTTGCTGTAAAACACTTGATTTACAACTGCTAGGTGTTTGTATTCCAGATATTGTTCCTTTTACGTCTTCACACCAGACCCTGCATGTTGGAGGACACGTCTGCCAGCACTTTAATGTCAGACGAGGCAGCATATGCATGGGTGCTGGTACAGGGAGAGTTAAGGTAGTCGGGGGAACATGGAAAGCAAACAGGTGAACGGGCAAGTGAAGGGTGAAAGGTAACCACTGGGACAAACGGTTGAGTGAAATGACCAAGGATTTGGATTCAAAGTGCCGTAGGGGAACATGAAGGACTAGAAGAGGGACCAGTTATAGGGATGGAGAAAGGTTTGAAGTGGGGCCAAGTGTGGGTGAACAGAAACTGGCAGGAGAAGCTGGAAGAAAGACAAGTAATGGAGGAGTATGGCTTGGGGAGGAGGAAAATTATGGCATATTAGCAAAATAGTACACAATAGACAAGTGACTTGGAAATATATTTGACAAATCCTTTATTGGAGTGTTTATTAATGTGTATCATGTGTAATTTAGAATGTGCGCTTTCGCCCTTCAAAGCAAATCATCCTTCCATGCTGCTCCTGTTTTGATCCTCCTATTTTTCCTCCCCAGACTGCTCCTCGTCTGAATTCTCGATGATCAACTCTACAAAGAAAGAGACTACTTTCTTCTCCAATCAAATTATGGCAGAGAATGCAAGCTGCTACTTCATTGGCCGGACATGCCTTACTTGCAATCCTTTGCTGCTTCACTCTTTTCTATTCTAGCTACCAAAGACTTGAGTTTCCAAATGAACAGAACTTGCACTTTTATGCCCGGTGCCAGAAATGTATGTCATCCCTCTGTCCCCTTCTGATTTCGCCTACTAGGTCTATACATTCTCGAGCCCCCGCTTCTCTTTAAACCCTGTTTATCTCTTCCTGTTTTTTCCATGCTTGAACTACAACACATTTTGTCTTGTATGCTTTATTGTACAGTACTTTAACCCTTCGATCCTGCGTGTGCCTCTTTCCAGGTTTTTCACATTTCTCCATTCTTTTCCACCTTTTATCCTCCGATATTTTTTCTGTATTCTTATTGTCTTTCCTCGCCAGCCCCTCCCTTTGAATTGCCCCCTTGTTGCTCTCCCTATTTCCCCATCTATACACATCCCCAGTTTCATGTGCCCTCTGATCTTCCAATGAATGCCTCAGTGTGCAATAGTGAGGGCTCAACTAGTGCTTGGCAGGAAGGCAGTGGGGCAATTACTGCCAGAAGGGGGAGCAAGAGTCTTGGCCTCCCTTGAAGTTATTCAGTCCTATGGATGAGATGCACTGTCAAAGCTTTGATTCAATTGTGTCTTGCCCCAAGTGACCACCCTTGTAATTCTCCTGTGCTGCAATACCTGTGTATAATACACAGACCATAGGGGGATATTTCAAGGCTTAATAAGAATAGATTTTAAGAGTCATTTCGTACTTTCTATAAACACGTAAAAGCCATAGGATGTACACAAAACTGACATGTAAATATTGTGTATTTAGTAGAATGTGTGACAAAGGAAGAGGAGAGGATATCATTTTTAATGAAAACCCAAATTTGCTTTACCAAAGCCATTCTTAATGAGGTTTTAATCTACAAAAATCCCAAACCATGGATTAGTGTGGACCAGGGTCATTATTACGGCAGCCAGTGCTTCTCAAATATGGGCCCCCTTCTTCGAACAATCTTCTATACTTCCTACACTTCATGTGCCTCAAGTATGCCCCACATTTACTACACGTCTTGTTTTTATAGTCCAATTGTGCATATCCCATAAACAGATCCTAACTATATAAAACACTATATTCAAAAATGCCATTGTTCTCGGGCACTGCCTGTGCGCAACCTATAGAGCTCAATTTGTCCTTCCTGTACCACCACGTATATACTACCACAGTCTGTTAATTTCATACCTACTCTAAATTGCACATCCTGTTCGTCCTGTAGCCAGTGTACTCACCTTAACCTGTCCCTTCTGTGCCCACGCTTCCTACCACAGCCTGTCTTATCTTCTGCGTCTTCACCTTTCAGTCAAGGCATAGACCCTCTCACCAATACCCCATCACCCTGGTGCTCCAATCTTATTATTCTGTTATAACTTAAATGCTATAGAATGAGACGGTTGTAAAATGTGCTAATGTTGCAATATGAGCGAGCTAGGCAGATGGTTATTATTGACATAGTAGTTAGGACCCTCACTCCTCACACACAACAGTCTCTTCTCTTCCATGATGTCGCCGTGCTTAAAGAGTAGAAATGTTTGTGATATTTTTATATAACATGATCAAGAGTTTTATAAACTAAGTAATTTTATTTAAAAAAGCAAAATAGAACATGTTTGGGTTCGTGTTTGTTGACCAGGATTGATTCCCAAGTGATTAGCAGTGGAGTGTTTTAACTTGCCACGTCAAGAAGTAAGAGGAGTCTTCCACGTTGAAAAGCCATCATGCATTCCAGACCATACTCTGATTGTGCTCTGCCCTCATCACTTCTCCCTACTCTGCCTGCTGCATTGCTGCTTATGTAACAGCAAAACACAATCAGGTGTTGCATGCGTCTTGCATTTTATGTTCACCTACCTAAAGAAATAATGAAAAGGCAATTAATAATAAAGTTGCATGCACCCCATGCTCGGCTCATAAAAGCAATAATGTCCCCAGGATGCTTAATCTCCTACAGAAGAACCTGAGAGATGATGTGAAGTGCCTGCTGTGTGAGTACAATCTGCCTTTGGATACGTGCATGGGGTTCATTGTGCCTGGGGCCTCACTTAAGCATGTGAGCTCCTTGTTGTGGCGAGACATGCACTAACTGGGGGAAGAGGGCGGATAACCCCCAGATCCAGAGCAGTGACCTGTCCAATTACAGAATATCCTTGACTGGCCATCGAGAGCTGTCTGGGCACACAGCAGCTATGTCTGTGTACAGTAGTTGTGCCTGAGACCATCGATGGAACCGTTGCTTATAATATGGGCTTTGCTTATTTGCTACCTATCTAATCAGGTGTGGGTGTTCTTGGGCCCTCTCTGCCAAGACAACCAATGTTCAGTCTGTTTATGGTGATGTCATTGTGATGGCAGATCCAATAGACGGGATGATTTTTATTAATATTCTGATAGCTTAAACAAACTATTGTATCAGTCATGGAATTCTGTATACACTATATTATATAATCAGAGAAATACACTAAATAAATACATTTGTTTTTTCAACCTAGTCTTCTAGTTTGTTTGTTGTGTTCATCTTCGTATTGCATTGTAGTTGCATCTATGTAGTGTCATACCACTGACTAAGCAGTGGTTTGCAGATGATAGTATGGTGCTTTATTGTGCTTGCTTGTTTGGAAGGCTGTAGGTCTGTAGTGTAGTATCTAATATGTTGGAGTTGTTTCAGTGCTAAGTGCCCCGCAGCTTATATAGGAGCAAACATGAGTGCTAGGAATGTAAAGGTTAGGAGGTGATTGTAGGAATCATGCTTTGTATATGGTATACCACTGGGTGGTGATGCCGTGCAGAGTCCAGAGATTCCCCAAAAGTGTACAGGGCTCAATGTAAACCCAAAGTGCTGTATTAGTGTTAGTTTGGTCGAGCAAACTTAGGCCTAACACAGAGGAGTGTAAGACCTTTATTGCACACACATTGACCAATAACTGACTCACAACTTAAAAAGGAGATCCACATCAATTTTATAAAAATCAGCTTTGTGTGCGTTTTATTTTAATACCAAGATCTTCGTAAAAAGGTAAGTACATGTTCGAGGCATATGGGCTGCAGACCACACACTATTGCATAGATCACCATCTGGTGGTGGGCCCGGACGATTACACTTTGTTTTTCTTGGAAGAGTCTTTGTCTGTTGGATGACTCCTCCTGAGGATCGTAGTGTGCATGGGCATCGACTCCATCTTCAGATTGTTTTTTTCCGCCATCGGGCTCGGATGTGTTCATTGTTTGGGCCCGTTACCGATCTCTTTTCAACCTAATCATACCATCGGTATCTTCTTCGACAGTAATACCAGTTACCCGCATCAAAGAAAGGATTGCGCTTCTCGATTCCAGCGTTCGTCAGGCCGTTGGTCCCAACTGCCCCATTTGGGCCTTTGGCTCATGGAAAGAACACCTTTCAAGAAGTGCCTTCAGTGTGGACACAAATTCCCTCACACTGACCTTCATGAGGTTTGCAATCTGTGCTTGTCTCCAAAGCCCTAGAGTCGAGACTGTGAGGCCTGTGCTTCGTTCCGGTCCAAGAAGACCATCCGGGATCGTCAAGCTCAAAGAGTCATGGCACAGTCAACTTCGACACCAGACCTCATCATAGACGAGGCTCCGATCGAAGTAGAGTCCGAAGAACAGCAGCAGGACAACATCATTTCCGAAGCAGAGGATTCAGCTTCCGGAGCTGAGGACCAATCGGAAGACGACAATCTTCTTCCAGCTGGTCAACAGGTCGTGAGTACAAGCGTCGACCCTGTTCACCTCCCCATACCGAGACAGGCTTTGGTTCCACCTCCGGGTCCGGGTGCACACCGACCAAAACCTTCTGACGCCCCGCCTTCCGGCTCGGCAACGAAGAATACAAAAAAGCCTCCAGTCGACTCAGGCTCGAGTCAGTCTGTCGGTCCCGACAAGCAAAAGTTCCTCAAACCAAAAGTAACCCCGGCACCGAAGCAGCCATCGGAGCCGAAACAGGTCGAGCGGAAAATAAGCTTAACCCCGAAAGACGTTCCCAAGTCTGCCGGACCAAAGACCACTCTGGTTCCGAAAAAAGTCTACCCCATGCCTGCTTCGGCATCGAAACACACTTCGTCTCCGAAGGTCGATGATCCCAAACGCACTTTGGGAGCAAAGATTCCGGATCCAAAGAGCGCAGATCCGAGAAAGACCAAGTCTTCGGAACCAAAACCAAAATCCGCTCCAAAGACAATAGACACTGTAAAACATAAACATTTTGGTCCCAAGCCAGATAAATCGGCATCGAAAAAGGATTTTTTAGCAGAAGACCTTTTCCAACCAGACCGAAAGCTAAAAGACTCTTCATATTACTCCAAAAACTGGACATGTTATTACAGTGTCTGAAAAGAGGAAAATGGACTATCCTAAACCACCTCCAGTTCCTCTGAAAAAGCATGCTCAAACTTCCCCTATAAGAATTCCTTCACCATTAATAGAAATTCCAATAGATATTTCTCCAGTACACTCACCATCCAGCACACATAGCATTGGACCACAGGATGATGATGACAAAAAACAATTATTCACATGGGGTAGAAAGTGAGCATCATATAGACGACACAGATGACCCAGACAATATTCCTGGGCCATCAGATGATCCCTAGGAGGATTATAATGCACCAGATCTGCCACAAGATGACGCATACCCTTCTAGACCTTCACCCCCAGATGACACTATTGGGTTTAATTCAAGTCAAGGAATGCTACAAGGGATTCATTTCTAAAATTTTCAATTTAAATTATGAGTTGTACCGCAGAAACAAACTCTAAGGTATCCACAGGATAACAATCTTAAATTAATTAGTGGAAGGAAACACAGAGCAAAGAGAATTATATTTTAAACACATTTTTTTTACTGGAAGACAAATTACGGGAGATAGATACAAACAAATCAATTGTAGCACAAAATCATGAACAAAGATAGACAAAGTTCACTCTATAGTTCATGACTCAAAGCATCAACTCCTAATTAATGAAGAAAACAACCCAAATTAATCAATAAAAAGTGGTTGTAAGTTTGTGTTTACAAGACAACATTAAAGGAGATGATGAAATGTCGACGTTTCGGTCTTGGCTGCAGACGTCAAAAAGACCATCATCAGGACGATGTTTATTCGAATGCTGAAAAAGGACTCCCTATATAAAACAATAAATTTATATTATAAACAAAATATAGTACTAAAATTATTTCATACACATAAAAGCTCTGTGAATGTTGGAGAACACATTGAATATTTACAGGGTCATACCCCTTCCTGGTATTTCCCAATAGGAGACTTAAAATAGCACCAATGAGTCAATATGACTTAATTCCATTTCAATGAGTATTTCACGTATTAATAACATAATACCTAAACAAATGCTATTTAAAAGGTAAAAAAGAGATATATCTTTAAAGAAACATTATGGAAAACAAAATTCAATCATTTGTCAATGTATAGTAACTTGTCTGAATAAGCCCTTAGATCGCAGAGGATAAAGAGTGTATCCATTTTTCCATTTAGTTTGCTGTGGGGCTGTCTGAAAAAAAGCATTTTATACACTCAAGAAAACGACAATTTTAAACAAAACAATTTCATATATTGATTAAGGTTCAATAGCACAGGTTTAAGAACCAAACCTAGATAAACAATAATTAATATGGTCGATTTGTCATCATGAATAGCCATAGGGAATGGGACATGCTGATGGCTCAGTGTTAATGCCAACGAAGAGGGACTAGTGTGTCTGCTTTTATCTAATAGTAAGACTCTGGGAAAAGAGTTCCTACCTTAGAGTTTAGACCACCTCCGTAGGTCTGCAAGAGTTTGGTTGATAACAGTTGAAATACTGAGAAAAGAAAAGAGGAGGAGGGGGCACGTTATTTTCAATAAATTTGGATACGATCTGTGACATTATCTCTCTGAGAGTTGTGCCTACCTTGACAATAAGGAGATGAAAACCTCAGTTGGTCATGGCAAAGAAAACAGCTGTATGCTTGAATCGAGGGTATAAACCGGTCGTTCTGTAAAACATTAATAGAGTATTTGGAATGACTGATGGATAAAAGTTCAGCAGTGTTTGGTGGAAATGTAGTCTTATTACGAGTTTATGGTTCGCTAAACAGAAACTCATGGTGAAAGAATTACGTTACACGAACAGTGAGAACGGCTGCAAGCTAGACGTTAATGTTGGCACACTAAACTTACTTTGCTTGGGATATAAATGAAAGTAACCTGTAGAAGTTGGCTACGTTCAAGTGTTGCTTAAAGACACAAAAAATAAAAGCGGCTTAGAGCTGGAAGTTGATATTAACTCTAGGCACTCGCTGCAATTACTATACGAGTGAAAATGATCTAACTAAATTGCAATGTTAGTTAAAAGACAGGGCGGCAAGTCTTGAGATAATTCAAGACAGCGGAGTTAATGAATAAAGGTTGGCAGTGACACTTACTTCTAGAGGCAGCTCGGTCGGCAAACAGAGTATCCTGACCCGTTCGTATGTTGAACTGATAGGGCTGATTGTTATCGGTTTTAAAGCTGGTGACCCGGAACTGGTCCATTGTTCGATATTGGACTCAGTCCGAACTTGGTTAAACTGTTATTGACATGGATAAACTCGTTGCATAATGCATGCATCGACATACGCCGGACACATTACAACTTAAATTGATGTAAAACTCAAGAGTTAGAAAGAGATTTTTGATCATTAACCCGGTTGTGTTTAATTACTCGTTTCTGGAAGAAACGGCGGCCACATTGGGTGAGGATCCGAATGAAATAATAAAATAATAACTATTCTTATAATATTTTTATAATGAAGCGAATGGCCAAATGATCCATCCTAAATCTATACTAAAATAACAATTTCAGGGACAAATAAAAAGAAGTGATTAGAGAATTTTGGAATTCAGATGACAAATCGATCATTTACAAAGATTGTATCATTTTTATTTATTAAAATATATCACAACATAGAGTGCTTGCATTTACTGTGATATGGAAAAATTGCCTATATGGTGACTACTAAGAGAGAGGGCATTTTGCCCATACTGGTTAATTCAGGCAAGCCAAAGCTTGCCACTCTGTACAGGAATTTAGACCCTTTTTGACCGAATCTGCCAAACAAATCCAGCGTTGTTCCTTTAGGGTCAATAGATAGTCCACATTTGGTTGTCTAATTGTAGGCTTAATGATCTCAACAACCCACCAGTGGAGGTCGTTTTCACTGTGGTTGTTGGCCACATAATGTTCCACAAGTGGAGCATTTTCTGTTTGACAACGAATTCTGGATTGATGTTGCAGAATTCTTTTTTTAATTTGCTGGGTAGTCTTACCAAAATATTTAAGTCCGCAAGGGCATTCAATGCAATACACAACATTCGTTGTGTTGCAGTTAGAAAAGTTTTTGAGCCTAAAATTTTTGTTATTTAGGTCATATTGCTTGATGTTGGAGGTGGTATTACAAGCTGTACAGTGGTTGCATTTGTAATGCCCCTGTAGAGGACTTAGTTGTCGCATGTTGTCTACTAAATCAGAGTCCTTGTTCTTGTATGCATGGACAAGTCTGTCTCTTAGATTTCTGCCCCGTTTAAAGGCAAACATTGGTTTATTAACCAATTCTGGTAGGTCTGAAAGTAGGGGCCAGTGTTTGGAAATCACTTTTTTGATTGAATTACTAAAAGTGCCAAAGGTTGTGACACATACTAGTTTAGGTTCCGTGGTTTTAGTTTTAACTTGTAACAAAGAATCACGATTGTTGTACCAAGCCCGCTTGAGAGATTGTTTGAGCAGTCTATTTGGATAACCGCGAGATAACAGTTTTTGTCTGGTTATTTGGGCTTCTTTAAAATAGTCTGTCCTTCTGGTGCAATTTCTACGCAAGCGTAGAAATTGGCCAAACGGTGGTCCATCACGTAGGGCTCGTGGGTGACAGCTATTGTATTTTAAAACAGTATTTTTTGCCGTGGGTTTGGTAAATAAAGTTGTGAATAAAGTTTTTTCTTCATTAACCTTTATGGAGATATCCAAAAAATCTATACTTTGGTTATCCGACACTAAAGTGAATTGTAAGTTGGAATTTTTAGAGTTGATCCATTCGTGAAACTTCTTAAGTTCTAAGGAAGTGCCATGCCAAATGAAAAAATTGTCATCTATGTAACGCAGCCAACATCTAAGATTGGCTGCGAAGGGGTTGTTAGTGTCATAGATGAACTTCTCCTCAAAATCAGACACGTAGATATTTGCTATGTCGGGCGCAAAAAGTGCGCCCATGGCTACTCCTTTTAGTTGTTGGTAAAAGGTTCTCTTGTGAATGAAAACATTTTCACACAATGGGATTCGCAAACAGTCTATGATGAAATCCGATGGTACTTGATGAGGTCTGGGTCTATTTTCAAGTAATGATAGCAAGATAAGACTTCTTCTTGAGGAATGTTGGTGTATAAACTTTCAATGTCCATAGACACTAAAAGTTCTTCATTACTATCAAAAGGAATATTCTCGACATTGTTAATTACTGCCATTGTATCTCTGATATAGTTTTTGTTATCAGTGGCAAATGGGCGAATGAAGAAATCGGCGTACTGTGCCAGGGGCTTGAGAATCGAGTTGCACCCTGATACTATAGGACGCCCCGGGGGACTGGTTAAGTTTTTATGTATTTTAGGCAATATATAAATTGCTGGAACCGTAGGCGCTTTATTGATGAGAAAAGCTGCCTCTTTTTCACTCAACCAGCCACCATTTATTCCAATCGATGATAAGTCTCGGATTTTACTTTCGAGTTTTATGGTTGGATTACATGGTAGTCTTTGGTAATTTAGAGTCACTAATAGTTGTTTCTCTAACTCCGACTCATATGCTTTCTCGTCCCACAACACTATACCTCCGCCTTTATCGGCCGGTTTAAAGATAGTGTCTGGGAGGGATTGTAGATGGAACAGTGCCTGTTGTTCAGCTTTGGTGAGATTATATGGAACCCACTTCGGATGTCTAAAAAGATGTTCAATCTCAGTCATCACCACATTTTCAAATGTGATGATCTCTTTAGCTACCATGTTATTGCTTGGAAAAAAGGTTGAGACCGGGCGTAGGCCTGTTACATCAACAGGTTGTGTGGAATTTTACCGTCTGGCCAATTTCTACGCTTGCGTAGAAATTGCACCAGAAGGACAGACTATTTTAAAGAAGCCCAAATACTCGGACAAAAACTGTTATCTTGCGGTTATCCAAATAGACTGCTCAAACAATCTCTCAAGCGGGCTTTGTACAACAATCGTGATTCTTTGTTACAAGTTAAAACTAAAACCACGGAACCTAAACTAGTATGTGTCACAACCTTTGGCACTTTTAGTAATTCAATCAAAAAAGTGATTTCCAAACACTGGCCCCTACTTTCAGACCTACCAGAATTGGTTAATAAACCAATGTTTGCCTTTAAACGGGGCAGAAATCTAAGAGACAGACTTGTCCATGCATACAAGAACAAGGACTCTGATTTAGTAGACAACATGCGACAACTAAGTCCTCTACAGGGGCATTACAAATGCAACCACTGTACAGCTTGTAATACCACCTCCAACATCAAGCAATTTGACCTAAATAACAAAAACTTTAGGCTCAAAAACTTTTCTAACTGCAACACAACGAATGTTGTGTATTGCATTGAATGCCCTTGCGGACTTAAATATTTTGGTAAGACTACTCAGCAAATTAAAAAAAGAATTCTGCAACATCAATCCAGAATTCGTTGTCAAACAGAAAATGCTCCACTTGTGGAACATTATGTGGCCAACAACCACAGTGAAAACGACCTCCACTGGTGGGTTGTTGAGATCATTAAGCCTACAATTAGACAACCAAATGTGGACTATCTATTGACCCTAAAGGAACAACGCTGGATTTGTTTGGCAGATTCGGTCAAAAAGGGTCTAAATTCCTGTACAGAGTGGCAAGCTTTGGCTTGCCTGAATTAACCAGTATGGGCAAAATGCCCTCTCTCTTAGTAGTCACCATATAGGCAATTTTTCCATATCACAGTAAATGCAAGCACTCTATGTTGTGATATATTTTAATAAATAAAAATGATACAATCTTTGTAAATGATCGATTTGTCATCTGAATTCCAAAATTCTCTAATCACTTCTTTTTATTTGTCCCTGAAATTGTTATTTTAGTATAGATTTAGGATGGATCATTTGGCCATTCGCTTCATTATAAAAATATTATAAGAATAGTTATTATTTTATTATTTCATTCGGATCCTCACCCAATATGGCTGCCATTTCTTCCAGAAACGAGTAATTAAACACAACCGGGTTAATGATCAAAAATCTCTTTCTAACTCTTGAGTTTTACATCAATTTAAGTTGTAATGTGTCCGGCGTATGTCGATGCATGCATTATGCAACGAGTTTATCCATGTCAATAACATTTTAACCAAGTTCGGACTGAGTCCAATATCGAACAATGGACCAGTTCCGGGTCACCGGCTTTAAAACCGATAACAATCAGCCCTATCAGTTCAACATACGAACGGGTCAGGATATTCTGTTTGCCGACCGAGCTGCCTCTAGAAGTAAGTGTCACTGCCAACCTTTATTCATTAACTCCGCTGTCTTGAATTATCTCAAGACTTGCCGCCCTGTCTTTTAACTAACATTGCAATTTAGTTAGATCATTTTCACTCGTATTGTAATTGCAGCAAGTGCGCAGAGTTAACATTAACTGTTAGTTTCAAGCCGCCTTTAATATTCATGTCTTTGGGCACTTTCACCTGTATAGTAATTGCAGCGAGTGCCTAGAGTTAATATCAACTTCCAGGTCTAAGCCGCTTTTATTTTTTGTGTCTTTAAGCAACACTTGAACGTAGCCAACTTCTACAGGTTACTTTAATTTATATCCCAAGCAAAGTAAGTTTAGTGTGCCAACATTAACGTCTAGCTTACAGCCGTTCTCACTGTTCGTGTAACGTAATTCTTTCACCATGAGTTTCTGTTGAGCGAACCATAAACTCGTAATAAGACTACATTTCCACCAAACACTGCTGAACTTTTATCCATCAGTCATTCCAAATACTCTATTAATGTTTTACAGAACGACCGGTTTATACCCTCGATTCAAGCATACAGCTGTTTTCTTTGCCATGACCAACTGAGGTTTTCATCTCCTTATTGTCAAGGTAGGCACAACTTTCAGAGAGATAATGTCACAGATCGTATCCAAATTTATTGAAAATAACGTGCCCCCTCCTCCTCTTTTCTTTTCTCAGTATTTCAACTGTTATCAACCAAACTCTTGCAGACCTACGGAGGTGGTCTAAACTCTTAAACTCTAAGGTAGGAACTCTTTTCCCAGAGTCTTACTATTAGATAAAAGCAGACACACTAGTCCCTCTTCGTTGGCATTAACACTGAGCCATCAGCATGTCCCATACCCTATGGCTATTCATGATGACAAATCGACCATATTAATTATTGTTTATCGAGGTTTGGTTCTTAAACCTGTGCTATTGAACCTTAATCAATATATGAAATTGTTTTGTTTAAAATTGTCGTTTTCTTGAGTGTATAAAATGCTTTTTTTCAGACAGCCCCACAGCAAACTAAATGTAAAAATGGATACACTCTTTATCCTCTGCGATCTAAGGGCTTATTCAGACAAGTCACTATACATTGACAAACGATTGAATTTTGTTTTCCATAATGTTTCTTTAAAGATATATCTCTTTTTTACCTTTTAAATAGCATTTGTTTAGGTATTATGTTATTAATACGTGAAATACTCATTGAAATGGAATTAAGTCATATTGACTCATTGGTGCTATTTTAAGTCTCCTATTGGGAAATACCAGGAAGGGGTATGACCCTGTAAATATTCAATGTGTTCTCCAACATTCACAGAGCTTTTATGTGTATGAAATAATTTTAGTACTATATTTTGTTTATAATATAAATTTATTGTTTTATATAGGGAGTCCTTTTTCAGCATTCGAATAAACATCGTCCTGATGATGGTCTTTTTGACGTCTGCAGCCAAGACCGAAACGTCGACATTTCATCATCTCCTTTAATGTTGTCTTGTAAACACAAACTTACAACCACTTTTTATTGATTAATTTGGGTTGTTTTCTTCATTAATTAGGAGTTGATGCTTTGAGTCATGAACTATAGAGTGAACTTTGCCTATCTTTGTTCATGATTTTGTGCTACAATTGATTTGTTTGTATCTATCTCCCGTAATTTGTCTTCCAGTAAAAAAAATGTGTTTAAAATATAATTCTCTTTGTTCTGTGTTTCCTTCCACTAATTAATTTAAGATTGTTATCCTGTGGAAACCTTAGAGTTTGTTACTGCGGTACAACTCATAATTTAAATTGAACATTTTAGAAATGAATCCCTTGTAGCATTCCTTGACTTGAATCGCACATTGCCCAAGCCTACAAGGGTCTATTGGGTTTCCCCTGCTTACAACACTATTGGGTTTACACAGTTCATTCATAGAGCAGCCACATTTAATGGAGTAGACTTACACACAGATCCAGTGGAAGAGGATTTCTTCGTGGATACACCACTGTTGTCGCATAAAACCACGACCACATTACCAAGATTTAGTGGAGTGGTGAGACATGCACCAGAGGTATTCAAAGACCCCGTCAGAGCCAGGGTAATTAACCCCAGACTGGAAAAGAAGTATAAAGTGGTTCCATCTGACCCAGCATACATTAAAGGTCAGCTGCCATTAGACTCATGTTAGAATCAAATGCGAGAAAAAGAGCTATCTCGCAGACAACAGGGGATGCTCCACCCCCTGATAAGGAGTCTAAGCTTTTAGATGCTTCAGGGAAACGCACCATCTCACAAGCAGCCAATGTCTGGAGAATTGCTAACACTCAGACTTTGTTAGCAAGATATGATTGAGCTCATTATGATGAGTTAGAATCACTCCTGCAACATTTACCAGAGCAATATAAGACCAGGGCTTCTGATCTAATACAATAAGGCAAGCTTATTACAAATACCTCAATCCGCTGGGCATTAGACACTGCTGACACAGCCTCTAGAGCGATAAATACAGGAGTACTGTTGCGTAGACATGCATGGCTACGCATATCTGGGTTGAAACCAGAAGTACAGGCCAGTATTTTAAATCAACCCTTTGGCCAGCAACATCTCTTTGGTCCAACAGTTAATAGTGCACTAGAAAAGATGAAAAAAAATACAGATACAGCAAAATCTATGGGAGCTTTACAAACTCAAACCCATAGAGCGTCCTTTCGTCGCTCCTCATATAGAGGCGCCTCCAAGGGGTTTTAAACTGAAAACACCTCCTCTTCTTTTAAAGCGCCCACCCAAGCCTCACGCAGCAGAGGGTATTACAGAGGAGGATATAGAGTTAACAATAATAATGGCAGAGGCAACAACAACCGCAATGCCTCTACTCGCAAACAGTGACTTCCCTTCCATCCCCCCAGAACATTTCACTTCTTTCGGGGGGAGATTACAACAGTTCCTACCTGTCTGGAACTCCATCACCACAGACAGGTGGGTAAGACAAATAATTCAGTCAAGTTATTGCCTGGAGCTCACTTCCACTCCTCCAACTATACCACCCAGACACCGACCCATGTCACAGGAACATCTCATACTTCTAAGACAAGAGATTGCATCTCGCTTACAAAAGAATGCAATAGAAACTGTCCCAAAACACCATCAAAACACAGGAGTTTACTCCCTATACTTTCTCATACCCAAAAAGGACGGATCTCTCAGACCTATACTGGATCTAAGGCCCCTAAACCTGTACATACAATCCACACTACAAGTTCTGTCGTTGTTAAAACAAGGTGACTTCCTTGCCACATTAGATCTCAAGGACGCTTATTTCACATTCCTATTCATCAATCTCACAGAAAGTACCTTCGATTTGTACTAGAAGGTCAACACTTCCAATTCAAAGTACTCCCTTTTGGAGTAACTACAGCACTTCGAGTGTTTACAAAGTGTCTAGCTGTAGTAGCAGCACACTAGAGAAGGGACAACATTCATGCCTTCCCATACCTAGACGACTGGTTAATAAAATCCAATTCATACCACCAATGTGTACAGCACACGCATCAGACCATCTGCCTGTTGCACAAGCTGGGATTCACAGTAAATCAAAAGAAGTCACACCTCCAACCATCCCTATCTCAACAGTATCTAGGTGCCAAAATAGATGCCTCAAAAGCAATTGTATACCCCAATCTTACAAGGATACAAAGTATGCAAGCTCTGATACAAAAATTCCAGCCTCAACACTCACTACCAGCTCGAGAGTTCATGCAATTGATGGGAATGATGGCATCTTGCATGTTCATAGTGCCATAGGCAAGACTACAAATGCGCCCCATACAAGAGTGTTTGGCAAGTCAGTGGAATCAGGCTCAACAACAAATAACAGATCCGGTGGTGGTAGACGACCGGACATATCGCTCTCTGCAATGGTGGAACACCAAAAACCTTTCCAAGGGCCGGCCGTTCATAGAGCCTGTTCCACAGGTAGTGCTAACCACAGACTCCTCTCTCACAGGATGGGGAGCGCATCTAGAGAAACACACAGTACAAGGTACATGGACACCACACAATCTGGAATTGTTAGCGATTATCCATGCTCTAAAATCGTTTCAACATTACCTCTCAAGAAAGACTGTACTAGCCCGTATGGACAAATGGCGGCCATGTATTACATCCAAAAACAAGGAGGAACACACTCCGTATAGATCTCCCGGCTGGCGCAGAGCATTTGGAGGTGGGCCATTCCTCAAAACATCTTTCTGTTCGCAGAACATCTACCAGGAGGTCACAATCAAGTTGCAGATCTGTTAAGTCGTCAAAGACAACAGATACACGAGTAAGAACTTCATCCACAGGTTCTTCAACCATTCTTTCACAAGTAGGGACAGCCAGAGATAGATCTGTTCGCCACACACCGCAACTCCAAATGCCCAAGCTTCGCCGCCAAATACCCACACCCATTGTCCAAAGGCAATGCGGTATGGATGAGTTGGTAAAACAAATTTTCCACCCCTCCCACTAATTTCGTTAGTGGTACGCAAGCTACAGCAAAATTCTCTCACATTGATTCTCATAGCACCAACGTGGGCAAGACAATAGTGGTACACCACACTACTAAAGCTATCAGTAGTACCACATCAAACATTAAAACTCTCTCCACATGTACTGACACAGAACCATGGAGAGATCATGCATCCAGACCCAATGCAGCTCAATCTAGCGATTTGGCTCCTGAGGTCTTAGAATTTGGATACCTCAATGTTCCGCCTGATTGCATGAATGTCATTAAAGAAGTGAGAGGCCCCACCACTAGAGCATGCTATGCAGCCAAGTGAAAAAGGTTTGTTGTGTATTGCACAAATAACATTAACCCATTAGATGTTTCCATACAAAACATCATATGTTACCTACTTCATTTACAAAGATGTAATTTAGCTTACTCCTCAATCAGGTTACATCTTGCTGCTATAGCAGCTTATCTTCAAAACAGACAACATTTGTCATTGTTTAGAGTACCTGCAATCAAGGCGTTTATGGAAGGATTAAAAAGAATAATTCCTCCCAGAATACCACCCTCTCCGTTATGGAATTTAAATATTGTTCTCACTAGACTTATGGGTCCTCCATTTGAACCATTACATAAGTGTGAGTTACAGTTCCTTACATGGAAAGTTGCATTTTTAGTGGCTATTACCTCACTCAGAAGAGTAAGTGAGATTCAGGCATTAACAATTCAAGAACCATTTATACAACTTCATCATAACAAAGTGGTTCTTAAGACAAACCCAAAATTCCTGCCAAAAGTAATTTCACCATTCCACTTCAACCAATCTATTAATTTGCCAGTATTCTTTTCCCAACCACAAACAGGTGCAGAAAGAGCTCTACACACATTAGATGCAAAAAGAGCACTCCTCTACTACATTGACAGGACAAAACCGTTTCGTAAAGCAAAACAACTGTTTGTGTCCTTTTCTCCTCCACATAAAGGCAATCCTATTTAAAAATCAGGCATTGCAAGGTAGATTGCTAAGTGCATTCACATCTGTTACCAAAAAGCAAAATGCACTCTATCCATTCCCCCTAGGGCTCATTCTACCCGTAAATTAGGGGCATCTATGGCATTCCTAGGAAATATACCATTAGATGATATCTGTAAAGCAGCTACATGGTCTACATCGCACACATTTACAAACACTACTGTGTAGATGTGCAGGCAAAACAACAAGCTACTGTGGCCAGGCTGTACTCAACATTATTTCAAACTACTGCAACAGATATGGGTGGTCGCGCTAAGGGAGAAAACTGCTGTGCAATCGATGCAATAGTGTGTGGTCTGCAGCCCATATGCCTCGAACGGAAAATGGTACTTACCAGTATGCATCTGTTCTTGGCATGTAGGGCTGCATAACCACACACGCCCACCCGCCTCCCCGGCTACCTATATCTGTTCCAGTAATAGCTTAATTAGATACAAATATATGGACATCCTTATCATTACTCATAAAACTCCATCATTTGCCCAATGGCGAAAACAATCTGAAGGTGGAGTCGATGCCCATGTGTACTACGATCTACAGGAGGAGTCATCCAACAGACAAAGACTCTTCCAAGAAAAACAAAGTATATTCACCCGGGCCCACCACCAGATAGTCATCTATGCAATAGTGTGTGGTTCTGCAGCCCTACATGCTAAGAACAGATGCATACTGGTAAGTAGCATTTTCCTTTTCAGGAAAAATACGTCAGTCTTTCAAAAGTCATCGCTTAGTGCAATTTTTAAACTGTAACATTTTATCCTATGGAGGAAAACAACAATGCGAGTAAGTACCCAACTTACAGTTCCAGTCTTCAGGGATTAGGATCAGCAGAGGTGAAGCTTCAGGTAAGCACACAGTCTGCACCACCAGCACCACAGGAACGGCTGGGTGCCAAGGTCATATTCGGAAATCGACCCAGTGCGTTTCAATGGAGACTGGTGGTGCTTGAATCCACGCTGCTTTCATGCAAGTAGATCAGTTGCAGGGGCCAAGCTTTAAGGGTTAGAGCAAGCACAGGGAGGGCCACAAGACTGCACCAGACATACACCACCAGCGGCACAGGGGCAGCCGGGTGCAGGGTGCAAATACAGCATTGGGCGCCCAATGCTTTTCAGTAGGGCAACTTGGTTGGACAAACGGCTGCAGGCGTGGCACCGGAGGCTGCACGGAGGAAACTAGTGACAACAGAGGTAAGCTGAGGTGTTGAGGGTAGTAGTGACACCACATGTTCAGCTCATCAAGGCCCAGAGGATTTGGGTGCAGGGGTGTCCTTTGTAGACCGATTCTTCTTACCAGAGCCGGTTTCAGTGGGGGTTGAGCGGGGGGGGGGGTTGTATTCAGTCTCCAGGCGTTGTCATGGTGTCCAGGAGGGTTCAGCCAACACTGGGCTTAAGGTCAGGATTACTGGGGAACACGTTCTGGATTGATGGGCCACCTGTACACGGGCTGGAGGTGTCAAGTGCAGAGTGAGCAGGACTTGTGGATCCGAAGGGCGCAGAGTCCTTTGTGTAGATTTCATGGGGACAGATCCGCTCTCCTCAGGAGTTCAGGTCTTTATCAAAGTTCAGGCAGTCTTCCTTGGGTTCTGGAAGTCGCTGGCTGCAGGACATGAGTTGTCTTCTTTTTCAGGGTCTTTGAAGCTGGAGACAGGCCAATAGGACTGGGGCCAAGTCAGTAGGTGTCTTCAGGCTTTGCTGCACAGTGTTGTCTTTGTCCTTCTTCTTAGGTCGGCAGGAACTAACTTCAGGGTCTGAGGAGACACCTAAATACTAAATTTAGGGCACTTTTAAGGAGTGTCAGGTAGGGCCAATGAGCACCTTACCTGGGGTGACTACACCCTCAATTATGCTACACTCCTGTGGGCGGAGGCATAGTCCTAGCCCTGATTGGCGAGGTCTCCCCATCTTTAAGATGGTGGGGACTGAAAGGTGTACTTCACCTCGCCTCCTTCACCATAGGGGTGGAGTTGGCAGAAGTGGGCACCCCTCCTATTTTTCTTAGTTTTCCGGCTGGTTTTCCAGCCTAAAGTGGGGGTGTTACAAAGGCAGCAGGCCTTTGAAGCTTCCCACTCATGCACTATGCCCATCCTGGGGGAGGAGGTGTGACGCCTTCGCCAAGGATGTGCTTTATTTCTGGGTCCAGAGAGCAGAGGCTCTCGACCCAGCGGTCCAAAAAACATGTCTGGTGTGGGCAGGCTGCCTACAGCCAGTCAGTGACTACACCAAGGTTGGTAGGTTTTGAGGAGTCAACTCTGAGGTGCCCTCTGAGTACATGGTTCATTAAATCCTGCACCGGCATTAGTGTGAGTTTATAAAGAGGAGCACTTTGGTACCAGTATAAAAGTAAAGACGTTCCTTGGGTATTTTTATGTTCATCTATTAGATCACTCTAATCAATTATACTCCTCTCATCCAGCATAACCACTCACTTTATATATTAAAAAAACACATCTACTGTACTCCTTTCTTCCCCCGTGCGAAAGAGTAGAACCACAAAGGCATAAATTCAAAATAAATCAATAATTCCAAGTGTACATTCTATTACATTTATTAAAAGAATTTAAAAAAAATTGTAAAGTTTGTTGCTTAAAGAGTGATCTTTTCAAAAACATTTTAGCAGCATCTCATCATCTTACAAATTCTTTGGCATCAACATTTCATTTTTAAGACAGTGCCTAGTGCCAATGAACAAAATTATAAAAACAATGAAACAAATAATCGGAAAAAATATATAAAAACCAAGAGGTTTGTTTGTCGACGCGTTTCGGTGGATTTAGCTTTTTGCCCCACCTTCCTCAGGACAGTTAAAAACACAGTGTTCTTTATCGGGCCTTTCACATATCTTCCTATTAATTCTGATACGTTGAACCACAGGTTATTGCACCAGTTATTGTCACCTGTTTGTATAAAAAAACCTTTTAGTGAATAGTCAGGTATAGGTATAGCTTCAGCCAATTTCTCCATACTCGTATATTGGGCAACCTCTTCAAATATAGCATATTTGTTTGTAGGCTTCGCAGGTTTGATCCCCTTTCGCCTTATCTTCCTTGTTAATATCAAGGGCAAATTTGATGCTCCCTCTTTGTTTTCCACTTTAAAGGTAAGGGCCCAATGTCTTTAAAACCTCTTCCTTTTTTGGTTGGATTTATTTAATTATCCATATGTGTGTTGCTCGAGCAGTTTATCTTGGCGGTCCAATCACTCCTTCCAATTTGTATAGTAAAAAAATGTACCAAACACTCCTGATTTCCGAGAAGCCATCATGGTGCTGGGGAAACAGAGTTATTTAGTTTCCAGCCCATGTACTCTCTATGGCTTCCCTGGCACTTACAATATCTAAGAAGGGACTTAAATATTGTAGTGGCATATCTGCTCATGCATACAACCTGTAATCGATAGATTCTTCCGCACTGGAAAGAAAAAGGTTTGGTGCGCAGCACCACTAAAAGTCCTGTGAGACGTTTGACAATTATTTTGCAGGTTGAACCCAAGTTCTTGATTGTACTTTGACTGCTTTTACAGTCATCCAATGAGGCAAAAGAGCTCAATGAACACTGGAACAATTAGAATCCCATTGTATGGTTCTTAAGAAATGGCAAGAGAGATCATAGTTTCGATAGCCAAAATGATTAACACTGATGTTCCCAAAGTCACAAAATCAGTGCCATAGGCCCTGAAAGGGGCATGTTCACAATCAATAGCATCCAACATGAATGCAAGGTAGCCTTCAATCTTCATTTTGGCCTCCTGAAAACCCTTGGTGCAAAAAAGAACATTCAATGCAAAACATACCATACTGTTGAAAAGAGTGTCCATGCTGAAAAGATCTTTGAAATGTGCACCAAACCCATTGTTATTTATACGCAAGGTCACAGATCTGACTATGACCCCATGTTTACTTTGGAGGATGCCCTTACAACAAGCAGTCAATTGTAAGATCATGAAATCTGCACAAAATGTAAATATTCTCATATCATTTTGAAGGGAAGTTATATTTCTATTAAGGAAACCCAGAAATAAAGATACATGACTGTTTTGTATTGTTTTATGTTATTTATTAACTTGATAGTTGTTTGTATGTATATAGTAATGTGCTTTTATGGCCCGATGTGGCCGAAATAAAGTTATCGATAGTTAAAAGGAATAAAGATCATATGTAAATTTCTGTCTATGGAATGATTAGCCGTAGATACACATGCTGTGCACTCCTGCCATCTAGTATTGGGCTCGACATGTTCAACTTGTTTTTGTTCGAAGAAAGTCTTTCGAGTCACGAGGTATAGTTACTCTTCTCTTGTGCAGTATTGCGCCTGAACATCGGCTTCAGGGATTGTTTTCTTCCGCCAACTAGTTTGGACATGCTTCGTCGAGCTGCCCAGTCGGCGCGGCGTGGCAGATTTTGTATGGGCGTCATAAATTTTTGTTGTTTCCGATAGTTGAAAAACGATCTTCCATCAACTATTGCATAGTCGACGGTTTCTACGTCGAGAGAGATCTCCTTGGCCATGGTCCTGGCACCACAGGGCTCTTCTTCACCACTGCTCGCCTTCGAGACTGATCGCAGAGTAATGGAAAGCAAGGGGAAAGGAGATCTCTGATATCTTCAGGGAAGATGTCGAACAGAAGGAAGCCGAGGAGAACATAGAAGCTGGACAAGTACCAGCGCTCAGCCCAGAACCAGATTCTTTATCTGTGTTAGAAGACCCAGGTCTGCAACCAGCTTTGACACAGCAATACGGCGGCAATGCAGCATGTACCGCACCTGACCAAGGCACTCACCTCCACTCCAGGGGCCTCGCTTCCCGCCCTCATTCTTTGACCGGACCTCCACTGCTTTCGAGCCATGATCTGCACCGATCCACAGCTTTGGAATGGACATTGGTGCCTGCTCTAGCAAAGCAAAAGCAAGCCCTCCTCTAAGCCAACAACATCTTTAATGCTAAAAGACACTTTGCAGCCAAAAACCCCATCCTTATTGAAAACTGGATTGGGCTCGAAAATAACTTTGAAGTCCAGACAGTGTATGAAACAGTCCCCCTCTACAAATAACTCAGCGTTTCAGTAGCCGATTCTTGAGCGTCTGCAGGAGGAGCTGGACTCTCGGCAACCATGCTTGAGTATTCATCCTCCTACAGGAAATATTCAGGTACAGCAGACACTTCCTAGTAAAAAGCAGGCTCACTTTTGAGGAACAAATAACAATGGAGCCCCCACCACCTCCTAAGCAGAAAAAATAAATGACAGGCACAAGCCCTCTACCACAACCACCTGCTTACCCACTGCTTCCTCATAAACATCTGCCTCCAACCCCTCCACCGCAGCCACCTTTTCCCCCCACCGCAACCACCTTCCCCCCCTCCTCTACGACAACCCCCATCACCATAGGGGTCCTACCGCTCATACTATGGGGAAGGTAGCCTACGCCCATTAGATTTTGATGATGTCCCCCTAGTCCCAGGATCCACAGGATGGTCCATGGGAGGACTAGACAGTGGTACCTCCGGGAGCCAATAATCCAGACTTGTACCCGGCAAAGCCTTCTCCCCTGATAACACCACCTCGTACCATGAGGTTATTCAAACGGCAGCTCATTTCCACGAGATAAACCTTTATTCTGTATAAGAAGAGGAAGACTTCTTAGTAGAAACCTATTTAACACACACGAAGGACCACCCAGTTCCTGCCAATGCTTAAAGGTATGATCAAGACAATGCATGAAGTATTCAAAGAACCAGTAAAAGCCTGAGTAGTTTCAATAAAGGGGTGATAAAAAGTACAAGCCTTCGCCTTCTGACCCACCATACATCACTGTTCATGCTGCACATAGAAGGACTAATTCCCAAGATACCAGGGATGCCCCTCCCCCAGGATAGGGAAAGCAATAAGTATCGCAGCAGGGAAGAAAGTTGCAGCACAATCTGCAACCCATTGGCAAATTACCAGTTCCGTTGGACTCTTGGCAAGATAGGATTGTCCCCATGGAATGAGATGGGAGAGAGTATATAGCATTAACCAGACCAGTACAAACAGAGAGCACAAGGAATAGTATTAGACGGCCAAACCATCTCTAATACATCCATTAGGTGTGTCTTTGATACGGTGGGCAACGCCACAAGAGGGGTTAACTCGAGCATCCTTATTAGGAGGCATGATTGGCTTTGAACCTCCGGATTTAAGCCAGAAGTTCAACAGCATCTGCTCAACTTACCGTTTGTTAGGGGAAGATCATTTTAGACCTCAAATTGATCAGATGCAGGAGAAAATAAAAAAACATACCAACAATACCAAGGCAATAGAAGCTTTACAATCCCTATTCCCTCGGACCAATTTTCATCACCAACAGTTTCACAGGGGTTCCAGCACCACTTAACAGGAGGTGCACACCACATATCAAAGGCAGCAACAGCAAACTGCGCCTACTAAGGGGTACTTTAGAGGGTCATACAGAGGGACTAAAGACAGGCAGAGGTAGGAAAGGAGCGTCCCGACCACAAGACACCTGTAGGGGGAAGACTGCATACTAGTGCAACACCACTTCCAACCAATTGGTCCTGGATATTGTAAAGCATAGGAATTGCTTGGAACTCACTGCAGCACCACCAAACATGCCATCACAACCACACTCCCACTTCCCTCAACAGCTATATCATCTCAAAGAGGAGGTAAAGGCTCTATTACAAGTGGGATCATAGACCCAGTGCCATGCCACCAAAAAAACAAGAGGGTGTACTCACTGTATTTACTTATCCCCCAAAGACAGTTCTCTCAGGCCTATCCTAGACCTGCTGCCTCCCAACAAGTACATCAAATCAGAGCATTTCCACATAGTTACGCTCCAAGATGTCATACAGCTCCTTAGGCAAGACGACTTCATGACCGCCATGAATTTAAAGGATGCCTACTTCCACGTACCAGTCCACCCAGCACATTTGTGGTAAATGGCCAACATTATCAATTCAAAGTTCTACCTTTTGGGGTCACCACAGCACAGAGGCGCTTCATAAAATGTTTGGCGGTGGTTGCCGCTCATCTTGGAAGGAACAGCATCCACTTCTTCCCTTACTTACGATTGGCTGATAAAGAGATTAAGCAAACAACAATGTCTTGCTCACATACAGAGAACATTGGAGCTACTCCACAATCTGGGCTTTACCAAAAACCTGGGAAATCCCATCTACAGCTGTTACAAAATCAATCTTTTCTAGGGGCAATTCTAAGCTCAGTAACAGGGAAAGTCTATTCGAGTCTCACACGAATCCACACTTTTCACGTTTCTGTTGCTTCTTTTTTAGCCAAATTGTCAAATAACAGTTTGCACAGTCATGCTGCTGTTAAGGATGATGGAATCTTGCATCGCCATTGTACTGCACACCAGGCTTCACATGCGTCCACTCCAAGAGTGCTTAGGTGAGCAATGGTCACATGCGTAGGGTCACTGGGAGGATCTAGTGTTGTTAAAGTGCAGTGCATATCACTCTGAAGTGGTGGAACACAAAAAACGTAGAACAGGGCAGGCCTAGTCCAGACCCTATTCCGCAGGTGAACATTACCACAGATGCATCCCTCACTGGATGGGGAGCACACCAAGAAAACAAATGTTTAAGGTCTGTGGAATCCCCTACAACAAACATTGCACATAAACTACCTGGAGTTGTTAGCGATTCAACTAGCACTCAAGGCATTTCCTGCCGCATTCATCACAGAACAGTCCTAAACAAAACAGACAACATGACTGCTATCTACTACCTTCGAAAACAGGGGGGCACACATTTGCCCCAACTGTCCACGTTAGTGCAGAGTATTTGGCGAGGGGTAATACACCACAAAGTCCACCTTTTATTGGAGCCTCTACCATTTGTGGACAACAACATTGCAGATCTGCTGAGCAGGATGCAACAAGTTCACGAGTGGGAACTCCACCCTCAGGTCCTACTTCCATACTTGGGGATTTCCCAACATAGACCTGTTTGCAACAGCTGAAAAAGCAAAATGCCCACATTTCTCTTCCAGATTAATGCACACAGTCTAGGGGATATGCACTATGGATGAACACTGTCAGGAATATTTGCCTACACCTTTCTGCCTCTCCCAGTACTTCCATATGTGGTCAGGAAACTATGGCAGACTTCCCTCATAATTCTAGTTTCTCCCACATGGGCCAGATAACCTTAGTTCACTACCCTCCACGAGCTCTCTCTAGTGCCACATCAGAGGCTCCCCAACAAGCCGAGTCTTCTCATGCAACATCAGGGAACTCTAAGACATCCCAATCCAAAGCACCTCAACCTAGTGATTTTGGCTCCTTAAGTCCTAGAGTTTGGGAATTTTAGGATTTACCCCCAGAGAGCTTGGAAAGCCTCAGGAACGCCAGTTCCCCAACCACTCAGGCCTATTATACAACAACGTGGAAGTGAGTGCTACACTACCGTCCTCCTTAACAAATCAATCCTCTAAAACCTCAAGTACAGGACATCAATGCTCAGGACAAGCCTATGCATCTATTTGCTTGCATTTGGCAGCAGTAGCAGCATACCTACAGAACAGAGAACACTCCTCCCTCTTTAGCGTCTCTGTAATCAAAGCTTTCATGGACGGTTTTAAGAGTCATACCTCCCCGACTACTGGCAATCCATTTCTGGAATCTGAATATAGTTCTCACGATTACTGGGTACATTTTGAGCCTCATCATTCTTGTCCTTTGCAATTTCTGTCCTGGAAAGTAGCGATCTTGTTTGCTATTACCTCCTTTAGACAAGCAAGCGATATTCAAGTGTTATCCCTGGAATTACCTTTTTTCAAATACATCCTGACAAGGTAGTTCTTCGAACCAACCAAAAATTCCTACCTAATGTGATATCATCTTTTTACCTCAACCAAGCCATAGAATTACTAGTGTTCTTTCCACATCAAACCACAGTAGCAAAACTGGTGCCTCGTATACTAGATTTTATACGAGCCCTTAAGTACTATATAGAGAGAACAAAAACTTTAATAAAACTTAAATATTTGTAGCCTTCGCTAAACCTTGTAGCAGGACTGCTATTTCAAAGCAGGGAATTGCTCGCTGGATAGTCAAGTATATTCAAACATGCTATGCCAAAGCCAAAAAGCAGATCAAAGCACCTCCTAGGCCACACTCTGCTAGGAGAAAAGCCGCTTCAATGGCTTTTTTTAAGCAATATACCAATTGTGGACGTTCGTAAGGCTGTTACTTGGTCCACACCACACACTTTTACTAAACACTAATTTGTGGCTGTACTAGCCAAACAGCAGTCCAAGGTGGGGCAAGCTGTTCTATGTACACTTCTATAGTGTGATGTTAATGTGCAATACTGCATAAAGAAAGAAGTCACTATACCTTGTCACTTGAAAGACTTACATAGGAAAAAAAAAACAAGTTCTACACGTCCGAGCCTAAAACTAGGTGGCAGGAGTATGCACATCATGTGAATCTACATGACTTGAACAGATGTCCACAGTGTAAGTTACATATTCCTTACTCAGTAGAGTAGGAATCTACGATAACAAGCTTCACACATTACCCAGAAAAATCTCTGCGGAAAAAAATACAGCCATCCTATAACCCAAAGGCACCACTCCAGTCCCTGAACAAATTGAGTGATCTAGACCCCTAATCCAGAAATTGACTCTTCAAATGGAGGCAGGAAAGGGAAAAATTAGAACCCCTTACATTCACTTCTGATCAATCCGTCTCTGAAGATCAGAACACGATGGCGACAATGGCGCGCCTAAGGTAAGCCTGTCTGCGCCCGTCCGCGGCCGGCCGGGGCAAGGGGCTAGTCCCCTTGTCCGTTCCTCCGGATATCCATCTTCTTATCTAACCCATCTACATGCTAATTGGCCTCTTATGGCTATTACTCGGTTGAAACTCGAGTCATTGGGGTTATTCTGCGCCAGAGACTCGTTCCCTGAGATTCCATCGCCCCCGACACAAGTTTCTGCTGCTTTCCCTTCTCTACCCCTCTTTGCAGGTACTGATTCCTCCCCCACTAAAGGGTCTCTGTTATCAAAACTTACAGTGAGTTATCTTAACACTCGCTCACTGGTAAGACACCAGTTGGAAATTTTTAATTACCTAGATTCCGTGAAACCCAACATATTGTTGTTGACTGAGACCTGGCTCAGTGCTGAATCTACTCCAGACATTCTTGCGGTTATCCCTCCTGGCTACTATATTCTGCAAGCAGACCGAGCCTCTGACAGGCCAGGTGGAGGAGTAGCAGCCATTATCACATCCTCTATCAGATACTCTTCTTTAACTACGGTCTGTATTCCTCTGGTTGATTATCTTGTGTTAAGACTGGAATCTTCAGCCATACCCTTGATCTGTGTGTTAGCATACCGCCCCCCCCCCCTAACCTATGCCCAACTTTTTGACGCTGTTTGGTGATATGCTCTCTGAACTAATTAATAATTCCAACATCCTAATTTTAGGAGATTTTAATTATTGGCCTTTTGATGAAAAGGAGAGTGCTTGCTCCATTATGTTCTCGGATCTTTTATCCGGTATGAACTGCTGCCAACACATAAATGTCCCGACCCACATTAAAGGTCACGTCTTGGACCAGGTCTGGACATCCAACGTGAAGATCTCGGCTCCCCTTATTTCCCCTGCCTATGGTCAGATCACTTCATAATCTCTTTCTCCCTCACAGTCACTTCCTATCCTAGCAGAACCCTGCAGAGCAATTTCCGAGCCCGGAATTGGAATAGGGCTGACCTTGGTAAATTCGTTGATTTACTTAAAACTTCTCCTCCCCCTGCAGCCAATTCTAATGACACCCAAGCCTCAGCTCTTACGACTTGGCTTGAAACAGCTAGTAATGCTGTCGCCCCGCTTAAACACACAAAGCTCAAGCGTCCACATGACGCACAAAAGTGGTTCACTGAAGACCTTAAAGCCTTAAAGTTCGAGCTCAGGCAGGCTGAACGTCGATGGCGGCGAGGCTATGCCGCGGACACAAAGTTGCGGTATAGGTCCCTGCTCAAAGAATATAAAATAGCAATTCTATCTGCTAAGACCTCCTACTTTTCACAAAAAATTGTTAACTCAGCTACTAAAACGAAAGACATCTTCTCCATAGTGGAGGAGCTATCACATCCTGACAGGGTCACTATCAAACCTCTCCCTTCTCAAGCGCTCTGCGATTCCCTTAATCAGTTTTTTGTGGATAAGATTGTTAACATCAAAATGAGCATTTCTCTCGCCGGCCTCCCTTCTCCCCCTGGGCCCGCTCTCCCCTTGTCCCCCCCCTAATCTGCAGCAACTCACTCAGATCCCCTCTATTTTAGAGGATGATTTCTTAACCTTTCCAAGTAAAGTCACTTCTGGGTCCCCGACTGACTGCTGTCCTCCCTTGATCCTCCGCAAGGCATTTACAGCCTGCCCGCTTCCCCCCTCGAGACTTTTGAATTTGTCCCTGTCCTCCGGTTTGGTCCCCAGCTCTTTCAAGGTGGCCGAGGTCGTGCCTATCTTAAAAAAAACCATGGCAGACCTGACTACCATGAGTAATTTTCGCCCCATCTCCCTCCTTCCCTACCTCAGTAAAGTGCTTGAGTCTCATGTTACCAACACGTTGAGCTCCTTCATTGAGCACTCCCAATACCTTGACTCCCAAAAGGCCGGTTTTAGACCTGCCCATTCTACGGAGTCAGTTATACTTTCAGTTATGGATGAACTGCGGAGAGGGGCGGACTCTAACATCAGCCAGGTTCTGGTGCTCCTGGACTTGTCGGCCGCCTTTGACACGGTTGACCATAATATCTTGGTCAACCGTGTCGGGGAGGCTGGCATCCGGGGCACCGCCCTGGACTGGGTTCGCTCCTTTCTGTCCAACCGCTATCAGGCGGTTCGGCTCTCTCAGTTTACCGCTGACAGGGTAGGTCTAACTTGTGGCATCCCGCAGGGTTCCTCCTTATCCCCTCTTCTTTTTAATTTATACATGACCCCTCTTATCCGGTCTTTACGAGGCAATCATGTCACCGAGTTTAATTACGCGGACGACATTCAGCTGATCTTTAATATCGATGGCTCGGCGGAGTCTATCCTCAATTTCCAGTCCACCCTCTGCCACATCAGCGACTGGATGGGGGCTAACCATCTGAAGCTTAACCCCGACAAGACAGAACTGGTTCTTGTCGGGGGAGCCGCCAACCCATGGAAATCCACCTTCTGGCCGGTGAGCTTGGGCCCTCCCCCTAGCCCAGTCGACTCAGCAAAAAGTCTGGGAGTTATCATCAGTAACGATCTCACGATGAAGCCCCAGATCAATGCTGTAGTCTCCTTAAGCTTCTTTCAGCTCTGGAAAATCCGGAAGATCGCCCGTTTTTTGACCTCTGAAGCTCTTACCTTAGTTCTGCTAGCCTTAGTCATTTCGAGGATTGACTATGCCAATTCACTTTATGTAGGCATCCCGTCCTATTTGCTGAAGAGGCTGCAGCTTATTCAGAACCAGGCTGCATGCCTCATTCACCATCAACCTAGGCACCTACATGTCAGTCCCTTGTTAAAGTCCCTTCATTGGCTCCCCGTGTCTGAGCGGTGCAAATTTAAGCAAGGCTGTACCATCTTTAAGTCCCTCGCTGGTTTGAGCCCTTCTTTTATTTCCTCACTACTGCACTCTTATGTTCCTGCCCGCAATCTTCGTTCCTCCCACCTTGCCCTACTCAAGATCCCTGCTTTTAAACGTAAGAAACATGGAGGTTCAAGATTTTCATTTCTCGCCCCTTCCTTTTGGAACTCACTCCCCCTGAGCATCAGACTCGCCTCTCCCTATGCAGGTTTCAGGTCCTTTCTCAAAGCTCACTTTTTCCATAATGCCTTTTGCTAATGCCTATGTGTTGTGAACTGTCCACCCCCTGTTGCTCGAGCGCCAAGAAACCGTTAGGTGTTAGCTGCGCTTTAGAAGTAATTTTTACATTACATTACATTACAGAACACAACACCAGCATTAACTGTTATACAACCACTCACATCCTCTGCATCGCAATAATTAACGTCAACAAATTCCTATAGAAACCATCACAGTGTTGATATTAAAACTAAATGTGAAAAATCTGCCACGATACTACTTGACCTATTACATTCTATCATAATCCCATATCTTCATAATACATCCAAATGAAGACAATTATATATGAGTGAGGGCATTATACACTTGAAATGCTCGAAGGTCATAACAAAAGTGTTCAACAGGTTTAGATAATCGGTCCTCGGTGTCCATAAAAATTTGTAACCTTCCTTTACTGCTAGCTAGGGAAATGTCTTTCTAAAGCTTACGTACCACCAGAGAAGCCAATAAATGTCTCCCACAGGTTTGAAAAAATATCTTAAATAATGACCTCCACTTCCAATCTGCTGTTTTGAGGATATCCTCCTACCTGCCTCAAAGAAGGAAATACTGAGAACTATCAATGCTGGCAGCTGACATAGCTGCTGCAACCAGGGTTAGAGTACACTGAATGATCTTGAAATTACTGAAGGGTCTCAATACCTCTTGGGGAGGGACCCTCGCTGCAACAGCAAATCTTCACTGGCCTTCCACGCTCATCACATTATTTTGCACTAGCCAAGACTCCTGCTGAGGTGTTCAAGGTAGGTCGTGCTCTTCCCAGGGCCTGAAGGGAATTTGGACTGGAGCTGCACCCCTGAGCTGTGAACGGTTCCTGCCAGGGATCGAGAGTGGAGCCCCTCTGAATTTTAGTGGGCCTAAATAGCTTGGGGCTCCCGCCTCTTCCCCTGGTGTTTGCCACTTTGAGCAGACATTTAAACCCAGAGCCAGCAGGGGGTGCTCATGCCTCCAGATGTCTCTTTATTGTCGAGAGTCCGGGTGGGACCAGTTCCTCTTCATCAGAACAGAAAACTTGGAGACTCTATTCATCTGTAAAGCTATTGTGCACTGGGGGCATACATGGAAGATGACCTGGTTATGCCACCCTCCCCACCACTGTGCCTGAGCAGGATCGCATAATGCTAAGATGGATCACAACCCAAGGTGCTGCATGGCACTGGCATACACATCGTAGCATGCTAAAGCTGTAAGACCTGGCTGCACTTCGACCATGCTGCACCCTGTTTGAATCATCGCTCTCTGGGAAACCAACAGTGGTTGAGGAGAAGACCATTTAACACACAAAACCTTCTCAGGTACTGATCATCCTGCAGCATAATGCACCTCTGCTCACTTTCAAAACCACACTGTTCTGAACTGTGTCCTCTCACCACAAAGAACCGAACACCAGTCTTCTGCACTACCAGCCAAACAAGTAGGTGTGTAGCTCCTCATTCATGATTACAGAGATGAACAAAAACACCAAGGAAACTAAGATAACACTTAACACCATACAAGTGTCTAGAGCAGGTGATCGCGATTGTGCTGGGACATCACTTGGCTTCACAGAGGACTTTGTGGAGCTGCAAAAAAATGTGAATGTAAAAACTCTTCTACTTACTATGCAAAAGAGCTTCATATTCATAGACTGTAAAATAGACTAATTGGCAGATAGTGTGAGTCAGATTGGAAACTGTTGAGACGTGAAACTCTAATCTTGAAGATAACAACACTATTAACAATGAAAAATGACTAAACTTGGTTAATTCTTCGCACCATTTCAAGCAAAAAAATAAGAATTGTTAAACCGGACCTGCCAGAACAATTTGCGAATAGTTGGTAACCTAGAATTCCTGAATGCAGGTATACTAGAGGACTACAATGAGTACCTCATCTCTACCCTCTTCAGTCCTAATAATAACTTCACATTCATCGCTCGTTGGGCCCCAGTCCCCTGTCTGGAGCCGCAATTTGCCCTGTCATCACTGGCCTTTAAAATGTTAAAGACAGGGACACGATTTCTCAGACTGGCATGTGAAGAATGAAACATCTCACATTAAAGCAACACAATCTCAGTTTGCCCAGACATCATCATTGCAGTGTAGAAGGTGAAATGTGAATACCTCCCTATCAAATGTAAGCTTCAGCTAGTGGGAATCTTGTATGCCCTGCTGTACCTAGCGCTTAAAGATAATGCACAACTCATCATCACAAATCTACAGAGTGCTGCTTCACTTGTTAAAAAGTTCTGATCCATGCCATTAACCAGCCCAGGCACCACATTACTAGTGCTAGAAGAGCAGCCGATGCACAATGCTTATATAGACGCCACCCCAGTGTGATGAAGTCAGTTATTTTCTTTCCACGCCATTCAGCGCAGATCCAGAGAGATATATCCTTAGTCACTTTTTGACTAGCCTTTTTGTGCCTTATGTTGAAGGCTTTTTGAGAAGGTTTTCTCCTGGTGTGGTAGGAATGTTGTTTAGGAAGGCCACACTTTGTTTGCCTCTGGTGCCTCAAGGACAACCACTACATGACCTGCGTCGACTGTCGCACAATGAATATGAAGGCGTCAAGGGAACGGTACCTTGAGCTCCTGCAGTTCGAGATGCGACATCGCAACAGTCTCAATCCCTGTCGAGAGGAAGGTCCTTGGATTGGTCACAGAGCCCGAAATCCTCATTGCACTTAAAGTTGTGGGGTCACTCGTGTAAGGCTCACAGCAAGAAGAAGAGTAAAAAGTCTAAGAGGTATTTAACTTCACCATGTTCGTCGGGTTACAAGACGAGGCAGCATCACCATTAGAAGCCTGGCTCCGTGGTTGAGTACACGTCTGGGTGGGCGCCACACTTCCCTTAGTTTCTGATGGCCAGAGGCGACCCCCACTCAACTACAAGAGTTTTTAGAGGCCATGTGCCTCGTAGTTGAGCAGGCTGTTCCCACGGTCTCACCTTTGGGCACTGTGGGTTCGAGAGGGGCCCCTACTGGTTCCACGACAGTGCTCTGGTACCAGTCAGGCCCCATGGGTCCCTGGATGGATCTGGACTTGTGCAAATCGTACCACCTCGATTCCGATGCCAATGTCGACTCTCCCAGCGCTGCCCCCATTCTGATCCCTGACTCTGACAGAGCCGAAGGGAGGGTCTTCTGACACCGACTGGAGTCATGCATTACAGGCCATAGCCTAAACCATATTCAAATGGGTTAAGATTCTGGGAGGATTGCTAGGGGCTGCTAGACCCTGAGGAATGCCAGCCTTTAGATTCTCAAATGGTCTGGTGTGAGGACGAGGGGAGGCTAGTGGACTGGACACTTCTCCAGATATGTGCATGCTTTGCAATGGTGGTGAGAAGGGTAGCGGAGGTCCTGAACCTTAGCCTGCCTTCACTGGCAGTCAAGATGAACGTCTTCACGGAAGTGCTTCAGCCGGGAGTGTCATCCTCAGAACCGCTTCTCCCATTCAATGAGGACCTTACAGATGTCCTACTTGGGACCTGGTTAAAGCCCAGCACAGGGCTTCCTGTGAACAGTAGTTAAAAGAAAGGAGGTACCCCTGGTGTGTATAGCAGGGAAGGGGGTATTGGAATCAACAAAGAAAAATTCCCTGTTTCAACAATACTGAGCAACAGTGGCTTGACGGACAGATGTTGGACAAGGAGAAGGCTATAGATATAGTTCTCTCTGTACTCTTATACTCATGACAAACTATATGAACAGGTAGACAGTTGAGCATATATACAAAAATATCAGAAGGGGTCAGTAGTTGTTGGTTAAAAAAGTTTAGTGTAGTGCATCCCCCACTGTTTCCAAATTATCAAAACATTCTAACTGACATTAATCTAATCCCAAGGTTATTTTGGTGGGGATTAGCGTTATCTTAATTATCGCGGGCAGAGTGCCTACCTGGTTCTTAAAATCCGGCCTCCCTGTTCCTCCGTGCTGCAGTCTTCATGGCAATTTGAAGTAGAATGAGACAGGGGAAAGCCGGTGTTTTATGCTGCCGTTGCCTATGGAAACCCGGAAGTGAAACGGGTCCTATCACGGATTCCTGTGGGATGTTGGTGTAGAGGGCCTCTATGTCTAAAGTTACCAGCCATTGAGTAGTGGTGTTGAATGGTAAGCCTTCGATCTTTTCAATCATTGACGTGGTGTCTTTTACATATGCTTTTTGATTGGTTACTATTGGTTGCAAAAACCTATCTATATACTTACTAAGGGGTTCAGTGATAGAATCAATAGAAGACACGATAGGACGCATAGGGGGATCCACTATATTCTTATGGACTTTAGGAAGTCCATATAGTGCCGGGATGATAGGTGACTCATTCTTTAAAAAATTATATTCATCCCGACAGATTATTTCATCTTCTAGGGCATGATTTACAAGTCGGTGTACCTTCTGAATTAGTGCATTCCACTCCAGTCTACTGGAAGGACAGTAATGTTCGGAGTTATTCAGCAGTAACAACATTCTTCTTTCATAGTCTTCTGTTTGCATAAGCACTATGCTCCCTCCCTTGTCACCTGGTTTAATGGTCAAAGAATCGTTATTCTCTAGGTTTTTTAGGGCCGCTCTCTCAGCTACAGTTAGATTGTTAGGACCTCTTAAAGGATGTACTAGTAGTTCAGCAATCTTGTTTTCTACTACTTTTTCAAAAAGGTCAATTTGTTTATTCACCATACCAACATGAGGTGTCCATGATGATTTGGGTTTAAGGCCTGATTTATTTGTTTGATTGGCTCTAGGGGGTTTATCTCGGAAGAAATCCTGCAGTCTTATCTTCCTAAAAAATCCTTGTAGGTCCCTTTCTAAGTTAAATTTATTGACCCTATTGCTAATGGCAAATCCTAAGCCCTTTTCTAAGACATCTGTTTCCATTTTGTTTAGAGTGATGTTGGAGAGATTTATGATGGCTGCCTTTTGTTTTAGTCCCATTTCGGCTGACTCCTGGTGTAGTATCGCCTCTGCGGAGGTTGAGGGAAGAATTTCCCTCTTCCATTGCCTCTTGGGTGACTGTGGTGGTTCTGATGGTTGCCACGTCCCCGTTGTCCTAAAAAAGGCAGAGATTCCCTATTTGGGGTGGATGTTGTTTCACCCCCTCTATTTTTATCCATTGTTTTATCTTGTTCGGAGTCATTACTTGTATATGAGGAATCTGAAAACGTCACCCGTTTTTTTGGGTATGTACGCCAGGGTTGTTGTCCTTGATTTCTATTGAAGAAACTGTCCCTAGGTCGATCAAAGAAATCTTTTTGTGTATAGGGATAGACGATCTCAGTGTTGTAGTTAGACACGTCTTTGTTAAATTTATTTAGTTTTTTGTTGAAAAGATAATCCCTGTACCCAGCGACATCTCTTTGGATGTCTTCTAGTTTCTTCTTTGCATCTTCTAAGACTGAATTATCTAACTTAGTTTCTAGTTCGGCAATTTCTTTTCTATCAATTATTAAGATGGCGTTTGCTGTCTCAATTATAAGCAGCATCCAATCCCTGCTGCATCTATTTGCAATCAGGGTCCAATTCTCTATGAATCCTGCATGGCGTATAAAGACCCCTGGTTCATTTTTGACTTGTAAACCACTGGGAATTATGCCTTTTTTAAGATAATCGATTCGAAAATCTGCGTGTAACTCAGTGCGTACTAGTTTCTTCTTATTGTTCCACAATTCACGCCACTGATTTTCATCATTATTGCTATTTGAAGTGGAAGTATAATTTTTAGAGGTGCCATTGACAATTTTATTAAATTCCTCTTCTGAAAAACCTTTGGTTTTTAGAGTGTCCATATTCAATTGGATACACTTCTTAGGTTAATGCCCTTGATAGATTTATTTTAGCGAAAAAACGCCTCCCAGCTAAAGAGCTGTACAATCACTGTAGTTAAAAGAAAGGAGTTACCCCTGGTGTGTATAGCAGGGAAGGGGGTATTGGAATCAACAAAGAAAAATTCCCTGTTTCAACAATACTGAGCAACAGTGGCTTGACGGACAGATGTTGGACAAGGAGAAGGCTATAGATATAGTTCTCTCTGTACTCTTATACTCATGACAAACTATATGAACAGGTAGACAGTTGAGCATATATACAAAAATATCAGAAGGGGTCAGTAGTTGTTGGTTAAAAAAGTTTAGTGCAGTTTATTACCTCCCAACATGGGTTACAATCTAAAACACAAAATAAAAACATTGCAATTAAAAACCACCGACAGTGGTACAATAGTAAGATTATTTGAATCAAAGGTAAACAAAAACAGTCGACGCAGCGTTTCGGTGCTTTTTTGAATCTTCACACCTTCTTCAGGACTTTTGTTACAGATTGATTCAATTTCTATAAAGTTAAAAACATACACTTTACTATATGATAACATCATTGTTAAAAACCAACAACCCTACTTGACCATTTTCTTTCTTAATAATGTATACTTTATTCGAATACTTTAGTTCAATTATTTTCTTGGGATCCTTGCCCAAAAATTATTTGTTATGGGCATGGGATATCTAACTATATAGTTGTACCCTATCGCAGAAATGCTTTAGGTGCGTTATAATATTCTTAAAACGACTATTTGGAAGAGCATTTTATCATCAGCCATTCATTAATATTACCTGGCTTGAATGTGCCAAGAAGTTTAAACTTTCCTTCCCTCCATAACGGAATAGCTTGGACTATCGATATTTTCACAGGCTGTTTAAAAATAAAGTTTAAAATAATGTTCAGTGATACTGCTCTTTTCTGACATTATCTAAAAAACAATTAATGTTATACATCATTGAGCTGAAATTACCTTCGTGGTCAATAGAAAGAAGCCTATGTTTTTGCACGGAGGAACCACCGTAAATGTCAGGATTGGGTCCTGTGTCTCAAAGGATCTGAAAAGGTCATATATATTAATATTTATTTTGCTATGTATGCAAGCTGTTTTTGCCTTCTGGGCAATATTGTGACTACCATATACTGACCTGTTCTTGTTAATAAAGATCAGATAGGCGACACCCTCGTTGTCGCAGAATTCACCTTTTTACTTTAATGATGAAAATCTATAAAAAGAAGAATATCGCTTCCTCTCAATATATATTCGAATGGATATACATAGTATTCAGGACAGCATCCTATTGGTAACAATTTATCTAATTTCACTGAGTTTTTAAGGGGTTTGTCCTTTGTTCTTATGACAGATGATTATTTTAAAATTCTATGTTATAAATCCCCTATATTTCATTATCAATATTTTTGCCCTCAGTCATTATCTATCACTACGTACGGGTTTCTAGTTAGATACAAACCCTGCTTGCGTTAATGGATATTGTTGTCAATTCTAGTTAAACTCGAAGTTCGCATCCCCCACTGTTTCCAAATTATCAAAACATTCTAACTGACATTAATCTAATCCCAAGGTTATTTTGGTGGGGATTAGCGTTATCTTAATTATCGCGGGCAGAGTGCCTACCTGGTTCTTAAAATCCGGCCTCCCTGTTCCTCCGTGCTGCAGTCTTCATGGCAATTTGAAGTAGAATGAGACAGGGGAAAGCCCGGTGTTTTATGCTGCCGTTGCCTATGGAAACCCGGAAGTGAAACGGGTCCTATCACGGATTCAGTCTGAGATTTACATTATTCCCAGATTACGAGAAAATGTGTCTCATATTAATAATTGAGGTCACATATTCATCTTTAATTACCTATTTACGTCGCTATCTTTATATATGCAAAGAGGGGCGAATCTTTGTTGTCTTCGTGAAAAAATGACCCGGATGTTCATTTAATACGCTAATTGTTCTAGCGCAATTTCTACATTTTATTTGTCCCCAACCCTGGCGTACATACCCAAAAAAACGGGTGACGTTTTCAGATTCCTCATATACAAGTAATGACTCCGAACAAGATAAAACAATGGATAAAAATAGAGGGGGTGAAACAACATCCACCCCAAATAGGGAATCTCTGCCTTTTTTAGGACAACGGGGACGTGGCAACCATCAGAACCACCACAGTCACCCAAGAGGCAATGGAAGAGGGAAATTCTTCCCTCAACCTCCGCAGAGGCGATACTACACCAGGAGTCAGCCGAAATGGGACTAAAACAAAAGGCAGCCATCATAAATCTCTCCAACATCACTCTAAACAAAATGGAAACAGATGTCTTAGAAAAGGGCTTAGGATTTGCCATTAGCAATAGGGTCAATACATTTAACTTAGAAAGGGACCTACAAGGATTTTTTAGGAAGATAAGACTGCAGGATTTCTTCCGAGATAAACCCCCTAGAGCCAATCAAACAAATAAATCAGGCCTTAAACCCAAATCATCATGGACACCTCATGTTGGTATGGTGAATAAACAAATTGACCTTTTTGAAAAAGTAGTAGAAAACAAGATTGCTGAACTACTAGTACATCCTTTAAGAGGTCCTAACAATCTAACTGTAGCTGAGAGAGCGGCCCTAAAAAACCTAGAGAATAACGATTCTTTGACCATTAAACCAGGTGACAAGGGAGGGAGCATAGTGCTTATGCAAACAGAAGACTATGAAAGAAGAATGTTGTTACTGCTGAATAACTCCGAACATTACTGTCCTTCCAGTAGACTGGAGTGGAATGCACTAATTCAGAAGGTACACCGACTTGTAAATCATGCCCTAGAAGATGAAATAATCTGTCGGGATGAATATAATTTTTTAAAGAATGAGTCACCTATCATCCCGGCACTATATGGACTTCCTAAAGTCCATAAGAATATAGTGGATCCCCCTATGCGTCCTATCGTGTCTTCTATTGATTCTATCACTGAACCCCTTAGTAAGTATATAGATAGGTTTTTGCAACCAATAGTAACCAATCAAAAAGCATATGTAAAAGACACCACGTCAATGATTGAAAAGATCGAAGGCTTACCATTCAACACCACTACTCAATGGCTGGTAACTTTAGACATAGAGGCCCTCTACACCAACATCCCACAGGATGATACCATCACGATGTTAGAGGGCCTCTTACAAAATGGGACTGATGACTTAAGCTGCCACGCAACATTTATTGTCGAATGTGCAGAAATTATTCTGAAAAACAATATCTTTTTGTTTAAAAATAGTTTTTTCAAGCAAATTAAAGGCACCAGCATGGGGGCGACCTGTGCCCCCAGCTTAGCCTGCTTGTACGTAGCGGCCTTCGAAGACAAGCATATTTTCAATGACATAGCCCCTTTTAGCGAGAATGTTACATGTTGGTCGAGATATATCGATGACATTTTTTTCATTTGGACAGGTACAGTAGAGTTACTTAATGATTTTTTATCTTGGTTGGACCTGGGAGATAAAAATCTCAAATTTACTTCCAATTTCAACAAACAAGCAATTGAGTTTTTAGATATTAAAATTAGAGTTGAAAATGCGACCTTAGGGGTTGATTTGTACAGTAAACCTAGTGACCGCAATACGTTGCTACACTACAAAAGTAACCATCCAAACAGCCAAAAGGATAATATACCGTTTGGTCAATTTTTGCGCATCAGACGCAATTGTACCAACATTTGCGACTTTAATAAACATGCAGACCTACTCTCCGAAAAATTAAGGAATCGGGGATATCCTAACAGTCTCATTAGACGTGCATACAAACGTGCGAAATACTACAACCGAGAGTCCCTATTCAACAAGGATAAAGTAGATAGTGACAAAAACACTGATAGACTTATTTTTGTAACCAATTATAGCACAGCCAGCAACAAAATAAAAAACATCATCAATAGCAATTGGTCTTTACTGAACAGTAGACCCGGAAACAAAATCCCTAAACCAATGTTTAGTTTCCGTCGGAACAAAACAATAAAGAATTGCCTTGTGCATACATTTAAAGAAAAGACTCGCAATTTTTCCAACACGATTAATAAAGCCCCTCTTCCAACAGGTAACTTTGCGTGCACTACATGTTCCAACTGTGCATTTATGATTAAAGGAGATCTGATATCCTATAATGGCATAACACATAAGGTAAAAAGTTTTGCTAACTGCAAGACAAAAGATCTTATTTATATGATAAGATGTCCCTGTGATAAGGCCTATATAGGTGAAACAGCCAGAGAGATCAAAACCCGTATTTCTGAACACAGGTCCGCCATTAGGACAAAGAAGAAATCCGCTCCACTTGTAGAACATTGGACAACACACAACCACAAATTAGAAGATCTGAAGTGGTGTGTAGTGGAAGTAATTTTGCAGAGTACAAGAGGTGGTAACTGTAATAACAAAAGGAAAAAGAGAGAACAATTTTTCATGTCCCTGTTTGACACATTTCGGACAGGTCTCAACAATAGAGAGGAGTGGGAAAGAATTATCTTATAACCGAATTTTAGGACCCGCTAGGCGGGGCATCTTTCCTTTCTGGGCAATCAGTTAGCTATTGAAAATCAGGTAAAGATACCTTTTGACTCTGGATTTGAGAACAAGTAAAAAAGAGGGTCAGAGCCTACAAAATAGGCACTCCTAAATTTAAAAATAAAAATATCATATAATTAATTTCAGGACGATACATGGAGACCGGAAACATGCTAGACCCGTGTCAGTACCAATCTGAATTTAGAACTATAGCCTGAAGGTTCCCCTCCAAGCAACACTACACGGTTACTAGCTTGTTTAGTCATATTAGAGGCACATGTATAATTCCAATGCACAAATTGTTTTTTTAGTACTGTTTAATTGTAGACATTAACAACTCCAAAAATCATAATGTTACTTGTGTATGCTTTTATTGTAAATACTGTATACTGTTTTATAACCCATATCAAGTAAATTTGAACAACTAGTTGTGAAATAGATAAATTGTGATCAAAGTAATACAATGCCCGTTATGAAAATATATCGAGATGTGTTACCTCCATCAACATATAACAAGTGGGCAAGAAGAATGTGAATTCATGATCTGAAAGCAGACGATAAGGAGTTATAATATTCCCCAGAACGTAGAGGGTTTTTTTTGTAACAATCTGTTGTGTTCCTTTGAAAAAATATTGTTGGTTTTTGGGGAAAAAAAGATTGTATGCAGTATTTTTCTGTAACATGTGCATGGACATTATAGCGAAAAAAACTTTAGAAAGAAATCTCGGGCGGCTTTTCCATTCATATTAGCTGAGACGTTATGTTTATTCAAACATAAAAATGTAGGCGCCCAATCCAAAATGGCCGACACATTACTGACAAGCGTCGATAATAAGTTTGAAGGCACGCAGTACTGTAATGATTTTGTGAATACACGCTAACATCAACTCAGTCGTACATAGACACACGACCCATTGGGGACAAATAAAATGTAGAAATTGTGCTAGAACAATTAGCGTATTAAATGAACTTCCGGGTCATTTTTTCACGAAGACAACAAAGATTCGCCCCTCTTTGCATATATAAAGATAGCGACGTAAATAGGTAATTAAAGATGAATATGTGACCTCAATTATCAATATGAGACACATTTTCTCGAAATCTGGGAATAATGTAAATCTCACACTGAATCCGTGATAGGACCCGTTTCACTTCCGGGTTTCCATAGGCAACGGCAGCATAAAACACCGGGCTTTCCCCTGTCTCATTCTACTTCAAATTGCCATGAAGACTGCAGCACGGAGGAACAGGGAGGCCGGATTTTAAGAACCAGGTAGGCACTCTGCCCGCGATAATTAAGATAACGCTAATCCCCACCAAAATAACCTTGGGATTAGATTAATGTCAGTTAGAATGTTTTGATAATTTGGAAACAGTGGGGGATGCGAACTTCGAGTTTAACTAGAATTGACAACAATATCCATTAACGCAAGCAGGGTTTGTATCTAACTAGAAACCCGTACGTAGTGATAGATAATGACTGAGGGCAAAAATATTGATAATGAAATATAGGGGATTTATAACATAGAATTTTAAAATAATCATCTGTCATAAGAACAAAGGACAAACCCCTTAAAAACTCAGTGAAATTAGATAAATTGTTACCAATAGGATGCTGTCCTGAATACTATGTATATCCATTCGAATATATATTGAGAGGAAGCGATATTCTTCTTTTTATAGATTTTCATCATTAAAGTAAAAAGGTGAATTCTGCGACAACGAGGGTGTCGCCTATCTGATCTTTATTAACAAGAACAGGTCAGTATATGGTAGTCACAATATTGCCCAGAAGGCAAAAACAGCTTGCATACATAGCAAAATAAATATTAATATATATGACCTTTTCAGATCCTTTGAGACACAGGACCCAATCCTGACATTTACGGTGGTTCCTCCGTGCAAAAACATAGGCTTCTTTCTATTGACCACGAAGGTAATTTCAGCTCAATGATGTATAACATTAATTGTTTTTTAGATAATGTCAGAAAAGAGCAGTATCACTGAACATTATTTTAAACTTTATTTTTAAACAGCCTGTGAAAATATCGATAGTCCAAGCTATTCCGTTATGGAGGGAAGGAAAGTTTAAACTTCTTGGCACATTCAAGCCAGGTAATATTAATGAATGGCTGATGATAAAATGCTCTTCCAAATAGTCGTTTTAAGAATATTATAACGCACCTAAAGCATTTCTGCGATAGGGTACAACTATATAGTTAGATATCCCATGCCCATAACAAATAATTTTTGGGCAAGGATCCCAAGAAAATAATTGAACTAAAGTATTCGAATAAAGTATACATTATTAAGAAAGAAAATGGTCAAGTAGGGTTGTTGGTTTTTAACAATGATGTTATCATATAGTAAAGTGTATGTTTTTAACTTTATAGAAATTGAATCAATCTGTAACAAAAGTCCTGAAGAAGGTGTGAAGATTCAAAAAAGCACCGAAACGCTGCGTCGACTGTTTTTGTTTACCTTTGATTCAAATAATCTTACTATTGTACCACTGTCGGTGGTTTTTAATTGCAATGTTTTTATTTTGTGTTTTAGATTGTAACCCATGTTGGGAGGTAATAAACTGCACTAAACTTTTTTAACCAACAACTACTGACCCCTTCTGATATTTTTGTATATATGCTCAACTGTCTACCTGTTCATATAGTTTGTCATGAGTATAAGAGTACAGAGAGAACTATATCTATAGCCTTCTCCTTGTCCAACATCTGTCCGTCAAGCCACTGTTGCTCAGTATTGTTGAAACAGGGAATTTTTCTTTGTTGCTTCCTGTGAACAGGACAATTGCCAGCTGCTTCGCCCTGCCTCAGGGGACCCCAATTATCTCACACAACACATTATCCTGGAGAGCTTGGGGGTTCAAGCCTCTATCTCCCATGTAAATCATGGCACATTTCGGACTGGATAGGGAATTCAAGAGGCTGGACACCTTAGGGAAGAAGATATTTTCTTCCACCAGTCTGGCACTGCAGTTGTGAACATTGCATGCCTTTTGGGCTGTTACTCTCATGTTCTATGAGATGTGGTTGCACAGGTGCTGCCCAGGGTTCAAGAGAGGAGACCTGGGCCATACTCTCCCGCGCTGCTGCCGATGGGAGAGATGCAGCTAGGTTCACGTTCAGATGTGGACTGCATACCACCAACTTGCTAGGCAGAATGGTTTCCTCAATAGTGGCCTTATGGTACCATGCCTAACTGAGAACAAGCTTTTCAGGATATATCCAAGCATCGCTTATGGACATGTTTTTTGATGGTTCCCGTCTCTTCGCAAACTATGCAGATTCAGCCCTGATGCACTTTAAGGATAGCAGGGCTACGGCCAGGTCATTTGGCCTTCCCATGGCCCCTTGCCACCCCAGTCTGCCCTATGCTCTTTTTGTGGCCATGGAAGAGTCTTCCAGCAGTGTGTATATGCTCCCAGCCACCGCAGCGCCCAAGCTTCCCACCCTCTGCGTGGCTGAGGACGTGCCAGTCCACCACTTCACCCATGCAGCCTCAGCCTCCATACCCGTATTATCTGCACTCTTCCCATCATGGGCACCCAGTGGAAGGCTGGATATACCATCTTGAGGTCTATAACATCAGACCAATGAGTTCTCCAGATTGTACGTAGAGGATACTCCTCCCCTTTTTGACTACCATCTACCCATGCCACTCACTTGCACTGAGGAAGGACCACCTCTCCTTTCTCCGCCAGGAAGTGACAGCTCTCTCTCTAGGCCAAGAGAGCCATAGAGAAGGTGCTGATGCCAGATGTAGGTTGTGGTTATTTCCGTCACTTTCTGGCGCCCAAGAAGGTCGGAGGTCTCTCAATTTCTTCCTCAAGAAGAAGTTCAAAATGCTCACACTCGCTCAAGACCTGTCTGCCCTTGACTCAGGATAGTAGTGCTGGACTTGAAGGATGTATATTTCCACTTTCAGTTCCCCGTGATGCCATTAGGCCTCACCAGCGGCCCTTGGGTGTTCACCAAGGTGATGGTGGTGGTTTCAGCTCATCTGCGGAGATCAGGGGTGAAAGTCTTCTCCTACCTTGATGACGGACTGTTGAAGGCAGGCTCGCCCCAAGCTGTCGTCTCCCACCTCCAGAATACGGCAAACATCCTGCACTAGCTGGGGTTCACTATCAACGTGCTGAAGTCACACCTGACTCCATCTCAGATGCTCTCTTTGATCAGAGCTGTTCTGGATATGGTGCAGTTTCAGGCATATCCTCCCAAACAGTGAGTCCAGGATATTCAGACTATAATACCAATATTTCAACCTCTAGCCTGGATTTTGGTGGGACTGACTCCGGAGTGGCTAGGACTTATAGCCTCTTGAATCCTGCTTGTGACACATTCCCTCTGGCATTTGCGGGCTCTGCAGTGGGTCCAAAAGTTCCAGTGGGTTCCGCATCAGGGGAATCTTTCTGACATGGTCCAGATCTTGGCGGTTAAAGAACTGCGATTGGATCAGCAGCAGACCCGTCCCCCTTCCCCAAACAGATCTAACATTGAAGACAGATGCGTCGCTCCTGGGCCCTGGGGTGCCCTGTGATCCAGCTGCCATTAAAAGCCTTTTTATCGTCCATCAAGGAAAGGCTCCTGCATGTGTTCATGGCCAACACCACTGCCTAATTATACTGCAACAAACAGGGCGGGCTGGGGCTGTGGTCCTTTTGTCAAGAGGCCCTGCGTCTCTGGACTTGGCTGGAATATCAGTCATATCCCTGTTGGTTCAATCCATGCTATATTCTGTTTGATGCACTTGCACTGCCCCTACAAATGAATCTGAGGAAACCAACTTAATTTTTACTCTTCAAATTCCAACACATTTACAGAACGTTTTACACATTTCAATTTTATATTTCGCTACTTTATTTATATTCACTTTATTAAGCTGTTAATATTATTTAATTTTCTGAATAGTCGTGGAGACTCTGAGTGGGCATTGCAGACCCTAATGGATGCCCACACCACAAGATTAGAACCACTACTCAGCAACCATCAGTGTTCCCCAGTTTGTCGAACTGCTGTCCAGAGCAGCATACCTGAGTCAAGGGTTATGGACATCTTCTTGGCCCTAACATCAGGGGCAAATTCGAGATATAAAAGTTATAATGGGGTTCCTGAGGAGAGTGTCTGTAACCATCTGAGAAAGCAATTTTCAATTATAGTCAATTTCTCACGTGCATGACCATTGCAGGAAGACATTTAGCATAATACTTCTTCCAGGTGGGTAGAAGGATCTTCCACCCCAGTACTCCAAATTCCCAGGAAGATATCTTAGTATGTCTATTCTATGGGTCTGCAGGGCTGCACACTTGGTTACTTGGCTATACTATTCCTAACCTCCATTAAGCAAACCCCTCGTAATCAAACTCTGAAAAAATATCCAACAGAACCATGTCCAGATGAATATGAGTTTGAATGCATATGTGAGGGCTGTGGAACAAATATTGTTTTAATGTTTGCTGATGAGTAGCCCACTATCATCACAAGTTGTTACCAATTCACCTTAGCATTGGGTGTCTGCATTAGACAGCGCCAACTGGCTTGCCAAATTGTGATATGTAAACTGAAATGGGTTGGAGCCAAAACACAAAATTGCTCGATTTCGCTAAGATCTGGTTATATATCAGGGTGGTCCCCGCTAGAAACTTGGGAACCCAGCCTTACTCTGGCAAAATGATCATTATTCAGGGAGTGAATATTCTTTATAGCGCTACTTGGATGACTCAATCAATCAATCAGGGGCTTGTAAAGCACGGCTACTCAATCGTGAGGGTTTTAAGGAGCTGGATGCCTAATTCCTTCAGTACTGCTCAGCTCTCGGAATTTTGCTGAATGTGCTTTTTATTTCAATAAAGGCAAAATATAGGGACTCCATTGTGAGTGTTGTATATTTTTGGTCAAATGATTCAGGTGAAAGACCTGGTCACTAGGCCTAAAGCTCTTTGAAACATCAGTCTGGCATTGGGAGAGAACTTTCTATGACTTGATCCTCTGTTTAGACCTCATATGGAGTATATTGCCATAAATCTTCTGGAACAAATGGATTAGCCCTTTTTCCCCAAATGTTTTAAAACTATGACCCAATTTTTAGAATGACAAACTTTTGCGACCCACTTAGCTTTAATGTATGAGGCAGATGCTTTTTTAAATGTAACTATACAATTGTGTGGTACCATTTACAGGACACGCATTTTCCACTGAAACTGCCACTTAATTTGCACAGACATAAGGTTTTACTAATAAACTATATTGCACACAAAAGATAATGTGTGGAAATAGGGTTTCAGTGAATATTTATCATTTGTACATCACCAAGTAAAGTGTCTTTATTTGTTTTGAAAAAACTTCCATCACACTTCAGAATTACAAAAAAAGTGTTAGATTTTCGTTTTCCTAACTTCTGAAAGTGTGCAGTTGATTTAGAGATGTTTACATTTTTTGTGTTACAAAAAATTACATCCTACAGCCATTCCTTGTACCCGAGCAACATTGTCACATAATTCACGTCATTTTTCTTTCTCTAATTGCAAAGTGAAGAGTTTGTAAACACTGTTAAAAACACAGCAGTTTGTCAAAAGACATAGCCTGACATTTGACCTCTGTCTTTGAAGCGCAGCAAATGCAACAAGATAAATACAGAATTCAAAGGCTTGCTTATTTATTACTTGGACTTCACAACCTACTTAAAATCGGGTTAGGACTCACGAGTTGGGAATTGGATTAAACTAATTGGGCTATGGTTTGCTCTGATATTATATCAGCCCTTTTTGGTCTGGCATAGAGACAGGGTTAACTGTTGTTCTAGTCTCCTGTAATACAAGCGTTTGCAATGCAATAGGTCTCGCATTTGCAAGAATTAAGCTATTAGTATTGTAAATGATGATGCCTTTTATTTATCTGTTTTGATAATTAACATAAATAAAAGGTATTGCCATTTACAATGCCAATAGCTCAAATTCTTGTAAATACGCGACCATGACTGCCACGGGCTGCTTGGAACGGGATTGGCTGCCTGTAAAGTGGAAGCGCGCTTGTCGCACTGAAAATTGCAGGAAAGTATATCATGTCGAGAAACGCATTAAAGAAAATAGTGCTTAGAGGCAAAATAAGATATACTGTGTAACAACAGAGGTAAAAAGGTCTGTCCTCATGGGAGGTTACAAATGAAGACATGGTGGTACTAAGGAGGGACTGTTAGAAGGTGGTTCTGACCATCTGAGCCGCCCAGAATTTTTTGTTTTTTAAACACCTAATTGTTGAGCTTTTACTGTGGGAGAGCCTCATAAGTTGGGACTCACCCACATTGAACTCATGATGAAAGAGACTGCATGTGGATTTTACCGGTGTCCCCCTGGTGAGAGAAGGCCGCTGCGCTGCAGTTGGAGTAAGGGGCACCCGGGTTGGTTACATGCAGACACGTGTGTACATGCGTGTGCACACGTGTAGCGGCTGCACAGGGGAGATTCCTGGTGTGCGCAGCCCAGGAACAGGTACAGATAGAATGGTGTGGCAGGAATTATACTGAACTGGGTGGTGTCATGGAATAGGCTTTATACTATGGGAAAAACATGTAAGGGAAAGTCAGTGTGCTTTACTGTTTTCACTGAAGGACCACTCCATCATTCTCCTATGAAGATGGAGATCACATGGGGTAGTTTCACTTCCCTAGGGCCTACACATTCCAGACACTCACTAAAGTGCAGTGTAACTTGTGTGAAAATAAGTATTCTGCTGAGTCCAAAACCATATTTGTACTGCTTATTGGTAATCTAGAAAATACATGTCACATTCATCTGACTCAGCTCATAACCAGAGCCTGGCTGGGTCTGACCCTGCCAGGCTGCATTAATGACCTTCCTCTCCAAACTGAAGCATCAGAGGCCTAGCCCTTCACTGCAAGCATTCCAAGGGCGAAGGTCTCATCTCCAAAAGGGAGAGATGGTGAGTGGAGCTGCAGGTTATCCATCAGCAGCTGTCACCTAGTGCCACAACCCTACTCGCAAGGAACCAGGGTACTAGTTATATACAAGGAAACAGCGGTTCCAGTGGATAATAAGGAAAAATTATTCAAGCAATGTATATGCACAATCGCGATAGGCTTGTGAAGGATCTAATAATATCCAAGAACAAAATAAACTTTCTACACAGTTTGCTCTATGATGTTTATATAGACACACAGTAAATAGTATTAACACTTTCTTAGATTTAAAAAGCGTCACTGTGTCACTGTATATCTAGGGTGTAAAAATGTATATTGATGGGTCATTTCTTGGAATTTATGGAAACCTCTTGTAAACTGTTCATTGTATATAGTCACATTTTTGGATACATTTAACTTGGGGACACAATGCACAAAGTATTCCGCTTGACTTGACTTCAGGCCTACCATGTGTTGTCTGACAGCTGCCATGTAAACTCTGCAACTTGTCAAAAATAACATTTTTATAAGGAGAAAGCTTTCCTTTTAAATATTAATTAGTTTCCCCTATGTAGGCCTTGCATTCCACAAAGCAGGGTACATGGTATTTAAAAGTGGTACATGTAGAAAATTAATATTACCATGTCCCATCAGGCTCAAAAGGCCATTTTCAATGTGGCAGACCTAGCAGTCTCATGTAGAAAGCCTAAGTAAAAACTGTAAAGAATCAATCAGAAGGTAAACTCTTGGACTGATAAGAATCTGGTTGGTGTATCAACCTCAAACTGTGTTTAGGTCCAGGGCTATTTTTATTTAAAACCTGAACAACCCTGAGATAAACGTTCAGTAGAGATGAAGCAGTGCTCAAGTGACTTGCAGGTCAACAAAAATAACTAGCAATATCTTCTGATAAGTGGGCTGTGCATGGTTGGGCAGGATCAGTAGACATCCAAGCTCCAGAGAGAAAAACATCCCAGGCAGCATGGTCAGAATTCTAAAAGAAATAGCAATAGCATTCCCAAAGTTCCTAGCCAAGACACAAGCCCAGGAAGAATGTCCCCTTCCAATTAAAGTCTCAAGTGGAGCAGAGGTAAAGACAACTTCCCCTCTCCAAGGGCGTGAAAGCTATGATTGTGAAAAAAGCAGTCACCTCAGAGAGACTGCCCTGGAAAGAATACTCCTCCTATTCCTCAGATGGGTGATCTCCTCATCTGTACTGAGGACCAAACGAGTGGCTCAACAGAGTGAGCCATGATGTCTCTAGAGCAGTATTAGGATGACCACGGATTTTAGCCAGGTCCCTCTCAATACACACTAGAACATATATACTCCCTATGTTGATAAACAACTGGTAATTGCTCTCCGGGATCTGATGCTAGCATGAGCAGCAACACAGTATCAACTAAGAAGTCATTAAAAAAGTGGAGAAATCTCACCACATCCAACATACTTCTGAAGCCACCAACACAACAAAAGAACTATTCAAAATTGCTGTGGACTGTTGAAACCCAGATTGCACTCTAGACCAGGCCAGTGATTCCCAAAAAGGATATCACAGAATAACAGATTAAAAAAGTTCTTTGAGACCAGATTTCAATGAAGACAGTCAATAACCACATCATTAGCTCAATCTGGTTGAATGAAGACCAAATAAATGCACACTAAAAACTATCCTCGTCTAGCCTACTATCCATAAAAGAAACACAATAACTAATTGCAACTATTAATATTGCTGCCTCACTTGCTGACCTGTGCCTCTCAAATATATTCACGTCTATTCTTAAAGCAAGCCCTGTGACCATACCAGCTACTGTCATCATAAATGAATCACTATCACCGGGAGAATTCATCAGCTAATTAAAAATAATCCACATAAAGCCAATTCCGAAGAAGCAATCACTGTGCCAAAGGACCCCACGAACTACAGACCTATTATGAATGGATAATTTCTAAGTAAACTCACTCAAAAATATGCATTCACTCAGATCTAAGACTTTTTTGAGAAAAATAACCCCATCTCTGACTAACACACAGGTTTCCAACCTGGAAGAGGCACTGAATCAGCATGAACGGCAATCTGCCATCTGCATCCCATGTACACAGGAGACTCCAGCGGAGTTGCTGCACTTCTCTTACTTGACCTCTCAGTAGCCTTGGATACTGTGGACCACCAACTTCTACTTAAAAGACTAAATGACATAGGCACAAGATATTCAGTGCCAGAAAAGTGATCTGCCCCATGTACAAACCGTATTTTGCGAGTTAGTAACCTAAAAACTCGCAAAATAAGGTTTGCGACTTGCTATTAGGAAGGGGTGTGCCAAGGGCTTTCCTTTTTAATAGCGACTCGCACTTCAATGTACAATTCTTTTGCAACCACAATTGAGGTCGCAAAACACTCACAATTTACCACCTACTTCAAGTAGGTGGTAGCCACTCGCAAATGGGAAGGGGTCCCCAGAGGACCCCTTCCCCTTTGTCAATGGATGTGAAACTATTTTTAAGAGCAGACAGTGGTCCCACAGACCACTGCCTCTTCTTAAAAAACGAAACAGAAACATTTCCTTTTTTGTTTTGTAAATACATCCAGTTTTCCTTTGAGGAAAACAGGCTGCATTTTTAAAAAACTGATTTATTTAAAAAGCACTCACAGCCATGGTTGTCTGCTGACCCCAGCAGGCCACCATCCCTGTGAGTGCTAGCAATTCCCAATGGGGTTGAAAATTGCACCTGCCTCATAAATATTAATGAGGCATGAAATTTGCAACTCCATTAGGAATCGCAAACTGTGTCTGAGACACTTTTGTAAAATACATTGCAAATTGTGGGACGCAAAACTACGAAATTTGTGACTCGCAAATTGCAAGGGTCGTACATCTGGCCCTCAGTCCTACCTCACAGATACAACACAAATTGTGTCACCACCTCCATTTTTGTCAACACCATTCTAGAAACTAATGGTATTCCCTAATGCTCAATGCTTGTCAACTTTCTCTTCAAATTATACTTATCACACTTCTAAGTTCATCAACTTTTTTAAGCAGACCTATTACTACTATGCAAAATGACACTCATCTTATTCGTAAATAGGAAAATGTGTCAAACCTTACGACCTCTATACTCAGGCAGCAGATAGCTGATTTTTTAAAAAACAATCTCAAACAAAATACCTAAAAAGCAAAGATCTTAATTTTATTTTAATTGAGGCTCTTTGTGACGCGGTAGAGAAGCAGACCAGGACTATTGGGGATGGTTATACTCGTTAGGGTTTATTTCAGTCACAACCAACACAAAGTAGTCAATGGGTCACTCCGATGTAGAGACACAAGTCCAACAAAAAGACACACAAAGCAAGGGATTCTGGTTGTTGTAGTTTGTCACCCTCTATTTCGAGTCTTCTCCGGTAGTCCTCTTCTGTACTTGAGGAGTGTTATCCTTGTGCAGGTTTCGGGAAAGAAAACAAAAAAATCCCAAGAACAACCGTAAGGTGCAGTTCAATACGGGGTATGACGCAGGAAGACGGGTAAGTGAGGGGGGGTAGCACCGAACCTTCACCAGTGAGCGAGTGGTGTCTAAACGAGCCTCTTATGCGCCGTTATGCCACTAAGTACTGGATTCCTCGTCACCTCGCCCCTTTCCCTCCTCCGTCCCGCGACCCCAAGGAAGATGAAAATGACCCCGTACCTTGTGCAGCCACGACCCCTGGTGGCTGTGGCTGGCTTGTTCGCGTTGCCAGGTGGGGTCTGGCTGCCCGTCTGTTCCGGTCCTCGCTCCTCCGGCGCCGTCGGCTTCCTCCCTCGATGTCGAGCGTTGCAGGTCCTCGGCTTCTGTCCCTGTCCTCCACGGCGGTATCAGGAATGTCTTCACCGGTGTCTCCTCCTCGCTCGTACTTTGCTGCGGTCCTCGAGAACGCCGATAACTCTCCGCCTCTTCCGTGAAGTAGCCGCTCTCCGCACCACGTGACCCCGTCACCTGGTATGCCAGAGTGAAATCCTTAAAGGGCCAGTCCTCTCCATGCCCGGTCTGTAAACACATAAGGGAAGACGGGGATAGAAAGGGTGGAAACTGTCCCGAAACATCGTCCAGTGATTGAACTTCCTCACACTCTTATAAAATGCTCATACAAATAAAGGACAATACAGAGTGTGGTTCACATCCAAGGGAAGGGGTGAAGGCAACTGACATAAAAAGTCATCCAGAACCAAAAGCCTTGTAGGAAAGACAATAAGAAGTGTAGATTTCAAGATCCAAATGCTCAGAAGAAGTGGTCAGTTTTAAGTTGCTTTAAAATGTGTCTAATGTTGATAATATCACACAGATGCAAAGGGAAAAAGTCCAAAAGGAGAAGCCTCAATGGTGGAGAGACCTTCCCCAAACTGATTTAATGTTAATGGGAGCGGGGTATTCAGTTCTAGTAAGCCGCCCTTGAGCATCTGTTGGGTGATATGTGTTGGATAAATTGGAAAAATGATTTGGAGCTAGGCAGTGCAAGGCTTTTTGTACAAGTCAGGAAATCTTGTAATCAATTCTTTGTTTCATCGTCATGGGCAACCAGTGGAACGATTGTAATGATGGGGTTACATAGTCCAAGTCTATTCAATACATAGATGGGTTGGCCTGCAAAGTGTCGTGCTTGAGGAACATTGGCAACCTGTGACCCAAATGTAGCTTGCCCTAAGGAGTTTTAATCTCCTCATTGATGTAACTACTTGGTTGTGACTATGGACTGCAAACTCTCACATGAATGTCAGGTTAACAATCTTCAGCCATATGAGAACATCAAGGCAGATTCTCCCCGACCTGGGCTATCCCTATAAGTGAAGACCCCAGCTGGCCTAGTGCTCTTGTGTCTAGACAAAGCCATCGGGCTCTAGATGGGGCTTACAAAGAACTTTATAAACAAATTAGAAAGAATCCAGAATGCAGACACCAGACATGTTTGTAGCCAAAACCAACATGAATAGAAAACCCTGTCTTCAAAGCTCTGCAAAATATCATTTTACGCTCTCTGCTTCGTCCACACGGCAACCCATAGCATTGCATTTACTTTTGTACGTTCAAAATTCTAATTTTACGCCTGTTAGAGCAAAACTGGACCAAGACTGGCTACGGCGCCTTTCATCTCTCCTTTGAGAAGACCTAAATTCTTCTTCTTGGAACAAACCTGCAAAGTATAGAAATCCTTACCGTAGAAAATTAGAACAATCAGCAACTTAACAAAAAAAAACAAAAAAATGAATGTTTCCTCATGTAACGCAGCTGGTGCTATGTAAAGCATTCTGATACCCGATACCTTCGGGTCAAGTTTGCGATAAATAAAACTTTGTCAAATAAAACAAATGTGTCAAATAAAACCACCTAGAATTCACAAAAGCAACAAAAAAGGGACTGCTTTCCAAAATATGACTCAACTTCCAGAAGATCATTTATGAACTCAGGTTTGGTACATGTGTAAATTGATACAAAGGACACACCCCAAAGACCCAGCAGTACAGCCAGTGGAGCTGGGCACTCAAAGTCTTTTGACGCAGATATGAAAATGCTCACGTGTCACTTAGTTGAACAAGGAACACTGAAAGGTCACACGTGTAGTGTATTCCAAGTTGTAAAATATCACAATAAAAGTTAGAATAAAAAGTTGTAGGAGGTACCATTCGGAGTCAGAGTAAAGAAGAGTTGGGATTCTGGTCGACCATAGACAGAGCAAGTGTTATGTACAGGCTAAAGTCATCCACACAGGTGGATATATGAATAAGATTGTCCAGAAAATACCGAAGGCTCCGATTATCCATTTCTTTTGTGCTGTTTATTTTGCATTGGGAGAAAACTACCAATAGCTAGCACCGGTATTCTATTGAAACCGTATCAATAGTCTGTCGCTAATTGGACTTTTCTCTGTCTTGCTGCGCCTGTGTCTTGCTGGCCGTTTAACAGCTCTCTATGTCTTAAATAGTATTTATTTTATTAAACTGTATATTAAAATCATTTTGGTGTCATCCTACATGCTACAGTGCTTAATTTCTTATACTTTCTCAACCATGGCTAGTTTTTCCTTGAGCCTGCGTGACTCTGAGTTCAGGTTTGTCGTACTGGGGCGGCCGTACACATTTCTGTGCTGCCCCTCTTGTTTTTAGGTCTCGCCTAGGCAGTGCTTGTGCTATCTCTTCGAGACATGCTGTATTCAGGTATGGACTTGAAGCTTTGCACACTCTCCGTCCATCTTTTTAATTGCCTGCTGTCACTGTCCTTTTTAAATGCTGGCTTTTGATTTGTTAATAGGCTTGTTAGTCCCTCCTTAGTACCTCCCTCTCTTCTGTTGTTACCTCCCATGAGGACTGGCCCTTTTAGATGTGTTGTTACTCAGTATGTTTTAATTACAGTCTATGAGCACTATTTTGTTGATGACTTTCTCCTAGCTGCTGTGTAAAGACGCTCCCTACTCTCCCCTCCCACTCCACAGCCGGCATGTAAACGATATCTTTGTCTTTTTTTTAGGCAGCTCTGTACCAGCGCTTTAGCAATGGCGGCCATCTGCCTTTCTTTTGTTGTGCGCAGCTCGCCTAACTCATTATATTCTAACATTATATTTTTTTCATGCAGCACTTGAACTTTAAAAATGGCAACTGTGCGCCTTGCTTTTATTTTGCGTGACTCACCAAGCTATTTTTTTAAATATGATATTTCATTAATAAGGTCCGGAATTTGCGCTTGATCTTCAAAAATGGCAGCCGCGTGCCTTTCTTTTCTTCGGTGCCCAAATTTTATGTGGTTGGCTAAGGGCGGTCTGAGTAGTCTTATGCTTCCACACGACCTCTTTGTGTGACCCCACTGCAGATGCAGAACACTGGGCGGTGTTTCAGATCATCGTTGAGTACTGCAATGAAACTGGATACTAGATCTTTATCTGTCTCTCCCATGCACACATGCCAGGCACTGTCGCGTTCATGCACTCCCGGGCACTTCCGATCTCAGCCTGCACCTCACTCTCAGCCTTTCTGCACGCCTGGTTTCTCAGAAATACCCGCCCAAGCATCCAGATGTGACGTCAATGAAAGTGGCAGGTAAAGAATGGAAAAGTTAATTCTGCTGTTCATTGCTCTGGCCTCCATGTCATTGCTCCCGCACAAAGGAAACATGCATGTATTATGTTGTTATATGGTAATACATATGCTCCCTACATTTGTGTTCTGCCTACACACCTCTCGTGTTTACATCAGACGTAGCAGCAACACTTCCCACACCTGTAACGCTCCTATAACACATTGCAGTCTCTTTACCGGGACAACGTACAGAGCTCCACTGCTCCTTCATCACACCAAACTGAATGGAGGCCAGATAAACGCCCCACCCCCCAAAAACATTTTGCAATGCAATAGGTCTCCCTCTGCTGAAAGTTTGAGCTATTGGCATTGCTAATAATGATGCATTGGCAATAGCTCAAACTTTCAGTAATGCAACAGCTATTGCAATGTAAAGCAATCGCGCCTCTAGCGCATTAGATTTTTAAAGTTAAAGTAGAAGTGCTGCGATTGCTTTGCAATGCAAAATGTCTTGCATTGCTGAAAGTTTGAGCTAATAGCTCAAACTTTCAGAAATGCGAGACCTATTGCTTTGTAACTGCTTGTTTTTTAATGGTGCTAGCAGTGTTTATTAAATTAAATGTATCTTTACAATAAGCACAACTCTCAAAAGAAACACTTGGCTTTATTTCAGTGATAAGTTGAATTTTAAATTTAGAGCAAAAAAACCCCTACTTTTTCTAAGTTTTTCAAAATAGCTTTAATACTTACTGGTTGCAAGGACATTTAAAAGTTTGTCCAGAGAATCCTTTTTTAAGATGAATTAACTAAACCACATGGTAAAAGAAGTCCCTTGAACACAAGCTAAATAATAAACAATGTTATAAATGTCCTTGCAAAACTAAACATGGTACATCGGATACTATAAGTGATTTTAATCGAATGATTTCTGATTTTGTTGGTCCAGAGATTATGGGGCCTGTTTACAAAGTGCATTTTGTAGGATGTTAGTAGTACTACTTTAGCCCTACTAATGTAACACAAAAGGCTACTCTCTAACTTACATTCGGATGTCTATGCTTCCACCTTTCCATTTATGTGCAGAAATCTATGACCCAAATGTAGAGACCCCCGCATACTAAGGTATATGTTTTAGTAATAAATGTAAGAGTGACAGGAGAATGGCTGGAAAAAGGGGACTACTTAAGACTAAGGGTCTCATTTCAAGTTCGGCAGTCCATTGGACTGCCGAACCCGTGTTGGCGGTGCAGCCACCACTGCACCGGCAGTCCGAATGCTGTATTCCGAGTTTGGCGGTCAGACTGCCACAGGACCGTTGCAACCGCCAGGGATCCATGGTGCATGCAGGGAAACACATGTTGTGCCACCCCTGTATGTATGCACCCCCTGTTTGTGTCCAGCATGGACAGCACGACATATGAGCCTTAGAAAGGCACCGCCATGGGACTGAAAAAGAACCGGCCGCCCAGGATTAACTCGTAATCCAGATATAAGGTTTGCATGGTCTTCCTGACGGATCTGGCGCTGCAGCCCGCAGGAAGACCGCCAAACTCGTAATCAGACCCTAAATGTTAAGGGTTAAGGGAAGGGTAAGGAGAGATTTAGGGAGGAACACACACCCACCAACAAAAGACTAACCCCATTGTCATTCACAAACTGCACTTGTATAGTTAATACAGCAAAAACGGACCCAAAACAGCAGTAAATGTACTGCAGCACAGACCTGGAGTGTGTCCAATACCACCTATGGCCATTCACAGGTACTGCAACACCTCCCCATAGAAAATAAATAATGGAGGTAGGGACTTAAAATAAAACCTCATAAGAAACAATGTTACAATGAATACATTAATTGAAACGTTTTAGGTATATATATATATATATATAAAACAAAGACATATAAATTATAAATAAATGTTATTTTATTATAAAATATTTGAATTACCTTTTTCATTTAAAAGATACATACAAATTGAAATAAAAAAGATAATTTAATTTAAATAGAATATTGTTTGTAACTTTTAATACATAAAAAATACATATCAAGATGTTACTTTAAGTATTTTTTCATGAACCCTTAAAAAATAAGTTTAATTAATTTTAATACACTTAAATTAGTTACATAGTTAATTCCACATGTAGTATTGCAGTAGCATCTAAATAATTTGTACTATGTGTAAAATAAATATATAGGATTAATTGACACTCACATTTAACATAAAAATATGTGTACTACCTTTATTAAAGTTTAATAAACTTTTATAATTTTCCATATACTTTACCAACGGGAGATCTCTGCCCCGATTGCTGAGGTCTCTGCCAAGAGTGTGGAACATGAAGTATAGTCATAAAATAGAACCTTTACGATTGAATATGACGTTTTTACTGACTCCATCCGCCGGGTGGGGATATGTAAGCCTACGCTTTTGAGCAAGAATTGTAAATGGTGACTAGCCAAAAATAGTAATAGTAAAATTACTCAAAAGTGTAAGAGTAAAGTAGACGTGTAGATATACACATGTGTGTATTTACCTTTGTGAGCAGCCCCCACAAGGGTTTTCCACTGATACTGTCTGTCAGCCAGACAGGACACCCTGTCCCATAGATGTAGATTTAAGTACCAGAAAGAAATCTGTTATTCAACATGATTGCTGCTTGCCCAGAAACCGCCTGACTATTGAGGTAAGGAGCCTTTCAGGCCATGCCTGACAGTTGGTCGAGGCCCCAGGGGATGGAAACCTACACTGTGCTGCGGGGGACATTCAGGTGCCTGTTTTAGAGCCTTACTCACCTGAGAACAGGTACTGCAAGAACAAAGATAGTGGATCCCCTCACCTGGAGGCCACTCCACAAAACCGTAACTAAATAGACTGTGGTTAACCAGCCCTTAGGTGGAAAGGGTTAATAAAGGGAGAAGAAAAGGTATGAGTAGACTGCTCTGCCGCTCGGTAAGACGGATGACTAGGTTCCCCTCAGGTTCTGTCGCTATGTTTAGTACATAGGCACAGACCTCCGAAGACGACACACACCCTTTACAAGGAAACACAGATAGGAGGTAAGTTATTGCATAGATATACCACAACACCCACAATGGCACTTTTTTTCAAACTAAATAATCACACTTGTTGTATGGTACAGTTTGCCTCAGATTAATGGGCCTACAATCACAATGCTGCAACAACGTAATGCAAACACCACACACTGGGATTAGTTTTCACAATGATGTAACGCCTCAGAGTAGCTTTATTTAAACCCTCTACCCCTACGTCACAGTACATCACTGCCGGGACTCACTCAGGAGGGGTTCCACATGGAACACCCCTGAAAAGGAAGTGGACATAGGCTAAACCACTTCCTTCAACATAACAATACCCACAAATGCATTATGAATGTGGGGTCAAGAATTCCACACTCCTATTGTCAGCATAGGAATGTATCTTGGATTACACCACATGCGCCTATTTAGCATGTAGGAGCAGTGGCATGCACAAATGTCTCACAAACGAACAATGTCTCAGAACCTTCACTAAGGTTCTCCAGCAATGGGGATAAATAGAAGCAAACAAGCACAATATTCTCAACAAGAACAAAGATTCATGGCTTTATGGTTGGGGATATGGTGGTCTTGCAGTGGGGATAACCGTTCATGAATATTGGCACAGTGCACTGACTGGAAGCAAAGGTAAACAAGCATTTGCAATGCAATTGGTCAAGCATGCATGACATTTAGAGCTATTGGCATTGTAAATGATATTGTTTTTTATTTATGGTTTTTATTTGTAGCGGAGAGGATGTATGTTGTTTGTAGTGGAATTGTATGGCTTAAATTGGAATTGTGGGATGGAATTGTGTGGTGTGTAGTGTATATGTGTATTGAAAATAAGTATTATATGGAGTAGGTAGGGGTGAGAGCTGTATAAAATAAATAGAAAGTAAGATTGAGAGTGGTAGGTACTTTGTGTATGAAGTGGGGAATGAACTCAAGATAGAGTAGGGAAAATAGTGTGTCAGAAAGAAGGAATAAAGGGGAGAGAAGGTTATAGATGCATGAAGGGGCTAAACAATATGGGAAATGCTGGATCAGTGCGTTTGTGTGCAATGGAATTATGTGGATAGTAAATATGTGGTAGTAAGTGGATTGGTCTTATGTGTAGTGGTATTGTGCTTCGTTCAGTGGCATGTATTGAGAGGAATTATGTGGCGTGGTGTTGAATTATGTGGCATTATTTGGACTTTTTGAAATGTGTTGCGTTGAATTGTGTGCTATTGAGTGAAATTTTGTTAAGCGGAATTACGTTGCACGATGTGGAGTGTATTTATGTGGAGTGTTGCTATGTGGCATGGAGTAGATTTACATGGAGTTTATGTGGTAATGAGTGGGGTGTAATTATGTTGTATGGTACAGTATTGTGTGGTGTTAAGCATGATTTTCCACCCTTTTGAAACATATTTTCTGCACTGCTATTGAAACTTGTACCAGAGCTGACTATGCTGCACTTGTCCTTTGTGTGAAGAAAGCTTGCACTGCTGCTGTGCAGGAGCGGCGTTATGTGCGGGAGCTGTAGTGCTGCCCTGCACCGGTTTTATGAGTGGGACGCTTGCACTGCTGCTGAGCTGTAGTGGCTTATGTGGGGGAAGCTTGCACTATTTCTGGGAATAGTTTAGATGAAGGTGCACTGGCAAAACATGATGGTGAGATGAATTCCCAGAACTAGAATAACTGTGTACAGTGGTATTCAGGACATTTGTTGCAACATGGAGTGAACTGACAATCAGTTTGAAATGTCCAGGTGCGGGGCAAAGAGTAACATCAAGTGCAGCCTTGGTTAGGAAGTGCATTGGGCTCCTGTGAATACTGCGGTAAGTGCATAGAGCCAGTGCTCCTATGAGGGCTGGGCATGTTAAAAGACCATAGACCTGAATACCATATGTCTCTAAGACAGCGCATGGGCTGCATAGGCTAGACCTAAAAACGATGTCACCCATAAACAGAGAAAAGAAAAATAGGGAATGCAATCCAGAAAATACAATTAGGTGAGGTACATGAAGGCAGTCTCTGTCTGCTGCAGGACTCTGTCGGGCTGTGTATTGCATTGCCATCCCAAATAATAGAAAATACTGCACCCCCACATGGAGACACACACAAGGCAAAGCAATAAAAACACCAGGAAAGAGATTTCACTCTCATAAAATTAGGCACATCAAAGACTGTTTTCAGAATAAAGCATGAAGATTTCTTAGTGCAACACTCTCTAACAGAAAGGCTTTCCCAGATGTCAAATAAAAACAATATTCAAATGTATATATATATATATATATATATATATATATATATATATATATATATATATATATATATATATCTATATATATATGTAGATATAGATATAAGTATATATATATATATATAAATATTATATACATTTGACTCGTGAGCAAGGAGCGGAAGCTCCGAAACGGGTGGGGTGATTTTGCTGAAATAAATCACGCTGGAGAAACTTTGTGGCCAAGGTGTGTTGTCCTTTTGGAGTGTTTGGGACGACGCTTTCATTGGAAGGATTTGGGACCCTGCCACTGCAAGCGACTCGGGTTTCCGTTTTTTTAATATATATATATATATATATATATATATATATATATATATATATATATATATATATATACATATATATATATATATATATATATATATATATATAACCTCCACAGCGGTTCCTTCACGGGAGTTTGTGCAGCGCTCACGTATGTGCGGTATCCTGCGGCAGAACCAAGCCGCTATTAATTGCCACAACTTCTCCCAGCAGGGAAAACAACGGGTCGCACAACCAACCTGGATTCAAACAGTAATCCTTTTTATTTTTTTTCCATTCAAAGGGCAACAGGCGCAGAGATCTACGCGTTTCGGTGTCACTCCACCTTGCTCACGATCACTGGGTATTCCACACCCACAAACATTTAAACACATTTTTTTCAAACACAAAAGTATTTCCTGTCACCTGGTGTGCTAAGGATTCTGGTCCTTGTAGTTTTAACCAAAAGTTTGACTCAAAGTGAAATTAATTAAGAATGCACCCCCTTCAAAAAATAGATTTAAATGTTACTCAATTTGATGCATTAATTCATGCGTCTTACATTAGGCTATATATTGCAAACTTTATACTGCCTTCCAATAGGCTGACTCGTACTAATGATATTTCAGGGTCAATGTACATATGGTTCTGATTCAATTGTCTGGTTATAGGTGCACATAAAGAGTGGGGCGAGCATATTCTTGAATCATCGCTGGGATTGATTGTAATTCTAATAAAACACATAAATATTGCTTTGGAGAAGCTAAAGGAAGAATTGCAGGAAGTGGAAAAGGAACTCGCCACTCTTAAACTAACATCTGAAATGACCAAATTTAAGGAAGACCTTGAAACGGAAATAGAGAAACATGAGGAAACAGTAATGGATAGGAAACACTCTAAATTCATTAGAGATACGAATGATTATGCGGATGGTCGTGAAGGAACCACTGTTGGGAGAAGTTGTGGCAATTAATAGCGGCTTGGTTCTGTCGCAGGATACCGCACATACGTGAGCGCTGCGCAAACTCCCGTGAAGGAACCACTGTGGAGGTTACATATTGAGGGAGGCAGTGACCGCCGATGCCGATGGTAACACGAGGAACTTTGATTTAAAGGACTTCAACAACGTGAAATATTTGCAAAGGACAGAACGCAGGAATGAACACGCGCTAAGAAGAAACGGTAAGCGCGTGTATGGAACGGATGCGTGTAAAAACTGTCTGAGCTGTCTGTATGAAGCAGACCGGCATTGGCTTGATATTGGGAAATCGGGTGACCGAGTTGAAAAACCGCAATCAGTCCACTGTTGACATAGCGGAATCAAAGCACTACTATTGGTCACTGTGAGAGTACCGACCAACCACTGGGGCATAACAGCAAATCCAAAAAGTGAAAGTTTTACAAACGTTAAAGGGAAACGACTAAACAGGCGCCACAATGGAAAAGCGAGAAGCGAAAAGAGCAACTAAAGTAACCGAATTGTTTGATAAAAGCAACCCAAGAGAAAAAACGGGTGCAGCGACCACCTTAGGAAAATCGGATGTGAGAAGCAAATTGAAAAACTGGGAAAAACTAAGTCGTAAAGAAATAAACAAATCTTGGGAAATTATAACATTGCAGAAATACTTTGAAGCAAAAATGGTGCCCAGGGGTTTGAGAATCTTGTTGATGCCTAATAATAACGATGCATCCAATGAGCTGTTAGAAGAGTGGGGCGAGCATATTCTTGAATCATCGCTGGGATTGATTGTAATTCTAATAAAACACATAAATATTGCTTTGGAGAAGCTAAAGGAAGAATTGCAGGAAGTGGAAAAGGAACTCGCCACTCTTAAACTAACATCTGAAATGACCAAATTTAAGGAAGACCTTGAAACGGAAATAGAGAAACATGAGGAAACAGTAATGGATAGGAAACACTCTAAATTCATTAGAGATACGAATGATTATGCGGATGGTCGCATTTTCTCATTTGCAAGGAAATTTGATGGTTTAAAGGAACAAATGGCTTGGTCAAGTATGTCCAGTTTAGCATCCTCCACTGTATCCAATGAACAAGCGTCTAGAGAAGAAAATGAGAATGCCAAAAGGATGCCTTTTTTAGGGGACATGCGCCTCATATTACAACAACGATATTGGGAACGGAACCGCCCTGCACCGCAATTCCAGTCACGGCGAGGAAGGGGAAGTGGAAGACAATGGCCTGGAAAAAATGCCACAGAAGAGGAAAAAGGAGCAAGTGGCGGAACAGAGAGGACAGGAGTGGAGACGCGAACGATGAGGCAGAGGCGGAAGTAATGGATGAATTACAAGTAATAAACTTATCAGAGAGAGCACTCACAACTACTGAAATATCCTTATTGAAGAGGGGGATACATTTTTGCCCCAAAAGCCATATGAACCTGGCGCAGGTGAGAATTGACTTATATCTATATATAAGAAAAATAAAACTAGCCAAAGCATTCAGAGACAAAACATTGAAAGAAAGAGACACCACCCCATCAACATCAAATGAGGAAAATTTACAACTAACTGATGCAGATGGATTCTTAACTTTAATGAATTTAACGCAAGACCCGATGCAAGAGGTGACAATGTCACAGGCCATAACTCAATGTGGTGCTGGACTGAGTGGAAAAAAACCGAAGTCAAAGTTTTACCCACAACTAAGTCCCGGAAACAAGGTGGACCTGTTTCAAGAAGCAGTTATACAGGACTTATATAAATTGAAATTAAATTATGGCCCAGACAATTTAACCAAAGAAGAACGACTGGCACTAAAGAATCTATCTGAAGACGATAAAATAGAAAGAAAAGTGGCCGACAAAGGCGGAAATGTTATAATCCAAGATCGCAGTGCATATGAAAAGGAAGCAAATCGTCAATTGAGGGATCAAAGGCACTACGAAAAACTGAAATTCAATCCAACCATGGAACTAAAAAAGACAATTGATGAAAAATTGAATTGTTGGAAAGAGAAAGGATTGATAGACGACATGGAACACAAATTTCTGACTGTGACTCACCCGATACTGGCAACTATTTATTTTTGGCCTAAGATCCATAAGGATCAAAAAAATCCACCAGGAAGACCAATAATCTCCGCCAAGGGGTCATTACTGGAGCCGATGGCGGAATATGTTGATCACTTCCTAAAGCCTTTTGTATCAAAATTGAACTCCTACATACAGGACACCAGTGACTTACTACGCAGTCTTGTAGACACACCATGGCAGGAATCCTACTGGCTGATATCGATGGATGTAATTGGTTTGTACACCAATATTGATAACGAATTGGGTGTGAAAGCATGTAACTTCTTCTTAAAGGAAAGAACTTTGGAATTCAATAATCATAACAAATTGCTACAAGAAATGCTGATAATTTGTCTAGAACAAAACATTTTCACCTTCGGTGGAGAAATCTTCAAACAACGAAGTGGGACGGCTATGGGTTTTTCCTTTAGTCCATCTTATGCGTGTCTCACCATGGGATGGTGGGAGCAGGAAATTGCGTGGAATTCAACAAACGAATCATTTGTGAACAAAGTGGTGAGTTGGAAAAGATTCATCGATGATTTATTGATTATCTGGGATGGAACAGAATCAGAGTTCCAGGAATACTTTCAGATAATGAATAATAGTGTGAAAAATCTGAAATTCACCTACAATATGAGCAAAGAGAGAATCATATTCCTGGACACAGAGATCTATGTCAAAAATCAACAAATACATACGACCCTCCACCGCAAATTAACATCGACGAATGCCACACTAGAAGCTACCAGCTTCCACCAAAAAACATTACTTAACAGCATTCCGTACGGTGAATTTTTGAGAATCCGTAGGATATGCAGTGAAGAAGAAGAGTGGAAGAAAAACAGCAAAAAGACAATGGAAAGATTCATCAAAAGGAAATACCCACTACAAACAGTGAGAAACAGTCTCATAAAAAGCAATACAAAAACAAGAGAGGAATGTTTGAAGAGAAAAAACAAAGAGGATGATCCAGAGACGCAGAAAATCCGCCTAATCACAGACTACTCACAAGAGAGTGAAAAGATAGGCAAAATTCTCCGTAAGAATTGGAAGCTATTACAGTTGGATAATACTGTCAAGGAGCTCATGGGAACACACCCAACGATAACTTACAGACGTGCCAAAAACTTAAAAGATCATCTAATACACAGCCACTTCCAGAGAAAAAGACAGGATGATTGGCTGAAAAACAAAGGATTCATGAAATGCCATGGATGCAAAATGTGCCAGATAGCCAAACAAACAAAGGAAATCACTTTGGCTAACAAAAAGAAATGGCAAATAAGACAATGTATAACGTGCAAGACACCGTTCACTGTATATGTAGTGGAGTGCCCTTGTTCCATGCAATATGTGGGCAGCACGACTGTGGAACTGAAGAATCGCATTCTACAACACATGAGGGCCACAATTCATAAGGACCGCTCAAATGCCATAGCCAAGCATATGGAACTCTTACACCAGGGTGATTGGCAAAAACTGAGATTTTATGGCATTCAAACCATAGCAAAAGGTGAGCGGGGAGGTGATCGTGCAAAAAAACGGAGACAAGCGGAATCAAAATTCATAATTAACCTGAGGACCCTACATCCTAATGGGTTGAACCAATCGGAAGACCTTTATGTGCACCTATAACCAGACAATTGAATCAGAACCATATGTACATTGACCCTGAAATATCATTAGTACGAGTCAGCCTATTGGAAGGCAGTATAAAGTTTGCAATATATAGCCTAATGTAAGACGCATGAATTAATGCATCAAATTGAGTAACATTTAAATCTATTTTTTGAAGGGGGTGCATTCTTAATTAATTTCACTTTGAGTCAAACTTTTGGTTAAAACTACAAGGACCAGAATCCTTAGCACACCAGGTGACAGGAAATACTTTTGTGTTTGAAAAAAATGTGTTTAAATGTTTGTGGGTGTGGAATACCCAGTGATCGTGAGCAAGGTGGAGTGACACCGAAACGCGTAGATCTCTGCGCCTGTTGCCCTTTGAATGGAAAAAAAATAAAAAGGATTACTGTTTGAATCCAGGTTGGTTGTGCGACCCGTTGTTTTCCCTGCTGGGAGAAGTTGTGGCAAAAAATATATATATATATATATGTATATATATATATATATATAAAAAAAAATATATATATATATATATATATATATATTTATATATAGTTGTGTGCAAGCAATACTTACACACTTACAAGTAAGAAAACGCAACTGTTAAAAGTATTAAATAAAATACATGGATTAAAATACAAGCAGATAATACTGGACGTCCACTGCAAGAAATCAGAAAGATATATAAACTAAATACATCAGATGATTACCCACACTTTGGCCTCTGGGTTCTTGATAGGGAGTCAAACTCTCCTTCCCCTTGCTCAGTAAGAAAGGCTGCAGCAGTTTTTCAGGATGGTACCTCTTCAAGATTTGTCACTCACTGACTAGTCTGACTTTTAACAGCAACCAACAATTGCTAGTTCTAAAAGGCTGATTTGTTTATCTTCTCTGTAATTTCTGAAATATTCCTGCATGTTACAGTCAAGGCTAAGTGCAAAAACTGAGCTACGTTTTTTCCATTCAAGATTACTTTAGAGGCTTCTAATTCAAACACATTTACAAGCCATGGTATCAAATCCTCCTCTGGATTCTGCTGAAGTCTGTCCACAACACCATTAATTTCTGGCGAAGGACAGACCCCCAAAACATTTATTAAAACATCCTGTGAGCATTGGCAATTAACCTACAGCTCTCCTTCAGCCACATTCTTTGTCAGCGATTCACTCTGGCTATCTAAACAGTCTGGTAATATAATCTGCGTCATTCACACAGCTTCTCGATCTTGCCCTGCCTGGTACATCTGCAAATATTTTTTCAATGATCTATTTTCATACATTAACAGATCAGAATTCTTTTTAACTTTCTTTGTATTTCATTACGTTCTCTTTCTGACTGTGCACATTTTTCATACATGCTGCAGAAGGCATTTAAAAGAATACCGCTTTTTCTCTCTGAAATACCAAGTTGTTTCCCTCTTCAAAAGAAACATTTTGCAAATATTTAAGTGTCTGTGCTTGCCCTTCATCTGTTAAACATGCATTTGAGGCAACTTCCCACCCCAATAACTCAGTTGGCATCTGGGAACTAAATCTGAAAACATAGACATCTTAGAAAACATTTTTCCCCTTTTTAAATTCATATCCTGCAAAGTGACGCTATAATGTATTACTTCACCCTCCCAAAAAATAGAACATGCTGCACCCCCACATAGAGGCACACTCAAGGCAAAGCAATAGAAACAATAGGAAAGAGATTTCACTCATAAAATGAGGAACATCAAAAGACTGTTCTCAGGATAAAGCATGGGGTTTTATTTGTGCAACACTCTCTAACAGAAAGGCTTTCCCAGATGCCAAATGAAAACAATATTCACATGTATATCCATACTACTATTATAAAGAGAGAACTGTGTCCTTTGAGCCAGGTAAACTCGAAAAGTACACCACCAATCGCAACACCCAATACAGCGTTGGAAAGGGGGGGTCCAGTAGATGGACATAGGCTATAAAAAAATAAAAACACACGTTATTTAAAAAATAAACAATAAAAAAAGTAGTCCCTTAGAAGTAGCGCCGTCCGTGTGTGCTAACAACGTGCGTGCTGACATCATCGGAGGACAGGAACGCGAGGAGGAGCGGACAACAGCGCGGGGAGGAGTGGAAAACTTAACCAGACTGGAGGGAATGAGGTACGTGAACCGCGGGAAAGAGCAGTGAAGTAAGGCGGACTGGAGCGGAATGGAGGACAACAGCGCATGGAGGAGCGGAGAATGTAGCAAGACTGCAGCACCATGAGGTATGTGAAACGCGGGGAGGAGCGGTGAAGTACGCGGGGAGGAGCGGTAAGTGAGGCGGAATGGAGCAGGATAGCGGACTGCAGCAGGGCGTGTAGACTGGCTTGGTGTAGTGAGGGGCGGTGAAGTGAGGCGGATTGGAGCGGGATAGCAAAATAAATTATAGGTTTGAAAACGGCTTTCACATTTGGTGCAGACATTTAAGTGAGAGTAGTGGGGGGCGGTGAAGTGAGACGGACTGGAGCGGGGGCCTGGGTTTGTGCGACTGGGAGCAAGCGCTGAGGTAAGGTGCACGCAAGCCTGAAATGCTGCCCTCAGCCCCCTTCTGCCCCGGGCAACGCTGGGGCAGGCTGCTAGTAGAGATATATATATAGTTTCCGTTTTGTGGTTCTGGGGTCGAACACCGGTGCTCTCAGTTGTAGCGTGGTGCAAAACTCCTCAAGACGACAGAACCAGTCGTAAATTGTGCAAACAGGTCCGGCTCGACACCGGTAACGAGGAGGCACTCCCTCAGGCACAAATAGATTTTAAACCAACAGCTTTATTTTAAGCTTGCTCGTCTTAGATATATATATATATATATACATATATACATATATATATATATATATATATTATAGAACGAAAAAGGTTGCAGTGATTCTGGCGTGCTTCCAAACCGTTAGTAGTGCACAGTATACAGTACGCGCTCCAATATCAAAATAAATCGCTCCAGGCTGAAGCACTGATCGGGCGCAATACAAAACTACTCATTTATGAGTTGCAATCAAATAATTCAGAGAAGCCACTGATTTGTTTTGTATACATTTTTTATGTTTGCCTTCTCTCAATGTGTTTTACATTTGTTTTTATTGGTCCAAGAGAGAAGTATTTTTTCTATGTCTGTTAAGTGTTGAATTTAAATAGAGTACTCACATGGTGCAATGACAGATTAAAAGGGACGGATTTATTTTGATATAAATATATGTACAAGCAATAATAACACACTTATAAGTAAACAAATGCAACTGTTTAATGCATGGATAAAAATGCAAGCAGATAATAATACTGGACGTCCACTACAAGAAATTAGAAAGATATATACACTAAATACATAAGATGTTTATAACCACTGTAGACTTGAATGTGCGCACAGACACACTCACACATCACAATGCCAATGATCAAAACAAAACACCTCAGATGATTACAACTACTGGAGACTTGAATTTGCACACAGACACACTCACACATCACAATGCCATTACAATCAAAAAGTCCACATCACCGGCTGCAAACACTGCACCTTAGCCCACTCATCACTGGGAGATTCACAGCCGGGGTCAAGAGACTCAGCAAGCCAGGAACTCCTACACTGAAGTAGATGCGTCCGCCTACATTCAGGTCTAAATCCCGCTTTCCAAGTCAACAAACTCCAGTTTTATAATCTCAAAGCACTAGAAGGTTCCGAGAGGAACGCCTCTGCACCAAGGAAACTTACTGGAGTTGGCCGTTCTCCATGCAAGCATTCCAAACGCAAAAGAGTTTTCACGTATCCTTTTGCGCTCTCACATGTTTCAGCCCCTTATCTTAACAAAGCTTGAGAAAGTAGAAAATAATCTCCAAAAGTACAGAAAACAACCTTAAACGTAGATAGCCTTAACAACTTGAGTGATCTGGGGCCCTGCCTAAGTGTGCAAAGCTCAAGCTAGACAGAGTCACAATTCAAGATGAGGACATGTCAAAGCCAATAGTAAGAACTTCATAATACTTCCCAATGTACAACACAATGCACATTTGTGCACCACTGCCAATACCATCACACACTTTATCTCCTAATGTACAACATAATGCACATTTGAGCACCACTGCATATAACACTATACTTCAAGACAGAGAAGTACATTCCATACCTCTCTCTCTCTCTCTCATGCTTTCAAACGCACATTCCACACGTTCTGTTCCTGGCAAGGCTGTTCTACTCTGCGAAAGCACTCCCAATCTGCAGCTACAAGGAGACATGAAATAAATCTTCGAGGAAAAGTGCACATGCAGGAAAAATAATGTTGTACATTCAAGAAAACACCTAAAGTCAATTAAAACAATTGAAGTCATTGGTCATCACGTGGTCCCGATACATGGGAGTGCCTCTGGCACTACAGGCCGTCGGAGGAGGGGCAAGGCAAAATCGATGAGGCAGGAAATCTGGAGCTCTTGTGTGAGAGATCCTTCTCCGAGGAGAATCCATAGGACAAGGGCAGAGGAATGGCCATACGCAGCTTAAATCAGCCGTTTATTCAACATAGTGGCTTCTCACAAGATCTTAGTTTCCATGATCTTGCATAGTACATGCCTTTTCAAAAGGTATGAGAATGGAAGGAGGACTATCGGGAGAAGGTACAGGGGAGTTCCAGAGGGTCGCGCACCCAACTCTTGCCTCCCTGCGTGTATGTACCACTCTGCTGGCGATGCACACACAGCTCTTCTCCATCACATTCCCAAAAGCCCCCTAGCATCCAAAACAACAAGGACACACACCAAAAGCAGCACGCAAAAAGGAGCAGCAGGCATACCCAAGGGACCCACATAGCACGTGCGAAAGTGGAGGTTAGTGTTTAAACGCAATGTAAGGGGCTGCAAACTGTGCACGCAGCGCGATCCACAACATCCTGGTTGCTACTCCTGGCTGCACTGCTCCCACAATGGGCAAGGAGGAGGGAGCGAAGGCTGCACAGTCCTAAAAGATAGACTTGTGCAATGTTACCAGATCTGAGACCCTGGTGTTGCAACCCGAGAGGAGCCTCAGAACGGATTTGCTCTGTCCAACTCCAGCCATTTCAGCAATACTAATGGTAATACATGGTTCCTGCGAATAAAGTCTCAAACATGAAGGAGGACAAGATAACACTGAAAAAGGAGATCAAAACTCCATTGTGGCTGACCTTAAATGTAGTGCACCACAAATGGAAGAGCGCCTGGAAGTTTCTTAGGAGCTCTCCAGAAGGAATAACATATGCCTGGTAGGTTTACTAAGGTGGGACGTGGGCCCCTCAGTTGAACTATTCTTGGAGGGATTGATTGTGAATACTCTCAGACCCAGACTGCTCTTCAAGTTCTTCATGACTGAATAGGCGCGCAGGGCACCATTGGGGGTACCTGGTCCTGGGGTGCCGCCTAGGGCACTAATAGCTCAGTTCTTCAATTACAGACATAGAGATGTGATATTGCAACATGTGCGTACACATAGCGCACCCCCCCCCCCAGATATGAGCACAAGCAAATATGTATTTTTTCCCGACTACACCCGAAGGGTGCAAGACCTCTGCAAGAACTTTATGACTTTAAAAAAAATGAGAGAGTGCAACATTAGATGCAGTCTGATGTTCCCTACCGAGCTCAGAAATCAATTTGAGGCGAGAGTCCACTTTTATAAGTTACCACAACAGGCCATGGACTGGTTGGACTCCCTTGGACCTGACGGAGGGTCGGGGGCCTCGAAGGAGGCCTGAAGACCTGCGCTGCTTGACTAGGATAGCAGTACTTGAAGATATGCGGACCAGAATCTCATTGTGATCAGGTGTCCCAGAAAGGATGGGCCCACCTAGATCATTAGTAGCTTGTTCCCGGAGGGTACTCCATCAAGTATTGGTGTGCCAGTAATGGTGTGATACTCACAGTCTTGATGTTTTTTTGTACGCGAGAATGGTAGAAATGAGTCTTCTGTACTGAGATACTGATGCGGAGACTATTGTATGATTACAGAAATGGGATGCTTTGGGCGAATGGTGATTGCTCTTTTTTCTTTTTGGATTAAGCAACGCGGCTAATTAATGCAGCCCAGAGGAAGTCGGCAGGCATATTCACCAGATGACGAGACAGGTGTTGGCTGTTTGCGCATTGCTGCTTGTACCTTATGTAAACATAACCTGGACTACAGAATGTATATGAAATAAGAAAAACGAAAGAATAAAGAATATCTCAACTATGGACACTTTTGTAAACTGATGATTGATTATATTCAGTGCTCAGGACTGTTTGGCATTACATTTTCCCCGTATGGGGTCTTTTGTTGAGGTTGCATGGTAGCCAACCGTTGTCCTTGGAGCACCTATCTACTAATTGAGTAACAGAGAATTTAGTCTCTGACCTCCAGTTAGTCCCAGTCAGGAACCTGCTGCTTTTGAGTAGATATCTGGATAGATCGGCCTTTTGGCCATTGATCGCTGGCAGGACGGTGGGTGTGCCACAATGTCTGAACTATATCCACGGCCCAATTTATCACCATGCACAATACATTAGAGCCCTTTGGGTTGGGTTCAGGTCAGTTTCTACAGTAAGCACAAATCGCTGTTACAGCCAGGGGAATATGGCCTCCATTCTCCGAGGCCCCTGAACTCACACAGACATTGGTCGCTATGCCCTAGATGGCAGGGAGTCGGAAATTAATCAAGCAAATGTATCGGGCACTTCAGGCTGCTAAATGGGCGACACTGCTGAAGGTCGTGGATGCCTGGCAGTAATTTAGCGATGAACCTATCACTACAAGGAATGCCTTAAAATACATAGTGTAATGTGTGAGTTGTTGATCAATGCACGGTTTGAGCTTGTGCAGTATAATTTAATACATATTGCTTACCTCTCCCCCAAATGGCTTCCTAATATAATTCCAGCAAGGGATACTGTCTGTGTATGTTCTGTGTGTGTTTGATGGCTGATTTCTTTCCTGTGGTGTGGCGTTGCCCTGCTATTTCGAAATTCTGGGAAGACATGTTAGCCCAGCTAAAAGGGGTTATGGGTTGTTGCTGTCCCGCTCAAGATCAAACAGTGCCTCTTTGGTCAACTCCCTGACAAAAAATATCAGCTAAGAGGCGTATTGCCATTAAATGGCTGAGTCCCCAGCCCTCTCTGATACAGGACTAGTGGCAGGATTTACTGGAGTGGGGGGAGCAGAGGAAGAGCATATGAGAAAGGTACGGAAGGACCAGAGGCTGCAGAAGACCTGTTCGCTTGGGCAGCTATGACACAGGCCCTAATTGGCCCTCCTGATACCAGACCCCCATGAGGGACCCACCAGACTTAATAGACCGAACGTGGCACATGTATGGCGATGTGCCCAAGTGGGGTGCAGGCCTGGTGCCTGATACAGGTAGGGGACTGCCTGAGTGTGTCTGCCCGAGGAAGACATGAAGGACGACGTAAGTAGCTCTTGGGCTACACTGACTAGACTGACGGATGGACACACACACAATGGGGAGGAAAGGGTGGGTTTAGATACAAGGAGCCTATGTTTTTAGCACGGTCTGCACTCGGTGGACACAGTTGATCTTAATTGGTATGTTCTACTGCACTGAACTTTCTAAAACTGTAAATGTAATCCTGAAACTATACCAGTCACTATATAATACTGTATACCATACTTTCTATTGTATTTGGAGAAATGCCAATAAAAACAAATTAAAAAATATATATCTCTCATGTTTGTCATAGGTTAAAGTTCTAATCTAGTGCATTACCGGATATAGGATGAAGACGCCTAAATTTATGCACATGGATACATCACTGAACCTCTCATTCTTTTCTTGACTTTTGTTGTTATTTGTGAGCCCCAATTTCTTGAAGTCTCAAGATATGTAGCTTAAATGAGTGATTCTTACTGAAATATTGGAATTTTAACCTTCATTACTCAATATGAGACCCTATTATACATAGGGTGCACTTTTCCTGTTTGCGCGTGGCGCACCTTTAAATAGGTGTGCCCTGCGCAAACAAGGGTTGTGCACCCAATTAGAGTGACTGCGCTGCCCCTCAGGCAACCGCAAACTCATGTTGCCCTAGGGCAGTGCCTTCAAGTGAAATACGGAGGGACTGCTTGAAAGCCACTCAGTGTTTCACTTTGCAGGCGGCAAACCTTCTACACTTTGAGGAGGGATTGGACATTCCTTTGCAGGCCAGTGAAGTGAGTGACTACACCCTCCTGCTCGGGGATGTCTGATGAATCCATGGGAACCTCATTTCCACCTCCAGAGAGCAGCCCTCAGGGGGTGCACAAATAGTGCACCACCTTTTTTGGCACACTTTCAGTGTCCTTCCTAACAGCTTCTTTGCATTTGTGCCAGCGTCCATAATATGGCGCAGGAGCAGATGCAAAGAGATTCCCTCAAATACCTAGGTCCATGCCCCCGTGCAAATGAGGGCATGCCTTCTAGAGATAGCGCTGGTGCTACATGTGCACCAGCGCTATCAGTATTACAGAAGGGGCCGCACAAGTGTCTGAGGCAACCTTCTGTAATACCAAAGTGCCCGAGGGCCCACAAAGCAGATGCACATGCCAGTTGCGCCCCAGGGTACTTTCTGTAATACAGATCCAAGTTGACTTATCTGATCAATGCCTTTTCAACAGTACAGTATCAAAGGGTGTGATCAAAGTCATGACAATTGCTGTTATTACATTACAAAATTGCATTCGCCTCGTGTTCATTAAAGCTAAAAAACGCCATTTCAGTAAATAATTAAGACACAACACATAATAAAAATCCAGCACCAATTTATAAAAATAGGACATATTTATACCTTTAAAATGACAACAAAATGACAAAAATCCAATGTAAGGAACCGGAGATATGAATTTTCAAAGATTTAATCAAATATAGCACTTAGAAGATTATAGCACCATATTGTGATACCTGCTCGCGATAGACCAGGGCAAAGTCAAAGTTTCAGGCCGGGCGCAATGGAGCCCTGAGCGACTACAGCCCGCAGCAGGTCCAGGTCTCAGTTTCTACCTTCAAACTTAGAAACTTTTCTGGAGCTTTTTCTCTCTCGAGGCGCTTGGAAGCTACAAGCCAGTCCGGATTCGGTGTGGGTTCGCCGGCATGACTTGTGATGAGGTCCCGGTAAACTTCCCTGGAGCGGACTAAGAAAATATTTCAAGTTTGCTTCAGCGGGACAACCCAGGAATCCAGGCCCACACGCAATGGAAGGCAGGCGGCTTGGCTCTAGCGGTTGCTCCCGGTCGACTTTTCTACGAGCAGACTTAGAAACTTTTCTGGAGCTTTTTCTCGCTGGGTCTCTCAGTGCTCCTCATGAAGCCGGATCTGGTGAGGATTTGCCTGCTTCAGATTTTCTCTAGTCCCTGCCAATTTCTGGAAGTTGGAGCTATGGAGCTTTTAGCGGGACGAACCTGGGTAGCTCGGATGGCTCGCGGTTGAAGGCAGGCTGGCCAATTTAAGTCGGTCCCTCTATGGAGCTTTTTTTCAAAGTTGGTCCAAACTTCTTGAACTTCTTGAACTTCTTCCTGAAGTTCTTCAAGGGGTCCCAGAGTGTCTCAAACTTACTCAAACTTACTCCAAGGGTCTGGAAGCTCCAAGATGGTCCTTGAAAGTTGAAGACTTCAGTTCCCACAATCAACTGGTACAAAACACTTACAAATCCACTGATGGGTCTCCAATGTGTAGATTTAGTTGGTGATGTTCCAGTTGAGCTTCTTTTAACCTGTAGCTTTCAGGGAGTCCACTCTTTAGTTTTTTCCAGCAAAATAATCCACAAGGCTGTAATTTCAAATGGTGCAGTCTTCAAAGGTCAGGCCTTAGAGTTCCTTGCACGGCAAAATCTTCTCAGCAGGGCACTTCTTGCCTCATTCAGTTTCAAGCAGCAGATCTGGAGGGCTCTCCCCCTCTCAGATACTTATTCAAAATTCTCTGGGTCAAGCAGCAGGTCCCTTCGGTCAGAATCCTAACATCCTGGAGAGTGTGGAATTATTTTGTCCCAGAGAGCATTAAATATTTCAAATCCATAATGGCTGATTTTCCAGCAATGAGGTAAGTGCTGGCTAAACACACTCCCTGGGATGGCTTATTTCCATAGACTCCCCCCCTACCATCTGCCCATACAGTCTTTAAGCCTAGCCCTGACATTGGGTCAAAAGTGTAAAAGTGTAACTGACACCCAGGTCTCCCCTCTGCCTTTGAAGAGCATGGTTTACGACTCCACTCCCAGGCCCGGCATTCCTATGGACCAGCACCCTGCCCTCCCAGCAGTGTTGGTAACCCCAGGGGCTCTTTATCACCTCTTCAAAGAAGCCTGTCTAATCCACTTAACTCTGACCAATCAAGCCAGACCACTAGAAGGCTGAATTTGGACTTACAAACAAGAAAGTCTTATAACTTCTTGTATGTACAATGTACAATATGATGTTGTTGGATTTACTACTACCATTCTGGGAAGTCTTTGAATGGTCAGCCAAGTCCTCTCCTATCAATAATTATCAATCAATAACTTCCTACCATGTTAACCTATGTAACACAGGATTTGCAATGGGAAAAAATGAATTGGGCCAGTCTTCTAGCACCAGGGCTTATAAAATCATATTTTATGAGTATTTTTCTAATTTCTACAGCACCCCCATGTCCTATGCAACTAGGGGAGACTTTAGGGGTTCTAAATCTGTAGAAATATTGCAACTTCTCTTTTTACCGTGATCCTAGTATCAAAGTCGAATTTGAGCAGCACTTTACCACAATGTGGGAAGTGAAGTGTGAAATTTCACTTTACCGAGGTATATAAAAACTCATTTTATAAGGGTGTACTTTATAGATAACTGACCCCTCACCCATTGGATACCTAGGGGAGACACTGGGGGTCCCTAATATGCCAAAACATGGTAGGTTTTCCATTTTTAAGGGCCCCTATCACCAAAGTCGAGTTTGGGCACAATTTACTTTTTTAAAGCAGTCCTGGCATTCAGGGCTACTTTTAAACTGACCTCAGGCTTCAGCAGTGCACACATGCACGTGCAGAAAAGGCTTATGGCCTCTAAACTGCCATGCCCCAGGGTGCTGGGGGCTTCTAGGCAGTTTCAATCCCCTGCCCTATTATATACTAGGGGCTTATGGGGTAGGTCAAGCCAATTACAGGTGTACCCCACCATACCATAGTGTACCCTAGTGTATGTTAGGTGTTTTAACTGTATTCTAATATGTTCCTTTCAGCTGAGGCATTGGCCCTTGGCCTGGTTAGGCAGAGCCTAGGATAAGTCAAAATCAATTACCACCAGCATCAGTCAGCAAAACGTTGGGGGGTGCCCAGGGCACAGGATGACTTTGCAATAATCATAAATAAATGACAAAAAGGAGCTGAATATATATCTCTTTTGCTGTGGGTCTAAGTAGGAAATGAAAGTCAAACTGTCTCCTGAGCAAGTTTCCATCAGGGTGGTAAGGGAGCATGCAGAGCAAACAGAATATCATGATAGTGCTTTCCAACACACTCAGGCATTAACCCTACAATCTTATTTCCCCAAATTTTCCTCCATCTACTTGCCCCCACACAAGAAGAAAGGAACTTTTACCCTAAGTCGTCTTTTGGGGAGGGTACCAGACAATTCATGGCATGGCACATACCAAAGGATGTGACGGGAAAGCAATATGGATTATGTTAAACAAAGTTCTGAGGGGCAGATTTACAAGCCCCTTGTACCATTTTTGCACTGTTGTTTCGTCACTTTTTGTGATGCAGCGGCATCGTCAAAGTGCGGCCCATTTACAAATTGATGCATCTAGGGAGATGCGTCACTTAATGAGGTGTATGCAAGGTAGGCATTCCCACGCAAATAAGCCTCATAGAAGTGACGCAGTGAAATCTACAAGATTTCACTGCGCCACTTCTAGGACGCCGCTGCGTCAAAACCTTACGCCTGCTTGGAGCAGGCATAAGGAGTGATGCAGCACAATGAAGATAAGCCTCCCCATGCATTGCTGGAGTTGTCGTGCTTGTGACACAAATCCAGCAATGCGTGACTTGTGCCAAAACATGCGTCAGAATTTCTGACGCATTTGTCAATCCTTGCACCATGGTGCATTCATGGTGGCGCAAGTGTTTCTCAGGGTGGTGCAGGGAAAGTGACGCATCTCTACAGATGCGTCCCTTTCTTGTAAATATGCCCCTGACTTTTTTGCATTGCTGGACCTTGCACTGAAGAGCTCATCTACACTTTAAAGTAGCCTGGAAGATTAGGCTAGGAAGAACAGAAAGAAGGCTACCCTGAGGAGAACATCACAAATTAGTTAAGCTCTTTTACTATGTTGTTGACCATTACTATAAAGGAATACCCCGAACGTATTCTCTACATCCTGAGACACAATCAGTGCATCGTTGACAAGCACACAGAATAGGTAGCAGGTATGTCATGGGACAACAGGGTTCCAGATGACCATAGTTATTTTCAGTCTCACTGCAATAATACCTGTGCTTTGGCGGATCTTGAATTACTAGATTATTACATGAATCATCAAAACTTTCTCTAAAACATATTGCCTAGTTAGCCAATGTAGGTGGAATGATATTTAAGCGAACTTCTAGCCTATTTATTAAAAAAATTAAAGACCGTTTGCTTCCTCTCAACCAACCATAGAAGGGTTAGCACACTTGCTTGCATAGTGACTCAGGTTATTTCTCACTTGCGCTCACTGCTGAAGAAGGCAGTGCATTACCACAAACCATGATAAATAATGAGAGGGAACACTGACTACAACTAATCTGAATGTGTTGTAAAGCACTCTAATGCCCTCGGGCCAAGTTCAAATGAATGTAATGTTTCCTGGTCGTGGCTCACAAGTGATATTAAGAGCACTAACAATGCTTAGCAGAGACGCGTATTTTCTTCTTTTAAGCAAACATGTTTGTTTAGTCTCTTGAAACATTACACAGTTACTTTCTCACTCCTCAATGACTGACTTTTTATGTCGATTAAAAGCATCCATTTATTGTCTCTTCGAAACCTGGGCTAGGGACCCCTTTTCTTTAAATTGATATTATGTGATTCGTACATCAGCACAAATGATCCACTGGCAGCCATGCAAAAGGTGGTCTTGAAATTTGGTACAATTAAATATTGCTTTCCAATTCCTCCTATATGCTAGGATATGGCTGAGTTTAGAGGAGGGTGTGGCCAAGCTGCTGACCGCAATAGCCGCGTAGGCTTGGCACTCCGGCGCTACCTCGGCATCCTGCAGCCTGGGTGGCGTGAGCCACAACGTTGAGACCGGCAACAATGCGGGGGTGGTATTAGAGGCTGCAAGCATCGAGTGCAACCCCGGGGGCGCCCACGGTTTATGAGAGCTCCAACGTTGCAGGCCTCACAGAGGAGGGGCCTACCTCCATGTTAGAAGCCAGGGGCTCGAGTAGAAGGGAGCCGGAGGGCGCTCCGGTCAAGCCTGGAGGCCACATCTCCAGCCACCTGAGAGACCTGCACTGGCTCCCCGTCAGCAAGAGGATCACGTTCAGACTCCTCACCCACGCACACAAGGCTCTCCACGACCTGGGCCCCAAGTACCTCAACAACCGCCTGACCTTCTACACGCCCACCCGCCAGCTACGGTCGACCAGCCTCGCCCTCGCCGTCGTTCCACGCATCCGCAGAGCCACCGCCGGTGGAAGATCCTTCTCCTACCTGGCAGCCAAGACATGGAACTCCCTCCCCATCCACCTTCGGCGAACCCAGGACCATCTCTCCTTCAGGAAGCAACTCAAGACCTGGCTTTTCGAGCAGTAACGGACCCCTCTCCTCCCAGCGCCTTGAGACCCTTCCGGGTGAGTAGCGCGCTATACAAATGTCATGATTGATTGATTGATTGATTGATTGATTTATGATCGTGGGGCAGGCGTGCCGCAGCTTAGTTGGGCTGGACAACAGAGAGATGAGCGGTGGCGGCTTCCAGTTTCATCTGCCTTAATCTAGTGAGCCCCACAGACGCCACCCCCGAAGGCCCTATGGTGATAGGGTCCACGGGCGAGCCTGGGGCCGATCACCAGGCTAGGAGCAGTAGGGCCATATTGGAGCCTCCCCGCTGCTGGGCCACGTACAACCCCCGGCTGGGCATCCGTAAGACTCTGGCTGTTGCCGTCTGGCCACCCTACCTTGGGATGCATGAACAAGATGAACATGAACAGGCCCAGCGACAATGAACTTTGGGGCATTGTTAGAGATCGGTTTGTAGCACATCCCACTTGCACTAACGCAGCATTGTTTGCTGTACTTAAACTGCACAGGAGCCCAGTTTGCCACCCAGGCTCAGGGCATGGTCTGGAGTGACTCCAAGCAAAGGATGCTCATGTTCAAGATGCCAGGCCGCAGTGCGGAGGCTCAGCAAGTCGGCATGGCGGATTGAGGTGGCACAAAAACGACCGCAATTGCTGGGACAAATGCCATGTTGGTAGAACTTCGGGCAGGCTTTAAATCCCTGGACAAGTTTTGATGCCCTTGATAAGACGTTGGACACCATGGGCATCAGGCTTGACCAAGAAGAGGGGCGCTTGACAACTCTAGGGAGGAGGATCTCTGACCTGGAGGATGAGGCCACCCAAGCCACAAAAAAGCTTGAGTGCATGGAGAAATTACTCAAGTCAATCACCATTAAGAACAAACATTTGGAGGCGTGGGGGCGGCGCAACAACATACGGGTAGTGGATATACCTTAGTCCATCAACACCAGGAGTCTGGACGGGTTCATGGAGACATTGCTGTCCAATCTCTTTGGACAGGTGTCCCTCACCTCTACCTTCGTAATGGAACACGCATCATACCCTCGGACCGTGCCTCAACCCAGGCTGCCCTCCACGGCCAATAATATCCTGCCTGCTCAATTTTAAAGACAGGGACACTGCATTGCAAATGGTGCAAGAAAAGGGCTCCTTCTAATGGCAGGGGTCTTTCATATCCAGTTATCCGGATTTTACCACAATGGTGCAGGAGGCCAGACGGAAGCACGCAGGAGTGGAGGCGAACCTTCGTAAGTTAGGACTGCGCTATGGGATGCTCTATCCCACCCGTCTAAAGGTGGACCTGGATGGTTGCTCCCATGTCTTTGATTCCCCCCACGAGGCCCAGGAAAATTGCCAGGCCTATTCCAAGTCAGGGCGACAGCATGGAAGATCCTCTCCGCATTATTTGCAGAACATTCCTGACCCTGGTGCAAGTGTGGATCTCTTTTCTGCCAGTTAAAAAGGACCATGCCATTGCTAAGGACAGTTGCAGTCCTGTGTCTCATCGCCTAACTCAATGCCCGTTTCAGTCTTACTCTCACCTTGTCAGTGTTGCAGTGGCTGCCGCCTGAGGTCGACTATACTTTACCCACACAGGTGCTAATGAGCCAAAAGTATCTGGGAAGCAGCGTGACTGTGCCACCCCCCTAGTGCAGATGCACTCATTATGTTTGCTACTGTATTTTAGAATGATGTTTCTCCTTTATGTTTGAATTTCGTAGTGGAGGGTTGAGTTTTTCCCCCAAAGTTTAGTGCGGGGAATGGTAGGAGGGAGGGAGGGTTATGGGTTTTCAAACAATTTCCTGCAACATGGTTCCTTCGAACTTTTCTTTTGCATTGCAGTAACAGCTATTTAGGTCTAGGCAATTCACGTAACCACGTTCTAGACTATGGTTAACAGGGTACAACCGAAAGCCGACATTGCGATGATGTCTGGAATGTAAGGGGCCTTAATAATGCACGAAAATGTAAGCAAGTATCCAATTACCTGCAGCTCCACCTGGGCAGTTTTCGTAAGATGATTGATCCAAGTAGGAGAGAGACGGCGAGGAAGAGAAGGAGGGCAGCCCAGGGACGTCGGAGTACAGGTAAGTGTTTATTTTGTTGTTTTTATTAATGTATAATCAATTTTTAATAGGGGAGGTGGAGGCGGAGTTGCAGAGAGTTTGTTCCCAACTCCGTGGACCTCCGCGTAGTCCCGCTGCGCCCGGGGTTAATTACTATATACACTACCTGTGGCGCCTATCCGTCTTATTGGTACGTTAATCTCCACATTTCCGCTTACAAGGGGGACACGGCAGGGCTGCCCGCTGTCCCCCCTGGCACTGGATACTCTGGTGCAGCATCTGCAGGAGAGGCTCATCCATCGTGGCTTGCAGTTCAACAGTGGTCCTTTACTCCTCATCCTGTATGCGGATGATAGTTTACTTTATGTATCGCACCTTGATGACAACCTTGCACCATTTCTCGGTGAAGTCACTAGGTACGGCACCCTGTCGGGCCTTTGTATCAACTGAGAGAAGTCAGAGGTCTTTCCGTTGACTGCGGTGCCCTGTAGCGAGACGGCGGAGAATCCACTGGCATGGTGCGAAGATTCCGTGAAAACCTTGGTATCCATATACACAGAAATGCGGACCGCATCCTACAACTCAACTACGGCTTGGGGGTTGAGAGGCTGGGACACAACATAGAGTGCTGGTTGACACTGCCCCTGACTATGGCGGGACAGATCGCCATTGTTAAAATGGTAGTTCTCCTTCAATTCCTGTATTTATTTCAAAATATCCCTATCCCATTGTATAACAGTTTTTTCCACCCTTCGGACGCATTTGATTCGGCTGGTATGGGGTAGCAGGCAACCCCCGGATTGACTGGGATACCCTAATGTTGCTGTATGAGAGAGGGGGGTTTGGGGTGCTAAACTTCCGTATCTACTACCTGGTAGCACAGGCAAGCTTTGCTCGGCACTGGTACCACACGGATGCCAGGATTCCATACTTTAGGCCGGAGGCCGATTTGGCAATCCGGGCGCCCCATTACACACTCCTACCTGTTGGGTTCCCGCGGGACCCACAAGATATTCAGACGCCATCCGCAACGAGCTGGGCCTGGTGCGGACTACTCAACATGACTGGATCCCGCCTCCTATATTCTTCTGCATTACCACCAGCGGGTAACGGCTGGATGCCCATCCTGGAGGAGACGCCGGTAAAACAGACATTAGAGACTTGTTCCCCAATGGTCATATCTTCTAGAGTATGGAGGACCCCCGTTTTTGTGGGGCCACATTTATGGACCATTTCATATTGCAAAGGTTGCAGAGGGCTCTTAGGCTCAGCATTCCTAGCTACCCGCTCAAACCCAGTGAATACCCTCTTCTGACTGGTGTCATTAAAGATATGAGTGGGCTCCACCTTGAGTCCAGGCTACATAAGGCTGCTGTGTCCTTGCTACCTGGCCAGGACACTGGGGTGCAGGCGGCCTGTGAGCTGGACCTGGGCCATCCCCTCTTCGACTTGCAGTGGAGTTGCTGCTGCATACAAATATGTTGAGTGTCCCCCAATCACCGGCACACGTTGCAGCATTTTAAATTTCTTAGGAGGGTTTACATGATACCAAGTACATTACACCACATTGACCATTCCCGTTCAGATTCTTGTCCCAGATGTTGCTCCCCAGAGGCAGACTTTGGACACATTACCTGGACATGTAATAAGATAGCTGGGTGGTTGAGGGTGGTCTTTGTGGATATCTCCCATATGATTGAGATAGAGCTTACACCCTCACCATTGCTGGCACTTCTGGGGTATACACACGACCTCCCCAAACCCAAGCGATGTTTTGTCGCCATTGCGCTCCTCATTGCCAAAAGGGAAGTAGCCCTGAACTGGGGCAGTAAATGTACACCCACGTTGAAGTACCATGACATAAGTACCATGACAAAACATGGCTACGCAGCATGGCCTAGGCAACACTAACAGCAACACATATGCATTGATGCAGCCGCCTGCTGCTAGGCCTCTTTATATATGGCAGCCATTCCATTCTTATTTATTGCCCGCATGGGATGCCGGCAGTACACTGCCCCCACAGCAACACACCCAGTTTAGGGACTGGGACAAGCAGGCGAACATCAGCACCCACTGGGCAGACACCAACGCCGTAGTGATTGAATGCATGTGATATCCCCCCCCTTTTTTTTTTGGTCTGGATTGTTGTTATCAATGATTGTCTTGAAGACATCTGCCTGTTTATGGACCTGAATTTAACATTTTACCATGGTCAAACACCACGTTGTACTGTATTTCTGTTTATTGTGAAAATTAATAAAATGTATTTATTGTTTTGAGGATAAGTGTCATTAGAGTACTGTATCATATGAGTAATAAACAAACAGAAATCCCTTAAAAAAGGAAAGAAAAGGCTGAGTTTAGACCATGTGACTCAGTTTGTCTCTATTCTACTCTTTAACATCTATATTCTCAACCCCACTGTGCAGTTCAGTATTCTTTACTGCAAGTTCTAGAATATTTCACAACAGAGAACAATGAGGTAGTGACTTGCTTCATTATCTTAGGAGACTTAAATGACAAATTATCCAACAATGCTACAATTTCAATCTTTTGACATGGAGATGGCGAGGGACATCCCTGTAGCAATATTTTGAACTAACTAAAAGGCATACAATTGTTGAACAATCTTCTTGTTAGACGAATTAAGAGAAACGGATTGCGTAATTTTAAATAGCCTTCTTGATGCTGGCATTCCTGCAAACTTTACAAGGCACAGGGCCAGATGTAGGAGCCCAAATACCGGTCGGTAACGGCCGAATTCGGCCGTTACCGACTGGTATTTGGTGATTGGGGCATCATTTTACAGATTCAGTAAATTTACCGAATCGGTAAATTTACCGATTCTGTAAAATACCGAATCGGTACTTTTACCGATTCGGTAAAACCCAGATGTAGGTGGGACTCTTCTGAGTCCCAAAGGCCTTACAGAATCGGTATTTTACCACCCAATCCAATTGGGTGGTAAGATACCGAATCCTGGTGTGCATGCACATGTGTGCATGCACATCTATGTCATGTGACAGACAGACATGCCCTTAGGGCATGTCTGTGTGCCACATGGCACACATGCCTGTATTTGGGGTGCTAGAGGGTGTCAAAGTGACACCCCCTGCACCCTTGCTGGAATCGGTTTTTACCAAATCGGTAAATACCGATTCGGTAATGCCATTGATTCCTATGGGCTTCAATGCCCATATAAATCAATGGGCATTACCGAATCGGTATTTACAGAATCTGTAATACCTACATCTCCCCCCTTCATATTTACTGACTCTTAAATACCGAATCGGTAAAATTCGGTATTTAAGAGTCGGTAAATATGAATTACCTACATCTGGCCCACAGTTCCTTGGGCCCCTCAATATTATATTATACAATGACCTCATATGAAACATTTAGGTTTCCCAGCAAACTTGAAGTCACTGTTACTGAATTGATCTTGATTTGTCTACACACTCCAGGTCAAGTATACATATACAGATTATGGGTTTGCTTAAATCCAGCTGCACATCTCAGAGTAATGCCAATTTTAAAAGGAGAATCTAATAGTATTCCTGGCAACTATGGCTGGGGTGCTTTTAAGGTATATGACACCTACCCATCAAAGTGTCAATTAGTCCGTGAATTCAGCCGAATCCAAGTCACACATATAGACAAAGCATACCTAAGCACACCAATAACATTGTTTTCAAACAGGAGGGCGTATAGATATTTCTCCAGACTGATACACAGTTTTTTACCGCCCTGTATCCTATCCAAATGTAAGTATCTCAGAAAAGTCAAAATATAGAAATCAAATAGTCCAATCAGATCTTCTGTCTTGTGGTCTGTTTAGTTTCCACAATTCACAAGAAACACCATAACAGCCGTTTTTCTGTCTTGAGGTCTGTTTAATTTCCACAATTCACAAGAAGCACCATAACTGTGTATCAGTCTGGAGAAATATCTATACGCCCTCCTGTTTGAAAACACTCCAGGTCAACTTGGAATTTGAAAGGCGGTACGTTAGAAACCAAGACTAGACATCATCGCCTATACTGGCATTAACGATTGAGCACCTCTTTTACATATGATTCAAGACAAGATAAATTTGTCCCTCACTAATCTCATCTAAGAAACTAAACAGTTGACTGTAGGAAGCTGGTTCTGTATGTACTTTACCAAAATGAGGTATAGTGTGCACAGAGTCCAGTAGAACCCCAAAGGCAGGCAGAGGTAAAAGTAGATAGCACCTTACTCTCTATTTGTGGTAGCGTGGGTGAACAGTAAGGATTTATCAGAGGGTAGTGTCAAGCATTTGCTGTACACACTCAATCAGCAAATGGTGTCACACACTCAAAGACTGAACTCAGACCAATTTTGTTTGTATAAAAATATTATTAAGTTATTTTATTTCTAGAACTAAGCCAAGTCTGGCACCGGTAAGTGAAATTAATGCTTTGCAAAATATTATCCAGTATTTGAAATATAGTTAAGTCAAAGTATTGAAATTACTGTACAGATTACTTTTTAGTTACTTTTTAAGTTACTTTTTCTACTCAGTGAGATATGCCTAGATATCACACTGGGACATTTCCTAAAGAAAAGGTAACTAAACTCAGTTTGGCACAATTGTTATTGTTCAGGTTTTCATACAAATCCACTCCACACTTGGAACATTTTTCAGAGAAAAACTGTCAATAGGTTCCTATGGCGAGAAATTAAGTTAATGCTTACCAGGTAAATAATCGGTCTTTGGGATTTCGTTTCTGGGGTTAGAACAAGGGTTCCCCCAGGGTCAAGAATGCACTCTCAAAACGGGTGCAGAGTGCTGAGGCCCAATGTTATCCAATGAGGGATAGGGGGCCTCTGGTTCATGGCCGCTCACGAGCAGGTCACAAGGTTGTGGGAGCAAAGCTCCCGGTGTTAGGCTCAGGGCAAAGGGGGATGCGGTTTAGCACAAAAAGTGCACCCGCAGCAGGGTGCAGGATGCTGTTTTGCCGTTGGGTGCCCTGTTATTTTCTATGGCGATTTTTGGTTATTAGCTACAGACTTGGTCCAAGAAGACTTACGGGAGGAACCAACAGCTTGGCAGGTAAGTTGGAGGGTTCTGGAAGTAGGTGCACCTCAGGTTCTTTTCTCCAGGGAGCAGGGTGGCCAGGGTGGCTAGATGCAGGGGTGTCTTTTAAGGTCGTATTTCACCTTACCGGGCCACTCACGGTTGGGGGTGGTCTCTGTGCGTCGTCGGGGAGTCCTGGAGCGGTCAACCCATGGTGGACTCTGATTCTGGAGTACTGGGGGACCTCGCTGGGACCGGTGGGCCACTCGAATACAGGCTGTAGGCGACAGGTTCAGAGGTGGTTCCAGGCATCTGGTTTCTTTGTCCTCAGCAGGTGAGTCTGTCTTGGGAGTTTTTATTGAACAGAGCTGCTGTTCACAGGAGATCTGGTGTTTGTTGAAGGCAGTCAGTTCGCCCAGGATTCTGGAGGTCGCTGGCTGCAGGACAAGGCAACTTTTCGTGCAGGATTTCTGGAAACTGCAGACAGGCCGGTAGGGCTGGGGTCAAGTTAGTTCTTCTCTGCAGTCTCCTCTACCGGGCATCTTCTTTCGTCCTTCTTCTTCGCAGGTTGACGGAATCTGACTTCTTGGTTCAGGGCTGCCCCCTAAATAATGTATTTAGGGGGCGGTATATGGGTCTCAAGGTCAGTAGTCAATAGGCTACTGACCTTAGGGTGACTACACCCTTGGTGCGCTCACCCCACGTGGGGGAGTGAGCACAATCCCTAATCCTGATTGGGGGAGTGCCTACCATCTGCAAGATGGCAGGCACTGAAGAGAGGGCTTCACCTCGCCTCCCCACCTGAGGGCTGGGGTTGGCAGAGGTGGGCACACATTCTAGGCTGGCTAATTTTTCCCCGCCTGTCTTCCTGCTGGAAAGGAGGGGAGACAGGAAGGGTGCTTGCTCCTGATAGCAGGAGAGGCTGGGGGTTGCATTACAAAGGCTGCAAGGCCATTGAAGCTCCCCTTCCACAGATGGCTCTTCCTGGCCTGGGGGAGGTGTGAACACCTCCGCCCAGGAAAGGCTTTGTTTCTGAGCTCAGGGAGCGAAGGCCCCCATCCCAGGGGTCCAAAAACATGTCTTGTGGTGGCAGGCTGGCTTATACCAGTCAGGAAACCCACCAGAGGCTGGTCGTTCTTCAGGGGGAATCTCTAAGATGCCCTCTGAGTGCATTTTTCATTAAATCCCACACTGGCATCAGTGTAGGTTTAATGTTCTATGAAGTTTGATGCCCAACTTCCCAGTTTTCAGCAAAGCCATTATGGTGCCTTGGAGTTCATAATGCATAGCTGCCAAGGTTTCAGATTGCTATGTGTGACATTTTCATAATTCCAGTGTAATTATGAGTGACATTTCAGCGCCTATGAGTGACACTATCCCGCGGGCAAAAATCAAGCAATAAAGATGTGAGGCACATATAAATATCAAGGATTCTACCCATTTGAGCAATGAGAAACTCTAGGAAGATCTTAGAACTGCTGCACAACATCGGAAATGCAAGGGCACTAACCAGAGACACACTGTGTGACTGCAGGTTGGCAGGCACTGCTGCTGCTCAGAAGATGATCTGTTCATGACCGCATGCTAGCCTAAAAAGCACATTTTATAGCATGGTCAGCTTGTTATTGAAACTACCCTCACAACCCTAACCCTTCTGCATCTCTCCCACCCACAATAAAAATACCAGATACGATTCTTAAATACAACTTTACATAGCTGCCAATTTTTATAATCGCTTATGTGTGATATTTATATGTTTTCTTTGTGTGAATGAGTGGCATTTTACTACCGAGTGAGTGACACTTCGAGAGGCACTTCCGCATGAGTTTTCTATTACTATAGCCAGATATACAACAAAGTCTTGAAGAGTCTTGCAGAGTGCTTGAATCCATCACGTTTTTCCATTTATACTGTCCTCTGCAGGTTCTCACTCTTTATACACTTTATTTCTTTCTCTTCCAACATCTCTCGGAAATTGGTAATAAGCATGTAATGTCTGAGAAACATAATAGTTATAAAAAGGAAATAGTCTTCGGGAATGCAATACAGAGTAAAATGCAACCAGGTGCTGCGTTGGTGTCATAGATTGCCTTTACAGTGTTAGTTGTTCTTCAGCAAGTTCTCATTGAGAACTTCAATTTCTTGCCAGTTGCCCAAAACGCTCTGCTGGTTTTGCTGCAGAGGAGTCTGGCCTCAGAGGAGAACGATCTGCTCTCCGAGTCAGACCGGCTGCCTGGGACCGAAGTTATGTTTGGAGGTGGGGCTCTACTGACTGCTAGGAGGCCCTTCGGTAATTGCGATGCAGTTGGAAAAACATCCTGCCAACACCACGTAGGTTTAGAGGCAGGGACAGCCTGGGGCAGCTCGGTAAAAAGAACCAAACTTCTTGTTTACTTTCCGCCTGAAATTTTTACTCTACTAGTCAGTAGTGCATAGCAATGACTGTCTGTAGTGCCTTGCCAGCATTTACAAATGAAGGCGAGGTACCACCAGTTGTGTGTGGGGGCTGCTGTTCGGATAATGATACGGATCACATTGTTCTCTTTCACATTTGAAGAACACACAAGGAAAGCCTGTGGGAAGGCCCGACATTGGGCGTGATTAATCACAACAAGTTTTGATCTGGGCTTATTGTGATGCTGAAACAATAAAGTGAAAAACATGCAAGCGCTTACCTCTCCGAGCCAGGCTCAAATCTATGTGGCACAATACACCATTTATTCACTCACAGTTGATTCGAAACGCGGGCGGATTCAGTTAGCCCCAGCCGAAAGCCAGCGGTGAGCTACCCCCTCTGCTACAGGCAGTAAGCTCTCCATGGCGAGTGAGTGTAAGTTAACAGGTCACGGTGCTGATGAGAGTCGGGTGGTCCTAAAGGGGGTGGTAATGGACGGAGCATCTGAACCAATCAAACACTCACACCCAGTCAAAAGATCTGGGTTTAATCCATCACCATTCTTTAGCCCACTCTGCCACCCCAGTTCAGACATGGCTATATGCAAATTAGCCTGACCCTGTGCCTCGTGGGAACAGTCCAGCCCGAATTGCCAAGCCATGCCTTCCCTGGACTGGAAACAAGCTTTCGAGGACCGGTTTCTGGCATTCCAGCCGTCTTCATCCCGGCTTGCTTGAATCCAGTGGCAAAGTGAGCAAGGGACTCACGTCTGAGCATACCCTGCCACACTTATGGCGGCCAAAAGCGGTACAAAAGGGGGTGGTAAAGGACGGAACATCTAAAGCAATCAAACACTCACACCCAGTCAAAAGATCTGGGTTTAATCCATCACCGTTCTTTAGCCCACTCTGCCACCCCAGTTCAGACATGGCTATATGCAAATCAGCCTGACCCTGTGCCTCATGGGAACAGTCCAGCCCGAACTGCCAAGCCATGCCTTCCCTGGACCGGAAACAAGCTTCCGAGGACCGGTTTCTGGCATTCCAGCCGTCTTCAGCCCGGCTTTCTTGAATCCAGTGGCAAAGTGAGCAAGGGACTCACGTCTGAGCATACCCTGCCACACTTATGGCGGCCAAAAGCAGTACAAAAGGGGGTGGTAATGGACGGAGCATCTGAACCAATCAAACACTCACACCCAGTCAAAAGATCTGGGTTTAATGCATCACCGTTCTTTAGCCAACTCTGCCACCCCAGTTCAGACATGGCTATATGCAAATCAGTCTGACCCTGTGCCTCACGGGAACAGTTCAGCCCGAACTGCCAAGCCATGCCTTCCCTGGACCGGAAACAAGCTTCCGAGGATCGGTTTCTGGCATCCCAGCCGTCTTCAGCCCGGCTTGCTTGAATCCAGTGGCAAAGTGAGCAAGGGACTCACGTCTAAGCATACCCTGCCCACTTATGGCGAACAAAGCGGTACAAAGGGGGGTGGTGATGGACGGAGTATCTGAACCAATCAAACACTCACACACAGTCAACAGATCTGGGTGTAATCTATCACCGTTCTTTAGCTCACTCTGCCACCCCAGTTCAGACATGGCCATATGCAAATCAGTCTAAGCCTGTGCCTCATGGGAACAGTCCAGCCCGAACTGCCAAGACATACCTTCCCTGGACCGGAAACAAGCTACAGAGGACCGGTTTCTGGCATTACAGCCGTCTTCAGCCCGGCTTGCTTGAATCCAGTGGCAAAGTGAGAAAGGGACTCACGTCTGAACATACCCTGCCAACTTATGGCGAACAAAGCGGTACAAAAGGGGGTGGTGATTGACGGAGTATCTGAACCAATCAAACACTCACACCCAGTCAACAGATCTGGGTTTAATCCATCACTGTTCTTTAGCCCACTCTGCCACCCCAGTTCAGACATGGCCATATGCAAATCAGTCTGACCCTGTGCCTCATGGGAACAGTCCAGCCCGAACTGCCAAGCCATGCCTTTCCTGGACAGGAAACAAGCTACCGAGGACCGTTTTCTGGCAATACAGCCGTCTTCAGCCCGGCTTGCTTGAATCCAGTGGCAAAGTGAGCAAGGGACTCACGTCTGAGCATACCCTGCCAACTTATGGCAAACAAAACGGTACAAAAGGGGGTGGTGATGGACGGAGTATCTGAACCAATCAAACACTCACACCCAGTCAACAGATCTGGGTTTAATCCATCACTGTGCTTTAGCCCACTCTGCCACCCCAGTTCAGACATGGCCATATGCAAATCAGTCTGACCCTGTGCCTCATGGGAACAGTCCAGCCAGAACTGCCAAGCCATGCCTTCCCTGGACCGGAAACAAGCTACCAAGAACCGGTTTCTGGCATTACAGCCGTCTTCAGCCCGGCTCGCTTGAATCCAGTGGCAAAGTGAGCAAGGGACTCACGTCTGAGCATCCCCTGCCAACTTATGGCGAACAAAGCGGTACAAAATGGGGTGGTGATGGACGGAGTATCTGAACCAAGTGATTGATTTGCTGAAACGCTCCGTATATCATCCCCTTTTGTATCGCTTTGTTCGCCCTAAATTGGCAGGGTATGCTCAGACGTGAGTCCCTTGCTCACTTGGCCACTAGATTCAAGATAGCCTGGCTGATGAGGATTATGGATCCAAAACCGGTCCCAGGATGCTTGTTTCTGGTCCAGGGAAGACATGGCTTGGTAGTTCGGGCTGGACTGTTCCCATGAGGCACAGGGTCAGACTGATTTGCATATGGCCATGTTTGAACTGGGGTGGCTGAGGGAGCTAAAGAATGGTGATGGATTAAACCCAGATCAGTTGACTGGGGGTGAGTGATTGATTTGCTCAAACGCTCCATCCATCATCCCCTTTTGTATCGCTTTGTTCACCCTAAGTTGGCAGGGTATGCTCAGACGTGAGTCCCTTGCTCACTTGGACACTGGATTCAAGATAGCCTGGCTGATGAGGATTATGAATCCGAAACCAGTCCCAGGATGCTTGTTTCCGGTCCAGGGAAGACATGGCTTGGCAGTTCGGCCTGGACTGTTCCCATGAGGCACAGGGTCCGACTGATTTGCATATGGCCATGTTTGAACTGGGGTGGCTGAGTGAGCTAAATAATGGTGATGGATTAAACCCAGATCAGTTGACTGGGGTTGAGTAATTGATTTGCTCAAACGCTCCGTCCATCATCCCCTTTTGTATCGCTTTGTTCGCCCTAAATTGGCAGGGTATGCTCAGACGTGAGTCCTTTGCTCACTTGGCCACTGGATTCAAGATAGCCTGGTTGATGAGCATTATGAATCCGAAACCGGTCCTAGGATGCTTGTTTCCGGTCTAGGGAAGACATGGTTTGACAGTTCGGACTGGACTGTTCCCATGAGGCACAGGGTCAGACTGATTTGCATATGGTCATGTTTGAACTGGGGTGGCTGAGTGAGATAAAGAATGGTGATGGATTAAACCCAGATCAGATGACTGGGGGTGAGTGATTGACATGCTCAAACGCTCCATCCCTCATCCCCTTTTGTATCGCTTTGTTCGCCCTAAGTTGGCAGGGTATGCTCAGACGTGAGTCCCTTGCTCACTTGGCCACTGGATTAAAGATAGCCTGGCTGATGAGGATTATGAACCTGAAACAGGTCCCAGGATGCTTGTTTCCGGTCCAGGGAAGACATGGCTTGGCAGTTCGGGCTGGACTGTTCTTATGAGGCACAGGGTCAGACTAATTTGCATATGGCCATGTTTGAACTGGGGTGGCTGAGTGAGCTAAAGAATGGTGATGGATTACACCCAGATCAGTTGACTGGGGGTGAGTGATTGATTTGCTCAAACGCTCCGTCCATCATCCCCTTTTTTTATAGCTTTGTTGGCCCTAAGTTGGCAGGGTATGCTCAGACGTGAGTCCCTTGCTCACTTGGCCACTGGATTCAAGATAGCCTGGCTGATGAGGATTATGAATCCGAAACCGGTCCCAGGATGCTTGTTTCCGGTCCAGGGAAGACATGGCTTGGCAGTTCGGGCTGGACTGTTCCCATGAGGCACAGGGTCAGACTGATTTGCATATGGCCATGTTTGAACTGGGGTGGCTGAGTGAGCTAAAGAATGATGATGGATTAAACCCAGATCAGTTGACTGGGGGTGAGTGATTGATTTGCTCAAAAGCTCTGTCCATCATCCCCTTTTGTATCGCTTTGTTCGCCCTAAGTTGGCAGGGTATGCTCAGACGTGAGTCCTTTGCTCACTTGGCCACTGGATTCAAGATAGCCTGGCTGATGAGGATTATGAATCCGAAATCGGTCCTAGGATGCTTGTTTCCGGTCCAGGGAAGACATGGTTTGACAGTTCGGACTGGACTGTTCCCATGAGGCACAGGGTCAGACTGATTTGCATATGGTCATGTTTGAACTGGGGTGGCAGAGTGGGCTAAAGAACGGTGATGGATTACACCCAGATCTGTTGACTGGGTGTGAGTGTTTGATTGGTTCAGATACTCCGTCCATCACCACCCCCTTTTGTACCACTTTTTTCGCCATAAGTTGGCAGGGTATGCTTAGACGTGAGTCCCTTGCTCACTTGGCCACTGGATTCACGATAGCCTGGCTGATGAGGATTATGAATCCGAAACCGGTCCCAGGATGCTTGTTTCCGGTCCAGGGAAGACATGGCTTGGCAGTTCGGGCTGGACTGTTCCCATGAGGCACAGGGTCAGACTGATTTGCATATGGCCATGTTTGAACTGGGGTGGCTGAGTGAGCTAAAGAATGGTGATGGATTAAACCCAGATCAGTTGACTGGGGGTGAGTGAGTGATTGGTTTGCTCAAACGCTCCGTCCATCATCCTCTTTTGTATCGCTTTGTATCAATCAGCAAATGGTGTCACACACTCAAAACTGAACTCAGACCAATTTTATTTGTATAAAAATATTATTAAGTTATTTTATTTCTAGAACCAAGCCAAGCCTGGCACAGGTAAGTGAAATAAATGCTTTGCAAAATATTATCCAGTATTAGAAATATAGTTAAGTCAAAGTATTGAAATTACTGTACAGATTACTTTTTAGTTACTTTTTAAGTTACTTTTTCTACTCAGTGTGATATGCCTAGATATCACTCTGGGACATTTCCTAGAGAAAAGGTAAGTAAAGTCAGTTTGGCACAATTGTTATTTTTCAGGTTTTTATGCAAATCAACTCCACACTTTTCAGAGAAAAACAGGCAATAGGTTCCTATGGAGAGAAATTAAGTTAATGGTTACCAGGTAAATAATCGGTCTTTGGGATTTCGTTTCTGGGGTTAGAACAAGGGTTCCCCCAGGGTCAAGAATGCACTCTCAAAATGGGTGCAGTGTGCTCAGGCCCAATGTTATCCAATGAGGGATAAGGGGCCTCTGGTTCGTGGCCGCTCACGAGCAGGTCACAAGGTTGTGGGAGCAAAGCTCCCGGTGTTAGGCTCAGGGCAAAGGGGGATGCGGTTTAGCAAAAAAAAGTGCACCCGCAGCGGGGTGCAGGATGCTGTTTTGCCGTTGGGTGTCCTGTTATTTTCGATGGCGATTTTTGGTTATTAGCTACAGGCTTGGTCCAAGAAGACTTATGGGAGGAACCAATAGCTTGGCAGGTAGGTTGGAGGGTTCTGGAAGTAGGTGCACCACGGGTTCTTTTCTCCAGGGAGCAGGGTGGCTAGATGCAGGGGTGTCTTTTAAGGTCGGATTTCAACTTACCGGGCCACTCGCGGTTGGAGGTGGTCTCTGTGCGTCGTCGGGGAGTTCTGGAGCGGTCAACCCATAGTGGACTCTGATTCTGGAGTACTGGGGGACCTCGCTGGAACCGGTGAGCCACTCGAACACAGGCTGTAGGCGACAGGTTCAGTGGTGGTTCCAGGCATCTGGTTTCTTTGTCCTCAGCAGGCACAGATTCTGTCTTGGGAGTTTTTATTGAACAGAGCTGCTCTTCACAAGAGATCTGGTGTTTGTTAAAGACAGTCAGTTCTCCCAGGATTCTGGAGGTCGCTGCCTGCAGGACAAGGCAACATTTCTGGCAGGATTTTTGGAAACTGCAGACAGGCCGGTAGGGCTGGGGTCAAGTTAGTTCTTCTCTGCAGTCTCCTCTACTGGGCGTTTTCTTTGGTCCTTCTTCGCAGGTTGCCGGAATCTGACTTCTTGGTTCAGGGCTGCCCCCTAAATAATGTATTTAGGGGGCGGTATATGGGTCTCAATGTCAGTAGTCAATGGGCTATTGACCTTAGGGTGACTACACCCTTGGTGCGCTCACCCCACGTGGGGGAGTGAGCACAATCCCTAATCCTGATTGGGGGGAGTGCCTACCATCTGCAAGATGGCAGGCACTGAAGAGAGGGCTTCACCTTGCCTCCCCCACCTGAGGGCTGGGGTTGGCACAGGTGGGCACACATTCTGGGCAGGCTAATTTTTCCCGCCTGTCTTCCTGCCGGAAAGGGTGGGAGACAGGAAGGGGGCCTGCTCCTGATAGCAGGCGAGGCTGGGGGTCGCATTACAAAGGCTGCAAGGCCATTGAAGGTCCTCTACCACAGATGGCTCTTCCTGACCTGGGGGAGGTGTGAACACCTCCGCCCAGGAAAGGCTTTGTTTCTGAGCTCAGGGAGCGAAGGCTCCCATCCCAGGGGTCCAGAAACATGTCTTGTGGTGGCAGGCTGGTTTATACCAGTCAGGAAACCCACCAGAGGCTGGTCATTCTTCAGGGGGAATCTCTAAGATGCCCTCTGAGTGCATTTTTCATTAAATCCAACACTGGCATCAGTGTAGGTTTATTATTCTATGAAGTTTGATGCCCAACTTCCCAGTTTTCAGCAAAGCCATTATGGTGCCTTGGAGTTCATAATGCATAGCTGCCAAGGTTTCAGATTGCTATGTGTGACATTTTCATAATTCCAGTGTAATTATGAAGGACATTTCAGCACCTATGAGTGACACTATCTCGCGGGCAAAAATCAAGCAATAAAGATGTGAGGCACATATAAATATCAAGGATTCTACCCATTTGAGCAATGAGAAACTCTAGGAAGATCTTAGAACTGCTGCACGACATCGGAAATGGAAGGGCACTAACCAGAGACACACTGTGTGACTGCAGGTTGGCAGGCACTGCTGCTGCTCAGAAGATGATCTGTTCATGACGGCATGCTAGCCTAAAAAGCACATTTATAGCATGGTCAGCTTGTTATTGAAACTACCCTCACAACCCTAACCCTTCTGCATCTCTCCCACCCACAATAAAAATACCAGATTTCTGTTCTCATTCTAACATTTTGCAGAGGGCCAGACACAATTCTTAAATACAACTTTACATAGCTGCCAATTTTTATAATCGCTTATGTGTGATATTTATATGTTATCTTTGTGTGAATGAGTGGCATTTTACTACCGAATGTGTGACACTTCGAGAGGCACTTCCGCATGAGTTTTCTATTACTATAGCCAGATATACAACAAAGTCTTGAAGAGTCTTGAAGAGTGCTTGAATCCATCACGTTTTTCCATTTATACTTTCCTCTGCAGGTTCTCACTCTTTATACACTTTAATTCTTTCTCTTCCAACATCTCTCGAAAATTGTCAATAGGCATGTAATATCTGAGAAACATAATAGTTATAAAAAGGAAATAGTCTTCGGGAATGCAATACAGAGTAAAATGCAACCAGGTGCTGCGTTGGTGTCATAGATTGCCTTTACAGTGTTAGTTGTTCTTCAGCAAGTTCTCATTGAGAACTTCAATTTCTTGCCAGTAGCCCAAAACGCTCTGCTGGTTTTGCTGCAGAGGAGTCTGGCCTCAGAGGAGAACGATCTGCTCTCGGAGTCAGACCGGCTGCCTGGGACCGAAGTTATGTTTGGAGGTGGGGCTCTACTGACTGCCAGGAGGCCCTTCGGTAATTGCGATGCAGTTGGAATAACATCCTGCTAACACCACGTAGGTTTAGCGGCAGGGACAGCCTGGGGCAGCTCGGTAAAAAGAACCAAACTTCTTGTTTACTTTCCGCCTGAAATTTTTACTCTACTAGTCAGTAGTGCATAGCAATGACTGACTGTGGTGCCTTGCCAGCATTTAAAAACGAAGGCGAGGTACCACCAGTTCTGTGTGTGGGGGCTGCCGTCCGGATAATGATACAGATCATGTTGTTCTCTTTCACATTTGAAGAACACACAAGGAAAGCCTGTGGGAAGGCCCGACAGTGGGCGTGATTAATCACAACAAGTTTTGATCTGGGCTTATTGTGATGCTTGTGGTATCGATCTAGTGTTTCTTTAGGCCGGAACCGGAAGGGGTGAACCGAAAGTGGAAGGCGGCCATTTTGTTCTGGCGCCAACCGCGGAGAGTTAAGACGTTGTCCCGGCGCTCCGGGGAATAAACTAACTTAACCTGCTATTGCCTGGTGTCTTTCTTTGAGAAAAAGTAAGTTTTACAATGCTGAAACAATAAAGTGAAAAACATGCCAGCGCTTACCTCTCCAAGCCAGGCTCAAATCTATGTGGCACATTACACCATTGATTCACTCACAGTTGATTCACACCGCGGGCGGATTCAGTTAGCCCCAGCCAAAAGCCAGCAGTGAGCTACCCCCTCTGCTACAGGCAGTAAGCTCTCCATGGCGAGTGAGTCTAAGTTAACCGGTCACGGTGCTGATGAGGGTCGGGTGAGCCTGAGAGGGCCCGGCTCGCCTGCGGTATGTACTGCCCCGCGGTATTACAAGCAGCGCTGCATGCACACTGCAAGTGCAGCTAATCTTGAAATACTGCCCTTTTTGCGGCACCGCCCTAATAAGTATCCCCATAGCCATTGGGCACTGAAAGTGACGTCACATGCCGGCCACTGTTTCCGGTGTTGTTACATTATAACGCACTAGCGCCAACATGAACCACATACCCTCAAGCCTGACACAAGCTGCGCACGTCATGTTCGCGCGCTGATACTGCAGCTCTCATTTGTGGTGCTTTATAGACCACGACGTGAAGTCATATCTCCCTCAATCATCACGCAACCACAGGCAGACCCATCCCGGCGGGTGTCACTATCTTGGTGTTGGCATAGCAGCGACTGACTACTACCTCGGCCCAATGACGTCAAGCCTGGGCTGTAGCCTGAGTGACTCCGCCGCTCCGGCGCGCGGGAATTTCAATGCAGCAGCCAGCTATTAGACTGAGCTTGTGCTGGTAGAGCCGGCGAAGATCACAGGCATGCGCACTAGTAGCCTGGTATGATCATGGCCAATACATACTTCAGCGCTGGTACAGCAGAGTGACCGACCAACATTAAAATGTGTGACAATGCATTTCAGTGTGGTGATGTGGAACACCACACTGAAATGCATTAGAGTCACGCCTGATGCGTGATACTTGGCAGGCCTGATAATTGACAAACTCCCAGCACCATATACTCTTAATGGCATTACTGCACTTACATTGTTTGGGAATTGGTTTAGACACTGAAGGGATACAGGGCTCATGCACCTGCACCCTCACCACTGGTATAGTGCACCCAGCTAGAGGGGTGGCTGACCTATGCCAGGGCTGTGGGTTCTAAGCATGGCACACAGGGATGTGTGCCATGTCGACTCTTTCCATTGTTCTGCACCAAAACATGCAGCCTGTAATGGCAGTGTGTGTGTGTGTAAAGGTGCAGGGCCTCTAAGGTTGGTACCAAAAGTGCTGCAGTCCTTAGAGGCCATCCCTGGCCACAGTGCCCTTGGTACCCATAGTACCTTTTACAAGGGTCTGATATGTGGCCAGAGAGGTGTCAATTCGAGGTACAAGGTACAGTTTTGGGAAAGAACACAGGCCCTGGGAACCTGATTGGGAGGGACCCAGGGCAAATCAAGCCAAAGTGCATCAGTAGTCTGGCAAAAAGGCAGGGGGTTACTGCAACAGAAACCCAGTATCCTACATGACTATGAATGGTCAATTCAACATTTTGTAAAGAAAATTCATAACAATAACTATAGCAGCACACAAAGGCAAATCAATAAAAAAGATGTCATTCAACAAAAAATTACTTTGGATTTAAATAGTTTAAAATGAAGCCAAGATAAGCACTCCCTTTTTGACAGAACAAAACTTGTCTCTATCAAAAGGTTTAGCAGTTGATAAACCCAGTGTGCTCTTGAAACTGTTCATTGAATTGCAACCACAACTGGTTGTAAGGTTCTAGTGGGTACCGAAAGAGGCCTCACCTCTATTAATCTACAAAATTATTGGTAAGAACAAGGCAGTTTTTTAGCCCCCTCCTTTTTTTGCCAAAGAGCCCTTAGTAAGTGTAGATCCCTTCACTATAAGGGGGATGCTTTTACTCTAACTCCTGTAGAATTACATCACACCTAGGGTGCATTTCACTTCACCAATACACAGACCAATACACTTACATACACTATCTTAAAGTTAATATAGCAAAAAGTAAAATATAACCTTTAATTACAAAATAATATTGATATAGCTGGCACTTGGAAGAAGTAAAATTGGATAAAGTGAAATCGTGCCCTTACCAAGGAATAGTTTTTTCACACAATTTTAGTAATGCTCTGCATATAAAACTCACCACCTCAAAAGCACTAAAGTATACAAAAAATGATGGATGGAATGCTTGAATTATTCTCAGCCATTGGAATTACTCAGGCCGCATCCCATTCCATCGTTATTTTGCACACCATGCCACATCAGTTCGTACCCAGCCATATGCGAATCAGCCTTAACCCTGCTCCAACGGGAACAGTCCAAACAGTTTCGCCCCAGCTGAGCTCATTAGACAGGTGTAGCTTGGTTCTAGTGGCACAGTGCACACAGGACCCAAGTCATACATGTTCCACTTGGGGTGACCACTAAAGTATACAAAAAAATGATTCATGGAATGCTAGATTTAACGCCCTAGTGCATGGCGGAGGGATATGTCTACTATATTAGTGTTGAGGTCACAGACATTTTCTACTTGTGTTGAATGTCTGCAAAACAAAGGTTCCCTCCACCTTAGTCTACTTGATAGAATATCTTACTCCTAAATCTTTTCATTTCTTGACACGGTTAGGGCAAAATAGTATGTTCATTTTGCTCGATAAAGAAACTTGTTCCAGTGCAAGCACTAAGACTTGATTTTGGGCTATCCACTGCATGCATGAGAAGCCTGGTGGCCATCATTAGATGAGGTTACTGGATCCCACAATTTTTTTCTTGTGTCCTCAGAGAATTAGTAAAGTTTGAAATTAATACTCTCTCAGGCCTAAATGGATGGATTAATTCTAAAGTTCAGGTTGCACACGCAAATTCATTCATTCTCTCAAAAAGATATAGAAGGCTGTGTTTCAGTTAGTCAAAATAAATCAATTTTAACTGATCAACATTCGAATTTGTGTTTTAAATTGGATCATGAACATTGTGTTAGATTAAAGTCATTATATAATTTCAGCAAATGGTGTACCTTGGTAAACTACATTGTAAATATATCTAACCATGCACCAAGAACACAAACTAAGGAGATCCCTTTTTATGTTGCATACAGGTGGCTTACCTACCAGATCAGCCCTTGAAAACTGGGAATGTTTTCCTCTTAATGACCATGTCTGTTATTTGTGCCACTATATACTATATAAATCATATCATTATGTCCTGCATTGTCGAATGCCACAGTAAAATTGATAGGGAACTTTGTCAACGTGTCAATGTGCTACAGTGGCAAAATGTTAGAAAATATAATCTCCCTAATTATGTCACCACCCGATCCCAGAGTCAGTTATTGTGTTTAAAAACTTTTCAGTATATTCTTACTATTGTTTTAACTAGTATTAAAATAAGTTATGTAATTTATAGTCAGTATTTTCAATGTGTTTAATACTCTATTTCTATACGTACATTTTGATGCTACAGTGTTCTCCATTTAAGGACTAACCATTTAAATAAAACTGAATAATTACATTTAATTGAATATTACATAGACAATGATAAAGGTAGGCAATTCTGCAGTTTACTTTTTTTTTTACATATTTTGTTTTGACTGAACAGAAATTCAAAGGTTTAACCCCTTCGCTGCGGCGGCTATTCCGCCGCAGCGCTAAAGGGGCGGGGCGGCCGCGCGGCGGCCGCATGCTGGTGACAGAACCGCTCCATCACCAGCCGTGGTTGAGCTGTGCTGGTGACGGAGCGGTTCCGTCATGACCCGCCCAGCTCATTAAAACTGCCGCGCAGGCGGCCGGGCCATGACGGAACCGCTCCGTGATCAGCACAGCCCAACTGTAGCTGATGACGGAGCGGTTCCGTCATCAGCAGGGGAGGGGTTAAGTCTGACTTGTGTTGATATAATTCCCTATACTCAATGCTGATAACCATATTGTGAACTTATAGTAGGACTAGCAGCCCGCCCCGACGTTGTCCGGGGGCAATGAGGCTTCAGGGCCAACCGCCCGCCTAGGCCCCCGCCCGCCCCGACATTGTCGGTGTCCCGGAGCCACCTCCCGCCCGACATCTTACGTGTCCCTTACCTTACCTGAGCCGCCGCTCCTCCCCGCGCTCCTGACTTCACCGCTGCTCCTCGCTGCTCGTCACCGCTACTCCCCATCTGTCCGCCGCTCCTCCCCGCCTGTCCACCGCTCCTCCCCGCGCTCTGTCCGCCGCTCCTCCTCGTCATCACGCACGTCGCGGCCAGCGCTACATCGCAGCCAGCGCTATGGCGCGGCCGGCGCTACTTCCAGGGGACTACTTTTTTTTTTTAAGTTATATTTTTAAATGTACATTTAATTTTTATTTTATATAGCCTATGTCCATCTGCACACCCTGACATTTTCAACGATGTATCGGGTGTGTGGATTGGCACTGTGGTTCCCGAGTTTACCTGGCTCAAAGGTTTGTGTTCTCTCTTTATAATAGTAGTATAGATTACAGCCTAAGCATTGCTTGGCTTTATTGACATTTTAATGTAATTGCCTCTAATTCAATGCATTGCCTTCCTTTTCTTGTGTTAGTTCTTCCGAAGGAGGATAGCCTCTTTATGATCCTTTTGATTGGATTCTTAATATCCTCCTACTGCATACATTTAAGAAACTACTTTTTCCAGGTGTCATTCATAACTCCATGAGAGTGCATGTGCTTTTTAGTTCTCTCTCTTGTGTGATGCTTCAACCTCCTCAAATACTTGCCCAGTGCGCTGTGTTGCTCACCAAGCCCTCCCAGCTTATCTGTAAAAGCACAGCAACAAAGATATTTCTGCTTGGTATGACTGAAAAGCAGACTTTAAGAGTTGTTTTTGTTTTATGTCCTGCATTCCACATATCGCATGAAAGTACAGCCATTGGCACACAAAGGCTTTCATGGCACTGAGAGGAGGGTCATCTGATGCACTCTCTCAGCTAGCATTTGAGGAAACAGGTGCACATGTACTAAGCATGCCACTACTTCTGGAGGCCAAAGGTCAGGACAGGGACAGAAAAGGGACCTGAGAACCAAGTCCATTATCGAATCAGATAGTTAAAAAGTGTCCCAAATTCTGGAATTCAGGGCAGTTTTTAACTTTTAAATACATTGTTTAACAGTGTTTTGGAAGGTATGGGAGCCTGCATGCTTTTGTGCTGCAGTCCATGTTTGCGGTAATTTTTTTTTGTTTGAATATGTTTATTGCATTTTTCGTCATTACACAGCATTACACATATGAAATTTTAATGGTTAGACATGGCGTAGTACTGAAAATTAGTCTTGGGCTGTTTCGGTGGCCCAGATACAGAAAGGAGTCTGATCGTAAGGATCAATTCAAAAGCAGTCCAGTTAAAACAGCGTATCAATCTCATTAGCCACTGACATATCAAAATAGAGAACATTGATCAATGTTGGTGATGATAATGCAAGTGTTGCTTTCCAATAATACATCAGAAATTCGTTCTTATCGGGTTACTGAGTACGCCGTGGTAGCGAATCAAGGTAAATTGGGTACATCCGCAATTTAACATATGTTCAAAGCTTTATTACAAAGGAAACCAACAAGTGTAAAGAACAAACTAAAAACTACGGAATCAGGAGACCAGTCGGTTTTTAACAGCGAGTGCGCATGTACATGTGGTGCTCTCAGGGCAGGCGGGAAGAACTGGCATGTTCTGTGTTATATCGTTAATGGAGGTCTAATCACATGATCTGCTAAGTAAGCAGCAGGGGGGAGGGCCCAGGTGGAAGAGGGGGGGGAGAAAGTGTTCAGCAGAAACCACGCGGAGGGAGGCGCCAGCGTCTAAACTATGCCACTTCGCAAGCACTCTTGGTGGTATGCCGTCAAGGTGCTATCCCAGTCTTGTGCTATGGGATACTTGCGGGGGCCCGCCGTCTCCTCATTGTGTAGCGCTACGCTTTCCGCCCTTGCCCAGTTGTCAAACGAAGTACACCAATGTATCGCCAGGGGGGGTGCACTATTCTTCCAGCGCTTAGTGATGAGGCGCTTAGCAGTTATCAGTCCCAGATCCCAAAACCTCCCTTGGACTCTTGTCCGTTTCTTTCTTGTAAACATTCCCAGCAGACAAGCCTCCCACGTGTGTGGCAGGGTGCCTCCCGTCGCTTTTGCTAAGGTACCCGACACTGTGACCCAGTAGGTGTGTAGGGAAGGGCATGTCCAGAGTACATGTGCTTCTACAAGTCCGCATCTGGGCATGCAGACGTGTTAAGCCCAAAGTAACTATTGGGTTTGTCTGGAGACAAATAGGCGTGGTGCACGATATAATATTGTATCATCTTGAAGCGTGCATTTCGTGGTATGTTTAATGTTCCGGCTAGTATCCGTGCCCATTCTCCGTCAGTCCAGTCTCGGCCTCTATCAGCTGTCCATTTGTCCCTCAGCCGCTGTGCCGAAAACTGTGTGTGCATGCGTAGCGCCTGGGCAAGCCAATGTACTATGTGAGAGCCGTTCCCCATCAAATGCAGATATTGGATTAGCAGATGCGTTGGGGGCTCCTCCATCAGAGTTCCCCAGGCTCGTGTCAATGTATGCAGAAGTGTCGCATGTGTCAGGAATTGCCCAGTCGGTAGGCCTGTGTTGTCCGCTAGTGTCGCAAAAGGAAGCAGTGCACCATCCTCAAATAAGTCGCCCAAACTCTCCAGGTCCGCCGCTGTCCAGCCACGCAACGCAGGCTTTGTGAACGCTCCCCGTCCATGTTTGCGGTAATATCAAAGAAACCAACAATAAACAATGGCCCATCAGACCATGAAAGAGGCCCACAAACATCCACAAAAACAGCCCGCACAATGACTAGTCAACCAGCCCTTCAGGCACTGTCAGGTCATTCTATGGTGCCCCTAAAAACTGCTCCATGAGCTACTACAAAGGACCAAATAGCTGAATCCTATGGAAAGTAAATTACGCCTTGGAAGTCGTTCCCCTCTAGTTTCTAACACTTATTTATTCTTTTTAAATTCTGTTTAAAGATTTCTGAGTGAAAAGTATTGAGAAAAATAAATTATACCATTAAAACAATTACAAATATTGAATTCAAAGAACTGTTTTGAGAACACCTAAGAAATGTGTTTTTGTTTTTCCTCGAGTATTTTGAAATGTTTATATTTTACTTTTTTAACCAATACTTTACAAGCACTGGTAAAGCTAATAGCTCGGCTATTGCATTATAAAGGCGAGACCTGTTGACTTTGCCAATGCTTGCGTCATCTAGTTCCGTGATCTCCCCCCACCTCCCCTTCCGATTGAGGCGGGGTCTGTGGCTATATTCTCAGGGGACTGAAAATGCTTCTTCTTGTGCCTGTAAATGAAGACAGCCTGAAAGCAGCAGTTGAGGTGCATAAAAAAGTGTGGAAACTGTAATACTGAGTGCCAAGGGGCAGGGTCCATAAGTGTGGAGAAGGGGGTCAAAGACGTGGCTAAAAAGAACAAAATATCTTGCAGTTTGTTGTTTTTTCATCTTCAGGTACCTGCATATAAAATAAAATGTACACACCTTAAATTAAAAATAAACGCAACTTAAACCAATCAGTGAAAAATGTACTCTTTTACTCTGTGAAAGCTCAGTTGGGTAGTGATAACACTGCAGGTGTCGGTGTGTAACCAGAGAGTCAGAATTGAATCCTGATTGGTGCATTAAGGAATAGTGACATATTTATAGTGGTACAAGGTCCCAGTCTGCCGCTAGAAATGACTGTGCAGTGGGGTGGGGGAGGCATTCCACACTTGGTCGCCCTACCGGGTTCCACAAACTCAGATCACTCAAGTTATTCTTTATGGAAAAATCAGTGCTTTAAATGGGCCGGGACTCGCCGGTACTTAGTACCGACACTTCAAAATGTTCTGCGTTTGAGCACAGGTACTCATGGAGCAGCAAGTCAAGCTCTGCAATTTGACATTTACAAAAAGAAGCGCTACAGAGCTGGCGAGTCGGCCCGTTTTGTTGAAGCACTCTGAAATTGAGTGCTAATTTACCCTTTCGAGGTGCTAATTGAGCAGCAGCCCGGCCCATATGCATTTATTCAGGGCTGGCTGAGAGTTTGGGAGGGGCTGGAGTCACACTGCCTTTATTGACATTGGGTCGACACAGGCTCCTTGAAAACAAAAGCACAGTATGTGTGTGAGCAGGGCAGCACTTGTTTGGAGCCAGACTGAGGATGAAGGTGGAGACAGTGACACAGAAGTCAATGTTAATAATGTGGATGTCAGCGAACGTGAACATTTTCTAAAACGCGTTTTGAATGTCCTATCTGCGCGCACCAGTGCTCCTATGTCACTGTGGGTGTGTCTTGCATGAGTGCATGTTGTCTACATGGTCCAGCACCAGATATATAGCTGCAAGCCTTGAATTACCACACTCGGCCCATAAAGCGCACATGAAAGGGACTGCATGTAGCAAGTGCCAGGCCACACTCCCTCAAGTGCAGATCTGCTTTCTCTGCAGTTGCAGCACAATTGTATTTTGTTTTTTAGAAGCTGTTTTCTCTTGGGTAAAATGCAGGGTCTCTGGGAAGGGTAGAGGTGGGAGAACCAACAAATGAAGCCGAACCATGAAGTCTGGCTTGGGCTTAAAAGCCTGTGCAGAAGTGGAGCCTTAAACATTCCCACTGAAATAAAAGTGTGTTTGTTTTTTACCCCATGCAAGCATTTCACCTTGGTGCATAAGCTTAAATCACAGCATTGAGAGGAGTTTTTGCTCCCACGGTTACAACATTGCCATTAGTGAACTAGGAAGCAAGGTGATTTTTAAGTGTACATTATGTATGGCCCATTTTCTTTTCATGAATAAAGCAACATTATAGTGTATTAAATCTAACACATGATTTGATTGTACAGCACACATCTGGAATTTGTGCATTTGAAAATACTATCTATCATATGTGCGAACAAAGAAAATGAAGCCATGGTGAGATAATATATTTGTCTAGGATCTCACAGTTTGGTCAGTGGGGAAGCCGGGATTGTTCCCTGAATTCCTACTTTCACTTTGTGTGATTCAGCCTCTAGGAGGCTATATCTTTCTTCCCCCCCTGTATTACAATAACGTTCACTATTTGGTCTTTAATGTTCGTGTGAGAAAGTGCCCTCTTTCTTGCATGGTATTCCCCCACTTTTTGCTGAATTGCTAATGTTCTTTGACTGAGTGTGCCCCGGGCTCCTGCTAACCAGGTACCCAGGGCCTATCTTCCTGCCCTAAAAACTGCATTGAAGCCTAAAATCCAATTGGCATCTCTGGCCATGTGTCAGCCCCTGGTCAATGGTACCACTGGTACCCCGGGCACTGTGACCAGAGAAGGCCTCTAAGAACTCCAGCACTTACTGTGCCACCCATAGACGCCCTATACCCTGACACTCACACACTGCCTTTGCAGGCTGCATGTCTTAGTGCAGAACAAAGTGAAGAGTCGACATGTGTGCCATGCCCACAAACCACTGCCCTGGCATACATCAGTCCCCCTCTAGCTGGCTGTCCTATGCCAGTGGTGAGGGTCGAGGTGCATGAGCCTTGTACCCATAGAGTGCCCAAATCCATTCCTGGGCGCTGTAAGTGCAGTGCTGCCATTAAGAGTAAATGGTGCTGGGAGTTTGTCATTACGAACTCCACACCTCCATAATGGCTACATTGAAAACTGGGAGGTTTGGTATCAAACTTCTCAGCACATTAAACCCACACTGATGCCAGTGTGGGATTTAATGGAAAATGCACAACATAGGGCATCTTAGAGATGCCTCCTTACATTCGACCAACTTCTAGTGACCTTACTGAGTGGCTGCTTAGGCTGCCACCATCAGACCCGTTTCTGTACCCCCGGGTCGAGAGCCAGCTGCTCTCGGGCCTGAAACATTGCAATCCCGGGAAGGTGTGCCAAGCCTCCTCCCCCAGGATGGGCAAGGTTCACAAAGGAGAAGCTTCAAAGGCGTGCCGCCTTGTGAGCCTTTCCAGACCAATTGCTGCTTTCAGCAACTGTTCCCCACTGGTTCTACCTCCCACTTTGGGCGCGAGAACCAGTGGGAAAAGCAAGCGAGGAAGAGAGGTGTGCCCATCTTTTCCAACTCCACTCCTCAGGTAGGGGAGGCGAGGTGAAGCACAACCCGAATCCTCGCCATCTCGAGGATGGGGGGGCCCCAGCCAACCAGGGACAGGCTCCTGCCCCCCTCCCACTGGAGAGTACCAAAATAGGGGGTGTACCCACCCCAGGGAAGAGACCCATTGTTCCCTGCCCTTCACCTACCTATAACGCTCCTAAATTTAGTATTTAGGGGGCATCCTGAACCTTGCTTCCTCAGATCCAGAAACAGCAAGAAAAGAAGATAAAAAGATGTACCGAAAAGCTGTGCAGAGCTAACAAGAGGAAGATGCCCACTGACTTGGCCCGAGCCCGATAGGCATGTCTCCCCTAAAACCTGCTCCTTGGAAATCCCGGTGTGTCCTGTAGCCAGCAACCTCAAAAACCCCGGAGGACCTGCCTACCTTCACTTCAAAGACTGAATCTCCCGTGAACACCGGACTTGTTCAAACTGCAGCTTCTGGCTCCGGCCGGACACTGCGAATCCAGCCCACTTTGAACCCGTCGAACCCTGCCGAGCGGAAAAACATGACAAGGAGGTCACCCTGACAATACTGACCCGAGATCCAGAGACTCTTGACCTGCCTCAGGCCTCCAGATGATGCCTGCAGCCTCAAAACAGAGGATCCCCTCTACCACAACCAGAGCGGGTAAGACTTTCCGATGTCCCAAGGCACCCCTGCACCCGATGCCCCACGGCCTTATGTGCCCAAACCAACGGTGCCTAACCAACCCACGACATCCCAACGTACCCCTCAAAGTGGTGGTCGCACCCAGAAGATCCTCGTCCCCGAGCATGCAGTGTTTCTTTGTACCACAGATTTTCCATTGGAAACAACAGGGCACCCGACCTCAAAACAGCACCCTTCACCCGGACGCCCTAGTGCCGCTGAGGGTGCCCCTTTGGTGCTAATTTGGTGCCCTATTTGCCCTGAACTAAACTCTATGAGCTTTGCTCCCACAACCCCGTGGCCTGCTTGCCAGCAGCCACCAACCGGAGAACCTCTATCCTCCCTCGGATAACATTGGGCCTCAACACTCTGCACCCAGCCGCCTTAGTACCGTTGAGGGTGCAACAACAGTGCATCACTGACCCTTGGGGACCCCCTGAGTCTAACCCCAGCACCTTAACTCCCACAGTGTTTACTTACCTGTGAACCTTTAACCTGTTTTCCCTCCGTAGGATAACATTGACATTTATCTGCAAAAAGTTTCTAAGTGTGGAGTTTTGAAATCTAAAAATATTCTTTAAAAATTGCACAAATAACCAAAACGTGTTTACTTACCTGTTTGCAGGAAATGTCCCAGTGCTGAATCTAGGTATCCAGCACTGAGTTAGAAAAGTAACGTGAAAAGTAACTTACCTGCAAGTTACTGGAAAAACCTATTCATTTCAACATACTGCTCCAAAAAGTTTCTAACTGTGAAGTTTTGAAGTCTGAAAATATTCTTTTAAAATCACACAAATAAGCCAAATGTATTTACTTACATGCTCGCATGAAATGTCCCAGTGCTGAATCTAGGTATCCATCACTGAGTTAGAAAAGTAACGTAAAAAGTAACTTACCTGTAATTTACTGAAAAAGCCTGTATTTGCTAAGTGTTGCTGTGATGAATGGAACAAGGGAGGGTACGGGGGGGGAGGGGGGAACCAGAGACGATAAAGTACCACCACTCGGTATGGTTTCGAAAGGGGGTGCTCTTTTTATTCAGTATAGCAGGTAGTCCCGCACTTAAATCATAACAGCAAAAACACAACTTTGTCCTGGGATAGCAAGGCTGGTGGTAGTGTAGCTCGCGAATGTCTGTCTTCAATGGTCCTGGCCTTTTAGGGTCCTTGGTCGTCAGGTGTCCGTAAAGGCACTCAAAAGAAGAGAAAGAAAAAAAAGACCCTGGGTTACTATTTACACCGGAGTACCAGGTCTGGAAGAAGGGGGGTGGGGAATGAGGGGATCACCAGGGACTGCCACCACAACACGTCAATAGGAACATAGGCGCTTCGATGTGTGCTCGAAGGGGGAGGTTTGCGACTCCGTCAATAAACACGCAGACCCGTCCCGTGACCTCCCTCAACCAACCCTACCCGTTCCCTCCCCGTGAAAGGACGAGTCCCCTTATTCGGGGCCGTACCTTGTGTAGCCACACTTCTCCTGAAGCGTGGCGGGCGGCTCGTAGTCTCGTTGGCCTCCTGGCTTCCTCGGCTCCTGGGGCTGCGCGGCTTTTGAATCCTCAGTCTCCTTAGTCCCGGACGCTTCCGTAACCACACTGGACGACTCCTTCTCCACTCCCGCTCCGGCAGTCACTGGCGCGCTATCTTCTTCCGGGTACCGCACTATCAGCTCCTCCTTTGCTCCTGATAGGCAGACGGCTGATGACATCAGCGTCGGAGTTCCCTCCTCTGGGAAGGTCCAAGCAGCATTAAAGGGACCGTGGTCATCCTGCACTCGGGCGGAAAGGAATAGGTGTTAAAGGACTCACCCGGCCCCTGGCCGACAGGCACCCCCTGACAGTTGCATACAACTGCTCCCCTGTAAATCAAACAAAGTACAATTTCTATTACATTTTCAAACTGTTCTGTATCCAGTAACTTATTACTGAAAAATATTTAATGCTTACCTTTGCCAGGCTTGCTTGGTTCTAAAAATAAACAACAGTTTATTGTTCGAACTGGGTTCTCTAGTTGGCAATGGTTTGCACCTTTGTCCAAATAGAGACCCTTGCTTCTAGTCAGAGTAAGGGGATTACACTCCTGGATAACTCTTGCTCAGCCCCTTGGTAGCTTGGCACGAGCAGACAGGCTTATCAAAGAGGCAGTGTGTTAAGCATTTGTGAACACATATAGTAACACAATGAAAACACTACAAATGGACACTGCACAGGTTGTATAAACATAAGTATTATTTAAATAGACTTAACACAAGACCACAAACAACAAAAATCCACAATACTGTACTCAAAATAGAATTAAAGATGGTAGAAGTAACTTAGTTCAAGTTGATGATTAGTGGGACACGTTTCTCACAAAAGTACCTTGTATGCGTAACGCAAAACAAACAAGTTTCGCAGGGAGGATGTTCCGTTAGTTCCTTGCTTCGGGGGAGGCGGTGCGGCGCTCCTCAATGCTTGCACAGAGTAGGGGATGCGTCTTGTTCCTTACCGGAGAGGAGGTGATGCATTGATTCACGTACTGGTTTCCAGTTACGATGCGGCAAGATGGCGCCTCGATGCAATGCGACAATCCGGTGCAATGCGATAAGATGGTGTCCTTGATGCGATGCGACGACGTGAAGACGATGCGTGAACGCCCGACAGCCGAGCGGCGATTCGACAACTTTGAGCCGCAACTGGCCCCGCGACACGCTTCTCCAGTGATGCAACGGCGACAGCTGTGACAGCGACATGCTTCTTCTCATTGAGTCGGCTTCCAACTCCCAGCGACACGCAGGCTTCTGCAAACAGAATTCCCAGCAAGGAAATTCAGAGGGGAGCTGGTGGTGAGGTCTTGTAGCCCTGAGACTTCAGCAGGAGGCAAGCACAAGTTCAAGCCTTTGGAGAAATATTCTGCAAGGTGATGAAAGTTCCTTAAAAGTTCCTTCTCCTTTCCTTGGCAATAAAGAAACCACTGCAGGCCAAAACAGCAAAACGGCACTGTGAGAAGGTGGCCTGATATGCAGTGCTCACTATTCTAGTGAACACTATGTATCAGTCCAGCAACCCTTATTGATGATTGGTTGTAAGTCAACCTTATAGACCAGCTATCCTAGTAGCGTGGATACGAGCAGTCTAAGGCTAAAGACTCGAGAGGGCGTGTTAAGCCAGCTGTTTACCACACATATACCCCTTGAATACCAAGTGAAAGGACACCACACAAGTGTTATGAAAATAAACAGTTATTTATTTAAAGATCACAACAGCCCTGTACTCTTTATGAGGACAGGGTACTAAGCACAAACCAAAACTCTTACAAAAATACTTAAGTTAGCACAGTATATACAAATGCCCGAGGGGCACGGAAAACCATATACTCTGAAAGTGGAATGCGAAATTCCTAGCAGGTAAGTACAGTACTAATAGCTTTTGGAATCGCTAGGACTTGACTAGGGAATCGTTAGATTACTTCTAGGAGGCCTAGGGGACTCGGGTGCAGTGTGTGCACTCTCACGCGAGATGCGGGACAAAAGTCTATGGTAGCTAGGAAATAGAAAGTTAGTGTTCTCGGGCGAACCCGACCTGGTAGGGAGAAAACGAAAGTAGATTCTGACCCTTGGATAGTGAGGCTATGCTGGGGCACCGAAATGCCGAAGTTACCTAGCCCAGGGGCTGCAGCTGCATAGGTCTGAAAAGACGTCGGGAATCCTCGTAGACGGACCAGGAGCCGGAAGAAAAGATGCTGGCCGGTGACCAGTGAAGAAAGTTCAGTTGGATCCAAGCCTGGATCTCGAAGATAGATGACACCTGAAAGCAGAGGGGACCAAGTTCGAGACTACTAGCCAGTAGTCAGTGGGCACCAGGAGGGCACCGGATGGTAGCCACCTCGACAAGGTGAGTGGGTGACGCTTGACTCGAAGATCTCACGGACCAGGAGGCGTTGTCGGCGACCAGGATGGAGGATCGAGCTGTCCCACGAAGATAGAAGCTGTCGGCGTCGCTGGACCCAGGATTGGGCAACAAAGCCTTGGCAAATTCAAGCCCACGCGGTGGACCTAAAATGGCGTCTGGAGTGGACCAGGAGGGTCCGGGGTGCCTCTCTTGAAGAAGGAAGCAAGGGCCAGCCTGGAGCAACCAGACCAGCAGTCGTGAAGTCGTTGGGCGTCGTTCAGAAGGCCACAAGCCAGCCGGCTAGTAGCCAAACAACGCGGTGCACAGCAAACAGCAGAAGGGCCCCACGCAGATCGTGGAGATGCAGGGGGGCTGATCTTGGGTGCTGGAGCTGCGCAGGGTCGGGGCTTCTCGGACCCCAAAGCACTCACCAGTGGAGGACACGGTGGGCTTGCAGTAAAGATGTCGTGCAGTCTTGGCGATCGTCGGTCCCTTGAGGTCTCGTCGCACTCACGGTTCTCAGCTTGGCTGTAGAGGTGAGTAGAGGTCAGAGGTGCCAGGGAAGCCGGGTCTCGTCGAGCTGGGTCGTCGGTTTCGTGATGAAGGACTTGCAGCAGACCGCAGTGTTCTTTAGGATGGTGCCTGCGGGTGCAGGGTGACTACTCCTTAGCCACAAGGGAGAATCTTGAAGAAGAAATCGTGAAGTCCTTTCGAAGAAAGTGGTATCTTGATTCCAAAGATGATCTAATTTTAACAGGGGGCCCGCTCCCATCTTTATACTAAAAAAGGGGGCTGACCCGGTGACTAGGTCCTGCCTATGGGTGGGACTAGGTGGGGGGTGGTTACACCCCTCAGCCATGCCGGACTTCCCCAGGCCAGGGGCTGGTGTGCCCCTGGAACTGGTTCAGACCGGCCTATGCGTAGTGAGCACCGGGGTGCCACTCAGCAGTCACCTTCCTGTAAAGCCCTGCCTACCCAGGATACACAAAACCATGTCTGGGACGGTGCTAGCACCGCCCCTGACAGGAAACCCTTTGTCCAGGCTCCCCTCGCTGGAAGGACTCCCAGCTGCAGGGGGTCAGACTCGTGTCTGTGGTGGCAGCATCCATTTTGTGGAGCTGAGGCTTCAGTTAACTTTAACCGGGGTTCACAGTTACATACATGTCGTGTCCCTCTAGAAGGGTGGAATGCTAACCCCGTCGCCAGAATTGGCGAGGGGTTAGTATTCCAATTCGTATGACACCTTACTCGACATGTTTTGATAAAGCAATACCAAAGATAGCATTTAACCGCGAGGATTATAATGCACTTAAGAGTATATGGTATGCGATATCATGAAACAGCTATTAGGACTTGATTCCGCAAGCTGCAGACAGGCTCAGCTCATGCCAGAGCACCATCTCACACGATTCCAAGCACTCTGCCTTCAGGATTGTCAAGGCCTGCCATAGGAGTGACTGATAGGAATCTGTGTGTCCATTTTAGGGTTAGGTATAGGTATACTACACCTACAGCAAAGGGTGATTACACGACTTTGCCCCAGCTGTCATGCAGCCAGTTGTGTCAAATTTAGGAGGCCAGCCAGGGGTGGCATAATACATGCTGCAGCCCCTGGCAGCCCTGGGTACACCCATGCCCTGAGTTACAGGGTCTGATAGGGTGGCCCAGTACCAATTGGAAATGTACCTGGGGTACATGGGATCCATTTTAAAGAGAGAGCAGTAGGCCTGGGGTCCTGATTGGCAGGGTCCCAGGTCGACTATGTCCAAAACCAGCTAAAACACAGGGCAAAAAGTTGGGGGCAACCATAGTCAGGATGTACCTTCCTACACAACCCCCCCCCCAAACGAAAGGAGATAAGGCTATCCTTGTCCAGGTAAGCCTCTATTACCTAAGTGGCCATATAAGGAAGTACCAGCTCTGGCTTGGTTTCCCCCTGTGTCATGGTCCACTAGGCAACCCCTCACCCTAAGGGTATCTGAGGGTCTCCACCATAGGGAATCTCTGTCTCTGGTGTGTCTTGGGAAAGAAGAAGGCTGATGCTGGGATGGAGTGCTGAAGTGAGGCTCCTCTACCTTTGGGCTCAACTTCCTCCAATCACCATTCATCATGTGTGCCTTTCTTTCTTTAGCTGAGATGCACTGAGCTCTCAGGGTCAGCCTCTGGCTACCTAAAGCTGGAGGCTGAGTCCCTCTGTTTGGCTTACTGGAGGGACAGGTCAGGTCTGGGGTTTTTAGGCCCCATGTTTGGCTGTGCCCAACAGTGTCCAGCTGTGGGAGTTCCCTAACTACTTTTAAGGGGGATCCCTCAGGAGTCTGACCTATTTTCACTTGGCTAGGTTTACCAGCTTCAGTGATCCTAATCTGCCGATTAAGGGGTTCTTTTGGACAGGGGGCCCTTTGGGGTCCACCACTGGCCTCCCTGGTCTCTGCAGCCCTGGGCTGACTGAGGCAGGGTAGAGAGGTGCAGGTTACCTGCTCCAGACTGGGTCCCACCTGGGAAGGGTCCACTGCCATCAGGGGCTCTGCCAGGCTAGGCCTGACTACCTCTGGGGCAGTTCCTTCAACAGAGGTAGAGTCAGTTCCCTGAGGAGGCTGGCTCTCACCTAGTGTCTGGGAGGGGGAAGACTCTCCTTCCTCCTCAATGCTCTCTGTTTGAGTGGAGTGATCCATTGTTTCAGGCTTCACAACCTCACTATCTGTCTGAGTAGAGGCTGAGACCATTTCAACCTTGCCAACCTTTTCAGGAGGGCACTCAGTTTGTGTTTGGGCTGTGACTGTCACAGCCCTCCTATCCTGTTCTGGAAAGTCTGTCTGAGCCTGGGCAGTGGCTACCACTGCCCTTCCAACCTTTTCAGGGAGGACTGGTGCTTGGACTGGGGCTGTAGCTATTACTGCCCCACTAACCTGTCTGGATAGGCCTATCATTCTGGAATGAGTTTCTTGTTCCACCTCAGCCCATGCTGAGAGTTCCAGGTCATTCCCCAGTAAGCAATCTACAGGTAGGTTATCTGTCACTGCCACTCTCATGGGCCCTGTGACATTACCCCAGCTGAGCTCGACTACTGCCATGGGATGCCTTCTCTTCATTCCATGAATGTCTGTCACCTGATAAGTAAAACCAGGGGTCAGTTGAGCAGAGGGGACCAGATGGTCACTCACCATGGTGAGGCTGGCCCCTGTGTCTCTGAATGCCTCAACTTTCTGACCATTCACTAAAACTTCTTGTCTATACTTGCCCAAAATGTGGGGTCCAGTAGTGAAGTTGGCAAACCCCATGCCAGTCTCACAGACAAGAGTGTGGTCAGGGAACCTGGCTAAGCCATAGTCCTCCTGATTGCCCAAAGTAATGCCCACCACATTCTTGGGGGCACTCCCACCACCTGGGGGATTACCACTAGTGGTAACAGGAGGTTTAGGAGTATTACCTGGGGGTACATTTCCCTTATTGCCATTTTTAGGGCAACTGGCATCACTTTTGTAATGGCCCACCTGTTTACAGGTATGACAATAAGGTTTCTTTTGCTCTGAAGGAGTGTTCTGGGACCCACCACCCTTGTTGGAGTTTTGGGGCCCTTGGGAAGTCTTCTCTGTGGATTTATCCCCACCCTTCTCTTGAGGCTTGGTTGATTCCTTTTTCTGGTCACCACCCTGGTTTTTAGGCCTAACCCTGGTTCTGACCCATTTGTCTGCCCTCTTACCCAATTCCTGTGGAGAGGTCAACTCAGAGTCTACCAGGTGCTGATGTAGTAGCTGGTTCTGACAATTATTTAAGATTTGCTCCCTCATAATTAGATTATACAATCCTTTAAAATCAGTAACCTTACTACCCAGTAGCCAGCCTTCAAAAGCCTTAGTGGCACAATCAACAAAGTCAGTCCAATCTTGAGACTGAGTTTTCTGGGTGTCTCTGAACAGCATCCTGTATTGTTCAGTGGTTAAACCAAACCCATCAACCAGTACATTCTTCAAGACTTGGTAATTGTTAGCATCCTCCACCCTTGTGGGTAGGAGCTTATCTCTACCTTTACCATCAAAGGAGAGCCACAAGATAGCTGCCCACTGACTTTGGGGAACACCCTGCACAGTGCAGGCTCTCTCCAAAGCAGTAATCCATTTGTGGATGTCATCCCCTTCCCTAAAGGGGGGCACTATCTTATTCAGGTGCTTTTTATCAAAACTCCTTTCCCTATTGCTAGGTTTATTGCTGCCACCAGTGGGAACTAGCCCACATAATTCTTGCTCTCTAGCAAGGGCAAGTCTCTCTTTGGCCAGGGCAAGTTCTTCCCTTTCAATCCTCAGTTTGACTGCCCTTTCTTCAGCTTCATACACTCTCCTCTTAGGGGAAGACATTCCTCTGTGAGAAGAGTTGAGAGAGCCATTGGTTCGAAAGGATCTGCTAGAGCCTCTTGATAGAGACCTAACTCGTCCATTCCCAATGTTAAGCTGACCTGAGAGTGGGCCCAGGAGTCCCCCAGTACCAAGCTCATGTCTGCTTAAGTTGGACCTGCTTAGTCTACTGACTTCTAGCTGTCCCTTATCTGCCTCATCCCCAGACAACTCATCCTCCTCCTCAGCATCATCTGCCTCATGGAGGGGATGGATATCAAAGGGACCCTGTAAGGAGGGCATACTTCCTTCTGGATTAGAAGGGTCTGGGTTACCAGCCCTACTGGTATCATAAGCCTCTAAGAGACCAATCAGAAAGGAAGTGGTGGGGTTAGACCCCTGTTTTAGTTTCCTGAGAGTACACACTTGTCTCATCTCATGGAAGCTAAGAGCAGTATATTTTGAAGGGATGACCTGTGGAGGGTCAACTGACACAAGGGGAGACTCAGTGTTTCCTCCTGTGACCGACATACTGCTTCTAGTGTGGTGTAAGTGATGCACCTACCTACACTATGTGTTACCTACTGGTCCCTTGCTAGAGTTGCAGCCAAGGTGTGCTAAGCCTTGAGGAGCTACAACAGCTGGTTCAGTAGAACTCAGAGTATTCTAAGCTTTAGTTATATGTACCTAACAGTACTTATGTGATCTTTCAACAAGATATTCTTAGGATACGTGTGATAAAACAACAGCAAGCTCAAATCCCAACCGCTGCTCACCAATGTGAGAAGGTGGCCTGATATGCAGTGCTCACTATTCTAGTGAACACTATGTATCAGTCCAGCAACCCTTATTGATGATTGGTTGTAAGTCAACCTTATAGACCAGCTATCCTAGTAGCGTGGATACGAGCAGTCTAAGGCTAAAGACTCGAGAGGGCGTGTTAAGCCAGCTGTTTACCACACATATACCCCTTGAATACCAAGTGAAAGGACACCACACAAGTGTTATGAAAATAAACAGTTATTTATTTAAAGATCACAACAGCCCTGTACTCTTTATGAGGACAGGGTACTAAGCACAAACCAAAACTCTTACAAAAATACTTAAGTTAGCACAGTATATACAAATGCCCGAGGGGCACGGAAAACCATATACTCTGAAAGTGGAATGCGAAATTCCTAGCAGGTAAGTACAGTACTAATAGCTTTTGGAATCGCTAGGACTTGACTAGGGAATCGTTAGATTACTTCTAGGAGGCCTAGGGGACTCGGGTGCAGTGTGTGCACTCTCACGCGAGATGCGGGACAAAAGTCTATGGTAGCTAGGAAATAGAAAGTTAGTGTTCTCGGGCGAACCCGACCTGGTAGGGAGAAAACGAAAGTAGATTCTGACCCTTGGATAGTGAGGCTATGCTGGGGCACCGAAATGCCGAAGTTACCTAGCCCAGGGGCTGCAGCTGCATAGGTCTGAAAAGACGTCGGGAATCCTCGTAGACGGACCAGGAGCCGGAAGAAAAGATGCTGGCCGGTGACCAGTGAAGAAAGTTCAGTTGGATCCAAGCCTGGATCTCGAAGATAGATGACACCTGAAAGCAGAGGGGACCAAGTTCGAGACTACTAGCCAGTAGTCAGTGGGCACCAGGAGGGCACCGGATGGTAGCCACCTCGACAAGGTGAGTGGGTGACGCTTGACTCGAAGATCTCACGGACCAGGAGGCGTTGTCGGCGACCAGGATGGAGGATCGAGCTGTCCCACGAAGATAGAAGCTGTCGGCGTCGCTGGACCCAGGATTGGGCAACAAAGCCTTGGCAAATTCAAGCCCACGCGGTGGACCTAAAATGGCGTCTGGAGTGGACCAGGAGGGTCCGGGGTGCCTCTCTTGAAGAAGGAAGCAAGGGCCAGCCTGGAGCAACCAGACCAGCAGTCGTGAAGTCGTTGGGCGTCGTTCAGAAGGCCACAAGCCAGCCGGCTAGTAGCCAAACAACGCGGTGCACAGCAAACAGCAGAAGGGCCCCACGCAGATCGTGGAGATGCAGGGGGGCTGATCTTGGGTGCTGGAGCTGCGCAGGGTCGGGGCTTCTCGGACCCCAAAGCACTCACCAGTGGAGGACACGGTGGGCTTGCAGTAAAGATGTCGTGCAGTCTTGGCGATCGTCGGTCCCTTGAGGTCTCGTCGCACTCACGGTTCTCAGCTTGGCTGTAGAGGTGAGTAGAGGTCAGAGGTGCCAGGGAAGCCGGGTCTCGTCGAGCTGGGTCGTCGGTTTCGTGATGAAGGACTTGCAGCAGACCGCAGTGTTCTTTAGGATGGTGCCTGCGGGTGCAGGGTGACTACTCCTTAGCCACAAGGGAGAATCTTGAAGAAGAAATCGTGAAGTCCTTTCGAAGAAAGTGGTATCTTGATTCCAAAGATGATCTAATTTTAACAGGGGGCCCGCTCCCATCTTTATACTAAAAAAGGGGGCTGACCCGGTGACTAGGTCCTGCCTATGGGTGGGACTAGGTGGGGGGTGGTTACACCCCTCAGCCATGCCGGACTTCCCCAGGCCAGGGGCTGGTGTGCCCCTGGAACTGGTTCAGACCGGCCTATGCGTAGTGAGCACCGGGGTGCCACTCAGCAGTCACCTTCCTGTAAAGCCCTGCCTACCCAGGATACACAAAACCATGTCTGGGACGGTGCTAGCACCGCCCCTGACAGGAAACCCTTTGTCCAGGCTCCCCTCGCTGGAAGGACTCCCAGCTGCAGGGGGTCAGACTCGTGTCTGTGGTGGCAGCATCCATTTTGTGGAGCTGAGGCTTCAGTTAACTTTAACCGGGGTTCACAGTTACATACATGTCGTGTCCCTCTAGAAGGGTGGAATGCTAACCCCGTCGCCAGAATTGGCGAGGGGTTAGTATTCCAATTCGTATGACACCTTACTCGACATGTTTTGATAAAGCAATACCAAAGATAGCATTTAACCGCGAGGATTATAATGCACTTAAGAGTATATGGTATGCGATATCATGAAACAGCTATTAGGACTTGATTCCGCAAGCTGCAGACAGGCTCAGCTCATGCCAGAGCACCATCTCACACGATTCCAAGCACTCTGCCTTCAGGATTGTCAAGGCCTGCCATAGGAGTGACTGATAGGAATCTGTGTGTCCATTTTAGGGTTAGGTATAGGTATACTACACCTACAGCAAAGGGTGATTACACGACTTTGCCCCAGCTGTCATGCAGCCAGTTGTGTCAAATTTAGGAGGCCAGCCAGGGGTGGCATAATACATGCTGCAGCCCCTGGCAGCCCTGGGTACACCCATGCCCTGAGTTACAGGGTCTGATAGGGTGGCCCAGTACCAATTGGAAATGTACCTGGGGTACATGGGATCCATTTTAAAGAGAGAGCAGTAGGCCTGGGGTCCTGATTGGCAGGGTCCCAGGTCGACTATGTCCAAAACCAGCTAAAACACAGGGCAAAAAGTTGGGGGCAACCATAGTCAGGATGTACCTTCCTACAGGCACACTGGCAGAGGGGCAGTCCAAACTCCTGCAGCTTCCTTGGTTCTTCTCCTTGGCAAAGGTTTGTCTTGTTTTCCCAGAAGTTATCTAAAATCTTGGGGTCTGGGCCCCTATATTTATACTATTATTCTCTTTTTTCTCTGAAGGCAGAGGGTCCTGTACCTAGTCCAAACCAGTTCTGGGTGCACTCTGCCAGTGCACACCTTTGTCAGTGAGAGCCAGGGTCATCAGACACACCACAGGAGGTGGAGCCAACATTGTGGAAGGCAGGCACAGCCATATTCAGGCCCAGGTGCTACTCCTCCCACCACTCCCAATACAGATAGGTCTATTCAGCCTAGTGCTGACTCACTCTGTCTCCTGGAGGCCCCGTCTGAGAGGTAAATCAAATAATCCAATCATGGAGACACTAATCAATGCATAAATTTACAATAGGGAGCACGTGCACTGTGGCACTGAATAGCAGTGGCACAGTGCCCAAAGCATCTAAACCAGCAAAACATATCAAAAACAGAGAAAGCAATCAGTGAAAAATGGAAGGGAGACTCATGCCAATGGTACCAGGTCTAACATATATTTTTATACAAAAACAATTGGCCTAGAGTTCAGTTCTTGAGTGCGTGAATTCATTTGCTGATTGAGTGTGTACACCAAATGCTTAACACTGTCCTCTGATACTGCCTTACAGCTCAACTACTCTACCACAAAAAGAAAGTAAGGTTCTATCTATCTTTAACCACTGCCTACCTCTGTGGACACTTGGACTCTATCTACACTATACCTCATTTTGGTGTAGTATATATAGAGCCAATTTCTTACAGTTCGCAATACAGATTCGAGGTTGGGTGGCAGGAAGATGCAACATCAAAGTTCAGTTCATTTTGGGCTTGCTGGTGCAAGAGAACCTGGGTCTGAGCCACAGCCAGACATCCTTGCTCAAGCTTTCAGCAGCTTGCCCACCTCCAGAAAGAGAGAATCATACTTTAGAGCAAGTAAGGAGCTTTGAGGCAAAGCTATGCCATCTGGGGGGGGGGGGCTGGATGATGTCTGGTAGGTGGCAATGAGACAAGAGGGTTAACCGTAGTTAAATGATTTCCAAACTATTAAGGAAAATATGTTGTGCAAGTCATATGTGATTTAATTGTTGCAGCATGAGAAGCCCACTTTCATATCAAATGTACCTTTTTTTACGTATAAGGGGAAAGGAACACTCAAGATAAACCAGAAATGCTTTAGTAATATTATACACATCTTCACACCAATTAAATCGAAGTTAAATTAAAAGTGTGCCCCCATAGCACTGCCTATAGCTCCGCCCCCAAACCCCACCCCTTAGTCCATACATTAATTTGGTGAGTACATGCACTTATTTTTTTCCATTTAAAGCCCTGGGAAGAATTGAGGCAGCAGTTTATTTAGGCAATTTCCAACTTACAAGTGATCCTTCCTTACACAATGCTCCATTCCTTACTCGCGGAGCCTGTGCCCCACTCTCCCCCTTTATCATACACCAGCCCGGCTCTGCTCCCTGGGGTGTCCTACACTAAAGCCCTCGGCCTGGACGTGGGCCAGTCCAAGGGGCATTCTGTGAAATGAGTCAGCCTCGTTGGGACACCAGTACTGCCGTTTCCCACAGCGGGCACATCCGCAGTCCTTTCTCTCTGTCTAGCATCGGGTCACCTGACTGAAGCCGGATCTCTGGTCACGTGGTGCTGCCCGGGCTGTACGAGCTGGGATGCAGGCTGACAGCAGCAGGAGTGCCCTGAAGAGGAGGGCAACGTTGTTGAGGGTATTTCTATTCCTAATGTTTAGAGTCGTCACAGCAAGGTAAGCAGTCCGAGGCCTTTCTTACTGGGCCCCATGTGGACCGGTTCAGAACTTGCAATAAAGTATTGAAGGAAAGATTCTCCTTGTTTGAATATCTACTTCCTAGTGGAAGTAGCGCTTTTATTACCAGCCTTGCCCCGCCTCCTTTGTAGACCAATTCACTTTACTACAACTCGAACACCAAAACCACCAGTTAACAACATTAACACCCCCCCCACCTACCGTCAGGTCCAGGTTTTCGGCTTCGTAATTCTTACCACTCCCCCAGTCCCAAACTAGCCCGAAATTCCAAACGCCGGCCCTCCTGGATCAGGGTTTTTAGTAGGGGTCAACACCTTTCATAAGCCTCGCAGGTCCCTTATCTCTTTTGTTTGGGTGTCTGATACTGTTTTTGTGTACGCTGGCTGCATATATTGTCCATTTGTCTCGCGGACTTTTGGTGCCCTATGCTAGCTTATCAGCTGCTTCCAGGTTAACCTGTAGCTTTATCTGTGAATTTGGGTGCTTTCTAATTCTACCAACCGCCACGTAATCTGCAGCTATGTTTTCCGTATTTGTATGCACTAAACGATATCACCAACTGCCCCGTTTTTGTCAGTATTTTCTCTTGACAGTGGGTGCCTTGTGATGTGACATTACTTTAGGAGCTTTATTTTTGCGGTTTACGCCATTACTTGCTGGCAGATTAAAGACTTAGTGTTAGAAATAGGATGTCCATACACAAGTATTGACCGGTTGGGCTAGTAAATCGGCCAATACGTGACATCAGTTTGTGGTGTGGTGTTACTTCACTGCGGCCTCAGGGTGGCGCGATAGTAGAACAAGCATATAGTATAGATTCATTGACAGAACCGGCATGGGTTGCATCTTCTCCCGACTCACCGCCCCTGCCCACCCAAAGCAAGTGAAGATTTTTGTATTCGTTTTTTTTGGTGTGGTTTCAGTTGATGCCCACTGGGCAATTACAGTGATTGTGCTGTATAACATAGATTGTTGCACACAAGTAACCAGAGGCAGCAAAACACCAAACGTTTTAATGCATAGCATTTATATTGCCACTGTACACAACAGAGCCATGTTCTTGAATGCTATGCAGACACGAATAGCTGAGTCACTGATATAGGAACACCGGTGAAGTTAGGAAATTTACAGACATTGTGCTGTCAGACATACATTTTGTAAATGTCCTCTATAGCATTTCTGAGATGGAGAAAGTCGCCTTTAAAGATTGTTGTCTCCAAAAAGTTCCTCAAAGAATAGTGTTTTTTTTTTTAAAGTTGAATAGAACGTCAGCTACCACACTGTATAGCTGTAAAATCTGGATTTACTGGAAAATAGTAGTAAACGTGTTTCTTGAAAGACACTGTATTACAAATCTGAGAATACATAGTGCTGTTAACTAGAAGGCCAGGTCTCGTTAAAAGTATGAACCACTTTTCATCACTGTTAGTCTGATCTACCAACTCGGATCACAACTGAATCTAAGTGATGGCTCATCAGTATGGACAGCTGGCCACCACTGTAGAGCCCTCAGCTTCACGAACCACCACGCTTTGCTTGAAGCTCCCTGCTCCACCTAACCCACGCTGTAGGTATTCTGTGGGTGGGTCTGGCCTGGTGAAGCATTTATGTGTCCCTGCGGTGTGACTTGTGAGTGACCCTCTGACAACTGGAATTAACTGCATCTGTGATGGGCCGAGCTACTTGCCACACATGATTAGTTTAATTATTTTTCTCTTTTAGAGGCACGTCAATCTCTTATCAATACCTGAGGGGACAAACCACAGCTCCCAAGTTTCTGATGGAGCACTGGTGCAGCACCTAGATGCCGCCAAAGGATCCAGATGCTATACTTGCCAATCTCTCGCAGTGTTGGCATATAAACCAAGACACAGTTTACATTAGCTAGAAAGAGAGGGTGCCAAGGTGCATTCATGGCATTGTCTTAATTGACTTCATAATACTATTTTAAAACAAGTGTCCAATGTATTAAAGGTTATACTGCTCTAGTGCTGTGCATTCGTATTTGCATACACAATTCTAAATAAATATGTAGTCGGCCAAGGTATTACCCTCGTCTAGTAATGATCGCACTAGTGAAGACTATCCCTAAAGTATATCTAATTGCATTATGGTAAGTAATTGATAGCTATGTGCTGTTACAACAAAGTGTAATTTCAGCAAAGTACAGTATTCTTAATTAAAAAAGAAAATCGTACCTTTGCACAAAGATTCTTCCATTAGTGTCACCAGTTGCCTTGTCACGTAAATACTGTATTGGGGTGAAATTCTCAGAGACTTTGTGTTTCTAGTTTCGTGCTTGATTAACAACTGAACCAGTGGTATTAGCGACCAGCCTGTATATTGGCAGAATTATTAGCTATTACTATCTCCGATGCCCAGCAGGTTTTCAGAAGTAAAGGAATTCTAGAGATGAGGAAACAAATATTCAAAACTTCTCTTGCTCTCAAAAGTTCAGCCATTGTTGCTGTAAGTAACCTCTGGAATTCCTTAACTTCCATTCAAAGCACCCCACGAGCACTTCCCTCTCTCAGGAAAAGTCAAATCTCAAGTGTGACTCTGCTATAGGAACCTGTTAAATAAATCTTTTAATAGTTCTCAAGTGATCCTCTGTTGCCGCATTTGTGCTTGCAAAGTACAAATGCAAAGTATTTAATCTTTATCGCAATCCTTCAATATCCCTCTGTAATAGTGTAGGTTTCTTTCCTGTGCTTGGATCTGGGAAGCAGGATTTGATCGAGATCAGAATTTTTGAAAAAGTTGTCTGGGAGGAGTGCCACTTGCTTCAAATTGTTGCAAATTCAGGATCTAATGAGCCATTTGGCTTTCACATCTAAATTTCCTAAAGTCTTTCAGACCTTTGATAGGCTTCCAAGAAAAGTGGCTATAAAGCATACCATGATGCTACCTTCTGTAAATCCAAACAATTTAAGATTGAGACATCATGTTATGTATTCGAAACCTTGCATGATTTCTCAGAAGTAATCAATCAAAGCGAAGAGCTCATTTCTTTCTTTTTCCACCCAAACAAAATCTTTCAAATCCCCTTGCTGTTTCTCTAGTTCATTCATCCTCAAGGTAAATGCATTCATAGTTGCCTCAGGACTCAAGAGTTGTTGACAGTCATGTCCAGAACTCATCGTGCATTTCTTGCATTGCATTCATTTCTGCCTTCACTTCATTGTGACCAGCTTACATTTGTCCAGAGTGTGTTCATCGTAGACTGGATAGCCATTAAATAATTGACAATACATTCTTCTGTATCACCATATCCTTATGGATTCTTGGAGCAGTACATTACATTTTTAGGTACATCATACTATCTCTCACCCCTTTTCCATGTTCTGCTTATGCTTGTTTCACGGAATTATCAATGTTAACCCACCCTATATATGCCACCATTTCCGGAAGTCTGTCATTCTATATAATGTTTATAAGCCAGCTGAAGCCTGTCTTTCTCTTCCATCCCACCTATTTCACCCTCAACTGAGGAGTTTGAAGTTGTCATTTACCTTTTTTGATTCATCCTTCAAGGGCTGTGCACTGAGTCAATCACTTTATGCTGTAAGAGTGGGATGATAGTTTGCTAAGCATGTTGTAATGAATTGCAAAATAATATACAGTCACTGTCAATATAGAAACGTAAATAACATGCCTGTTCTTAGGCCCATATGGCCTTCAGGCTTATTTTTAGATACCTGATAGTATGGATATTATGTGTTTATACTTGGCTTTTTAAAAATTCATTCTATCGTGACATCTCAATGAACAGTCTGTCTGTTGAATGGGTTAGTCAGTGAAAAGGTATGTTCTGACATTGCCCTTGAATTTCTTTCCTCCATTCACTCTCATGTACAAAACTTCTAGGCCTAGTTTGGAAAATAAGTAGAAGTTGCTTCATATATCATGTAGTGTCATGTTGTACAGATGTCAAGTTAATGCGACATGCAGGCCTTTGATACATGTGTGTGTTATATTTTGCTGTGCTAATTTACCATATGTGAGCTGAAAGAAATCACTAGTTATAGATTTCTTACCTTAGAATTACCCCCAGGCGTCAGACTGGATCCAGAGAATTTTTTCTGTAGCAGTACCCCTGTGCGTCGGTAGTTAGCGTCGGTCGACTCCGGTGTCGTGGTCGCCGGGATGACGTTGCGGTGTCTACTTAGAAGCCGCCCTGCATGCTGAAATCGGCTCCTTTTTTTTCCGCGCCAGCCAGCGCAGATTCGGAGAGAGCTTGCACCATAGTCATTTTTTGACTAAAAGTTTTTCGACTTTTGTCAGTCTTTTTTGAGTCTTCGACTCTTGGTAGCATGAGGGATGTCCTACGTCAGACCAGCTTCAAGCCTTGTGACCCTTGTCAAAAGTTAATGTCTGTCATGGATCCACACCTCGTGTGCCTTTGGTGCCTGGAGCGTGACCACAACCTGAAAGTCGTGCTCCGACTGCCGGGCCATGAATCCGAATGCGAGAGCGGTCCCGAAAGCTCTTGGAAGCCCAGCAGTCTACTCTGTCGTTCGAGGTCTGGGTCGGGAGCAAGGTATCCACTTGCCATTGAAGTTTTCGCACTCCTCGGGTAGGTCAAAGCATAATAAGAAGGCGAAGACGCATCGTCGTCATTCTCCTCCTCCCCGTCCCTTGGCCAACGTGACGCAAGACCGAGAACGTCGTGTCTCTTAAACTCCGTCTTCGGGGCCCGCTTCTGGGACGGCTCTGCGCTTCCCTCCCTTTTCCAGAGCCGGACTGTCCCCTGCCCAGCTTTGAGCTTTCTGCGCAGCGCTTCACAGCATCTTTGGGCAGCCCAACTCTGCCGGCGCTCCTTAAGGCCCAGCGTACTCGGCCAGGGGCACTGGGCCACCGATGCCGGTGGCTTCCCGGTACCTTTCTCGGCCCCGATTCCAGTGACTATGCCGGTTGTGCCCCCAACCGATGTCGACCCCAGCCTCACTCTGACTTGGATACGGAGCCGGACCGACGTCGCCCGACTTTTGTACTGCTGTTCATTCCTGGCGTTCCCTATCACCCTGAATGGCAGCCGGGTGAGGAGGACTGGGAGGGATCTGGAGACCCTTGATCTGACCAGCTGAGGAGCCAGACTGGCAAGATGAACTGGGTGATGCCAGTGGTTTGGATACCTCCGCAGACCTCGGCATGCTCTCTAACCCCCCCACCACACCGTGGCAACAGATAAGGGAGCAATGTACATAGTGGTGTTGCGGATTGCGCTCAGGCATTGGGGCTGGAACTTCCTACGGTGGCAGTCAGGACTAACCTCCTGACAGAGGTACTTCAACCGGCAGCTGCCTCTTCGGAGCCGCTGCTGCATTTTAATGAAGCCCTCACTTCGAGGCACTTGTTCCAAGCCCACTACAGGGACTCCTGTGGATAAGATGATTGCCTGTAGCCACCGCCTGGCCCCGGGCGACCCACGTTCTCTCCTCAGACCCTACCCCAGAAAGCTTGGTGGTTCAAGCCTCATCTTCTAAGGGCGCTATCTCCTCCGCACCCCCAGATAGGGAATCCAAGAAACTGGACCACCTTGGGAAGAAGATGTTTTGTTCCGCCAGCTTAGTAACTGCAGTTGGTGAACATCGCATGTCTCTTGTGCCGCTATTCCCATATGGTATGGGATACGGTAGAGTAAGTGCTGCCACAGTGCCCGGAGGAGGCCTGGGCCGTTCTCGCTCACGCAGTAGCAGAGGTTTGAGACACAGCTAAGCTCACCATTCAGTGTGGGCTGGATACTGCCGACTCTCTGGGCAGAACGGTTTCCACATCGGTAGCCTTGAGGCGCTACGCCTGGTTGAGGATGTCTGCTTTCTCTGTAAGAGACATACATTAGTTAAAGATACCTTACAGCCCCATCCTCCCCGTTCTGCGAACTGACTTCTAGGGATAGGACATCCCTTTCAGGGTCCTAGTATAGTGCACTAGTGGTCAGTGTCTTGCATGGCTCTGTGCTTCTGGCGTGGAAAGTCTTGTCAGAACTGACG